>NC_140068.1:66972215-67373796 GCF_964194135.1 Talpa europaea
GGCCTTCATCACCATTAACTTATATAATTAGCTGTTGTAGCCAGATGATATCTTCTTAATTTAGAATAATGATATATAGTGAATGTTTTCAAGAACTAGTTGTGGAATACTTTTATTAATATATGGAATAGCTATTTGTTTAGTTCCTAAATATGTCAGTAAATGTTCTAGGACATTTAGTAAATGTACAAAATATGTTAGTAAATGTTCTAAACAAAAAAAAAGTCCTAATACAGTTGCTGTTAATAATAAGTGATATGAAGAAAAAAAGAGAGTAATGGGTTACGAATTAATAGTGATGGTGGGAAGGTGGCTATTTTAGACACTTAGTCAGGGAGCCTGTGTGAGGAGGTCACATTGGAATGGGGTGAGGGAGCAAGCCAAGCTCTGTGGAAAGAGGATTCTAGGCATTGGGAACAAGTTGAACAAAAGCCCTGAGTGAGGAGTGAGTCTGGTATGTGAAAAGGACAACAGAGAGGCCTACATATCTGAAGTGAAGGGAGTAAAGGGAAAAGGAATTAAAGATAAGTTAGAGAGCTGGGCAGAAATGATCATGTAACCAAATAAGGGGTCAGGAAAAAATATAACAAATTAAAAAACAAAATTCACAGACAACTGTAAATCAGAGACATTCTGTAGGGGAAGGGGAGGCAGAGGGATCAAAACAGGGGAGGAAAGAGCAAAAGGGACTATGGTAATGGTATACAGGCAAATTGGTGGTGTGAATTTTATGGGCACTACACCTCATAAAAGCATACATTGTTCAAAAAGGAAGAATGATGTAAAATATATAAAAAAGAAAAAAGAAATTATTATATAAAGCATCTTGCCCATGATAAGGAATTCTTATTTTATTCTAAGTGTGATGGGAAGCCCTGGAACTAAAAGAGTGATATGATCTAATTTTCTTAGAAAAAATATCACTCTGGCTTCTGTGTGGAGAGAGACTATAAAGGGTCAAAATAGAAGCATGAAGATATTGGGATATTGGAGTAATTCAGGCAAAAGTCTTAGAGATTGTAAGAGATGGTTTGGTTTGGATTATTACCTGAATGTCATATTTGTTAATAATTTTGCTGTTCCATCCACAATAGCAGTCAGCAGTCTAGACATACATTACTAAAAGAAAAATCTTTTTGTACTAAAAAGAAACTTATTCCAAGATCCTCACATAGTCAGAAGTCTAAAAGAGAAGGGACAAATATTCTGTGACTGTATTTGGATGTGGGACCACTATTTGGAGTGAGTTATTTATAAAGGAGATATCTTGTTCTTTTTATACCCAATGCACAGATAATCATTGAAGTTAGATAAACATTTAGATTGGGAATTGACAAAAAGTCCTCTGTTTTTTATTAGAGCTGAGCCAAGATTAAGCTCATGGGCAATCTACAATAACTAGCTGAACTAACCAGCCATGGTGATGTGGAGGAAGTACAATGGCACCAGAGTAATTTTCACATGTATTTCAGTTCCAGGTCTAGATTTCAGATCCAGGTCTAGATTGTGAGTGGAATTATAAAGGTATGCATTTGCATTCAACAAATTCACATCTCAGCACATGATTGAGAGAGAGAGAGAAGAAAGTGAGAGGAAAGATCAGATTCATTATTACAGACAAGCAAAATTTGGGTAACATAGCTATAAATGTTATGTCATTTTGCTAACTCAGACTGTAGATCTTGCTCTCTTTCATCACATCCATTCATGATCATGTTACACGATGTTTGTCCATTTCTAATGTATGAAATTCCTGTATTTTAGGGTGCATCTGGATTGAAAGGAGAGAAAGGTGATAGAGTACGTATTTCTTAAAATTTGAGCTCTATTTAATTAGCATGTTGAACATTGAAGTCTGAAATCATAGAAATAATATGCTAATGATTTTCATTGATTTAATTAACAAGGGAGACATTGCTTCCCAGAACATGATGCGAGCAGTTGCAAGACAAGTCTGTGAACAATTGATAAGTGGTAAAATTTCTTTTCTTCTTAATCTATGAATGGTTTTGTAATTAATTGTAGAAAAATGCAGAGTGTGAGTCATTAAGTTTCTAAGATATATGTTCTTATTTTTGATGAGTTCTTATTTTTATACATTGTCAATTTTTATCTGTTTATATAAAGATGATAATTATAAAGATCATCATTGAGATTAAATAACACAAGGTTAACATAGTAGCCTATTGTCTTTATATTCAGTCTTACATAAAATCATAAATTAAGAGTGCTTTTCAGTTTTCATATTAGGATTTTTAGTAATTATTCTCTGGATATATATAGCAACAACAAGCATTAGGTAATTTAATGTCATTTAAGTTATGACATTCAAGTTATTCTATTACTTTTAGGAAGGAGGCCCAGCAAGATTAATTTAATGATAGAAAATCCATTTGGATGGGAACCTTTGTTTTGCTTTCTTATTTTTCACACTCTTTTCTCTTATTCTATGAGCCTGTTAAGTAGTGAAACCAGTGCCTGCAGACTGAGTGTGGTCTTAAACTCAGAATTCCTGCTCTCAGAAGTCTTAATCACTGTTTCTCCAAGGTGGCTTTGAGGAACATTTGACTAGAATTGTCTATGTGGCTGGTGGGAAATTTGAGTTCCTGGTCTACACCCCAACCCTAGTGAATTATTATTTTTGAATATGAAGTCTAGAAATATGCATTTTTTCAATGTATCCCATGAGCAATTGCAATTTACACTACAGTCTGATCACCTTTACCTTAGGTACACACAAAATGGTACAACTTCTTAATTTAAAGTAGGCTCTTGTTTGAGTGACATCATCTGGCTTTATAGAAGAGCCACATTAAACTTTTACAACTCTTTTGTCTTTATAATACTTGTAGCTGACTAGTTATCATCTTGTGGAAACAATTATTTTTCAGGGATAATTTTGTACTGAGTGACTGATGTGTTTTATGTTTTATTTTAATTTTATGATTCTAATTAGAATGTTTCCTGGAGGGGAAGGAATAGAAATGGTTTTCACTAGACACTGAGAGAGAACAGTTTCATCTTCTCATTCCTTCCTGTTAGGTTTCTTTCTAACCAGTCTCATTTCTTTCTGTAGGTCAGATGAGCAGATTCAATCAGATGCTGAATCAGATTCCAAATGATTACCACTCCAATCGCAACCAGCCAGGCCCACCGGGTCCTCCTGGCCCCCCTGGCAATGCAGGAGCCAGAGGAGAACCAGGACCTGGGGGACGACCAGGTTTCCCTGGCACACCTGGGATGCAGGGACCCCCAGGTGAAAGAGGTAGGTGTTTCTGGCTACTGCATAGGGTGAGGAAGGAATCATAAGGTGGGACCTGGGTTGGGTGAAAAAGCACATGGGAGACTGAAGTTGGCAAACTACTTTAACTAGTCTTGTTTGGACAGTCCCAGAAGAGATGTTCATGATCAGTCTTCTTTAGGTAGCTGGAGGCCATAGAGATCCATAAATCTTAGAAAACAGGGTGCTTTTGTTAGAAATCTCTGTAAGATGTGCTGTTTTCTGGTTGTTGTCAGTGGGAAAAACTATCCTGGCAAACTAAATCAGGCACTAAAATCTTATTAATTGTTGTGACTGGCAAGAGTTGAGTAGCAACTGAATATAAGCAGCCCTAGATTTTTAGATCCAAATTCTTTTGGTTCCTTTATTCAGGGCCTGGCACTGATCTTATGAGTTAGTTTGGCTTTAATTTCATGGTAGATCAATGTAATTGGAGGAAAAGAAGGAAAATAGGATTGTCTAATTCCAGATGTTTCTGAACTCTACATACTCATTTTTATCGTAGTAGTAGTTGACATTTAGTAGAAAATTTAAGTATTTCTATAATTCTGATGGTTTGGATGCTGTACTAATGGGGCTTACTAAAGATAAGATACCTTTAAGACATTCTTCAATGAGTTGTAACTATTCAAGATTTCTTTTCTTAATTATTGTTTCTAAAAAAATATATTAGACATGTTTGTTTTCTTCAGATAATTTTTCCCTGACTTGTAGCCAGATTTGTTTCTTGGCCATGAATCTGGAATTACACAAATGTCTAGAAAGAATTTGGCTTAAAGTGTGAACTTCTGTGAAAAATTAGATTCTGTTTTCACCAAGGGAAATAAATTACTTGAATCAAATATTATCAGTTAAGATGAAAAGTACATGTTTCCAGGTAACTTCCCTTGCCCCCAACCTATGCTTTTTCTTTTTGTATTTTCTTAGGCTTGCCGGGAGAGAAAGGAGAAAGGGGCATCGGATCTTCAGGACCACGAGGGCCACCTGGCCCCCCAGGTAGGTTTAGGAGTACCTTCATTCCATAAGTAAATGGTATGAATGTTGAGAGAACAAACAACCCGCAAGAGGTCATGACTTTATCTGGTAAGCTTCAGGCAAGCCTCCTGTCATGGAATATATCTTAGCAAGTTCAGTTGGCATAGCCTCCTTATTTTTATGTTCTCTGTTCAATAAATGTTTTATTCCCTTCTATTAAGCATTTACTGTAACCTTGCTACAAGAGGGTATAAGTTAGCACTTGCTGTTTTCATTTTTATGAAATTATTACTTGTTTTGTTTGGACCTGGTGGGTGATGATGTCATTTTCTGCCCTTCTAGTATTCAAGATGGAGTTACTACACTGAGAAAATATATTCTCACTAAAAAGCCTGACATACTGCAAGATTTCACTCATACTTTCTTCATGTTTTAGAAAGAAATAATAATTGACTATTTATTTTATGCATTTAGTAGATGGAAGATAATTTGTTATTCTGTATTATGAGGTGTATGGGACTCTCCCAACCAACGTCAAGCTTTATGGTTAAATCTTTGCATTTCTTTCACCATAAGTATCACTGGATCCAGAACAACATTGCTTCACATTGTCTGGAGGTGTGGCACAGGCACCCCTGGGTTTTCATGCTATTCTAATATAGCTTAATATAGCCATTTCCTTCTAGTAGTCTTATCTCTGCAAGACTGGAAGCAAACCAAGAATTCATTGATACCTTTAGTTGTACTTAATTCTTGCTAAGTCAGTTTTCTTTGAATAAAATTATTTAAAATAGTTGGATTTCTGGCATTAACTTTCTGGTAGAAATGGCCCATCACATTTTGGTTCATATTGGTGATTTCTTGAGGAAGTATTTTCTTAACATATATTAGTGAAGCACATGGTCTTGAGACAGTGGAGGTGCCAAAGTATTGTTGACTGCTTCAGGAAATATATTTGTTTTAACTCCACTCTAGGTCCACAAGGAGAATCCAGAACAGGCCCACCAGGGTCCACAGGTTCAAGAGGTCCCCCTGGCCCCCCTGGTCGTCCTGGAAACTCAGGTATCCGAGGTCCCCCAGGTCCTGCTGGATACTGTGACTCATCCCAATGTGCCAGCATCCCGTACAACGGACAAGGCTACCCAGGTATGTCGCTGCCTGTGTAGGGATCCAGGTTCACTCAAATTAAAGTGCCTTTATGAAAATGAAGTTCCCTAGGATTGAAGGAGGGCTGATTTAAGGATTTCTTAAATATCAGCTCTCTCAGTGTGTGTTTTGATTATGTAGTAATATTGTTCTCTCTTAAGCATACAATATTATTTCACCATTAGGAACTGATTGCTTTCTTTTTCTTCTAATAATTACCAGATCACAATATATTTCTCATCGGAGTTCAAAGAAGGGTAACAGTTTACCTTAAAAAAAAAATCTAAACTTTGGGAAAAGGGATTTGTTGGCTACAACTATAGAATGCCAAGAATATATAGCAAATTTTTGTTTTGAACTCTAATTCATGAGCAAACTTCTGATAACATGGTGCAGACAACTGAAATTAGCCCACTGTTCCACAATGTCTATGGAATGAATATTTATGAAATTTGGGTCTTAAAGTTTTTTAAAGAGTCAGTAGTGAAATTCTAGTGTTTGATGACTGCTGAGGGAAGAAGTCTCTTGTGTCTAATTTTGGGTAATTCAGGGACTGGGGAGTTACACTGCTCTGGAAATAAGAAAGTCATGTAGTAGTCAGTGGTGACCTTTTCATCAGTGCACCTGCAAGCATCTTGCAAGTTTTAAAAATGATATTGCTGTTTGATATGGTTGGCTACTAGCAAGTAGTGCATGAGTAGTTGAATAGCTAAATATCTATATATCTATATATTTATGTACATAGTTACATATGGCCAAAAGTAATAATGAACCTTAATATAAATTCTCATGCCACCCATTCACAAAAATACAATTTATTCTTTACAAAATAAATTTAAATTACCTCTGCCATATGGCATGTGTGAATAACTGGAAATATATGGATATATATATATATACTTTAACCATTACATACATAGATGGATGTGTATATATATTTTTTGCATAGTAATTCAACTTTTAAAAACTATCATCTTTGACCTGTTTCAGGTTCCGGCTAACAAATTTTCTAAGTCGCCAGTGCTGCTTACAGTTTGAATACATGAAAATCCTGTTTCTGAGATGTTTGCGCACGTGCTTATTAGGAAATGAGTCTGTATGGAAATTCACCACAGATATGGTTAACGAAGCGGGTCGACATCATAAAGGAGGGTGCAGACTCTATACTAACTTGAATGAAAACAAAAGCAGTGGGGTTAGTTTATATGCCTGATTCATTTCAGTAATAATGTAGAAAAATACTATTAAAAAGAAAAGTTTAAACATACAGCCATGAGGAGCCTCGGTGGTGAAGGAGGGGGCATAATAAAACTACTAACCAGCAGAGATCATGCCGTTTTTGAGAAAAACAATTAACCTGGTTAAAAAGAAATGTCTTATGTAAATAATCAACTAATTGTGGCTTGTAAATGATTTGTACGTGATCCTATCCACTAAAATTACTTAACAATTCTACAATAAGCTTGTGCATCAAAGCCTGCTGCTTGCTCTATGCCGGAATAACACCAAATGGAATCTCCTCATCTCTTGCTTGTTAGCAATGTGTCTGATTCAGGGCATCTGTCTTATTATTATCATTTTTGTGCGTGTACTCTCATTGGGGGTTTGTAATTGCAATTTTCAAGCCAAAGTTTTATAATAACTTTTTTCCTTCCTGTTTTGCTGTAGTCACGGGTGTTCCTCACCCACCAGCTGTAACTTAGCCTGTGGAGACACAGCCACAGGAATTGTCACGTACTGTATATTACCTGGTGATAGTGCTTTTCACCTCCAGAGTTCAGTTTCTAGGAGCCAATAAAACTTCCCCTCACCTCCTCATCTTTCCGAATTGTTATTTGAATTGAGGAGTTTGAAATCATGAACAGTTAGTTGGGAATTTGCCGAAGTCCTGCCTAGGTTCTGCGTTTACAGTTCTTTGGCCCAGTCTTGGACCCTTTCCAGGTATTTGTGCAATGATTGTATTTACCTCTAGACCTTGGAAGGTTTAGAAAAACAGTGCCATTTGATTATTTGATCACCGCCAAATTCTCTCTGCCAATGGAAATAATTAGAACAGTGTAACTTATCTATTTATAGTTAGGAGATTAAGACTGGAGTGCCATCACCTCGGGTGATGATTTGGCTTTACTGTATGTGCCTTCCAAATCATGCCATAACTGTAATGTTGAATCGGACAGAGCCGTACGTGCCCGAGGGCGGGGCCTACCTGCCCGAGAGCGAGCCCTTCATCGTGCCGGTGGAGCCGGAGAGGACCGCCGACGAGTACGAGGACTATGGCGCCGACGAGCCTGCGGATGAGCATCCTCCCCATGCACGCTGGAGGCGCGCCCTGCCCCGCGGCCCCGGGCAGTGAACCTGAGACCTGGCTCTGCGCTGCCAGGCTGGGGGAGGTGTTGGGATTCTCATTTACAGGTCAGATAGAGCAGTGTGCGTGTTATCTGCGATGTTTCTTTTTGCGTCACTTCATCCGAGAGTCCCCTTCTGACTGTAGAGAACCTGTTGCTACAGGAAGCCTAGTTCGCAGCACACAGCCTGTAGACATCTTTGCCTTTGCCCTTGAAATGCTTGCAAAACACTTGTTCACAAAAGCTGCAAGAAGGGAACGTGCCTTGTGCCTTTCGTTAGCAAGGTGGGCAGCCTCAGTGAAACTGTTCGCTTAAGCAGTCAGTCCTGGAACCCAGAACTACTGTTTATTTCCAGAGGGCCGGTTATCTTTTCCAATACTTATTTGCAATTCAGTGACACCATCATTCAAGTAATTCCCCTCCTGAGAGCAAAAAGGAGGGAGAAGCAACTCCATTGCAATTATTTATCTTCCTCTTCTACCTTCTGTTATACATTAGGGCATAGAATGCTCTTCTACATCTCCTTTAACCACCACAACCTTAAGCCTTGTAGCTGAAATTATTGTATCAACTGGATACACTTCCAGATTGCCTTAAACCTCTTGTTTTAGACACACTAACATTTATGCCAAATTGCAGATTATTCTGCAGAGATGGAATTGCATGTTTGTGTTGTATATTTAGTATGAACTTTTTTTCAGAACATAATGTTTCTTAGTTATCAAAAGCAGTTGGAAATGTTTGCAAGACTATGAACATAGAATTGCTGCTTTTATATTTTAACTGCAGATTGTGAATTTCACTGCCTTATATTATTTATTTCTGAAACAAAAGAGGCATTTTTCAATAAAACTACTGAAAATTGATGTGGTGTGTGTGTGTTTTTTTTCTTCTTTGAATTGCCTTTTGGACTGTTCAGACGGTTGTTACAACAAACAAATTCATATCCTTGGATACAGTTACAAATCTTGCTAATGCTATTAAATTATGCTAAATAACTTTAGATTTTTAATGATATGGTGAAGTCATAGAAAGAGAGTTGTGAGAGTCTTAAAAAGCCCAGCAGATTCCAAAGACTTTATTTGGAATGTAGAGGATGTGTGGGTTGGTGGAAAAACAACTGTGTATCCTAGGAGACCCCAAAGAACCAAATAACCTCTAACAACTCACAGGACTTCATATGCATTTAATCATTTTCCTATAGCTTACCTTATCCAATAGCATGTTTAATTGCAAAAAGGAAAATGCCTTAATGGAAATTTTTACACTAATGATTCCCTCTTGCACTTTTACAAATGCAATAAAAGAATTTGAACTATCAAAGAAAACAAGGAAATGTTAGTTTGAAAGAACCAACATCTGTCGAAGAGAGAGAAAGATACTGGCAGAAAGCTTCCCACAGAGCACAACATATGAATTAAAATACTTGCTGGAGACCAAGATCAAAGGGATTAGACTGTGAATGAAGATACTATGTTCAAAAGGCTTCCAGCAGATTGCTAAATTCACAGCACTCACCTGTGATTCCCAATACAGACACTTTAAAAGTTAGGAAAGAACACTGAGATCATCCCAGTTCAATTTTTTATTTTATGTAGGAAAAAGGAGACTCAACTAATTACCAAGACTGTAGGTCTTATGGTTCTTAATGCAGCTTTATTACCAGATATTCTCTTGCCCTGTTAGTTACCCTTTCCCTTTCTGGGGACACTTATTTTTGGCCAGGAGGTTTCAAACCTCAAAGTTCTCCGAAATATTTTTTTTTCTTTTTATAAAGATTTATTTTATTTATACAAGAGCCTGGGTATAGGCCAGATGCTCAGGAGGGTGAGAGGATCCACCAGAGACAGAGTGGGGAACAGAACAGGCAGACGGACCAAAAACACTGCTGAGGGGAGCAGCCCGTGAGACAGGAGAGGTCTGCTCACCATGTGGGTTGCTCCCCGGCAGGCAGGGATTGAACCCGCACTGCAGAGGCTGCAGACAGCTTCACAGTGCTGCGCCCAACTGCCTGCGCCATCAGGGAGGCCCCTGAAATAAATTTGACTGATTCCTGATTCATCTGGGTTTTTCCTGCTCTGTGATGATGAAGGTCTGTGTTAGGAACCTAAAGATGGGGTGAGTTCCTCATCACTAATCCAGGGTAATGTGGAGCTGAGGCACAAGGGGATTCCACCTTCTTTCACAGGTTAGATATGATTTTGCCTCTTGAAGTTGGCCATGCACTGATTCTCTATCTTCTAATTTGTGCTGGGAGAGGGGCCAGACGGCCATGGTAGTCCTAACCAGGGGGTAAACATGAATACTAGTTGAGATCCATAGGAATTTTATTTTCATAGTGTACTTCCTTCTTAGTTATATTTGCTGACTCTCATGTTAAAATTTTGTAATCCCTGACTGAGTACACACTGACTATGCAATGGGGAGAAGAGTTCAGGTAGTCTGGGTTTTAAAACTAATGGCAAATCCCAACAACATCAGACATGTAGGTGCTGGTTTATTATTAAAACTTTTGTAGGGAGAGTACAGAACAAATTCAAACACGTTTTCCTAGCTCTTTAAATTTGGAAGCATTATGAGAAATTCACTATGTATAAGGTATATGACGCTAGGGCTCTTATTTTTAAGAAAATAACACCAAATAACCGTGAAGGAATTATAATTTCTACTGAGGTCTACAGGGAGAATGATGTCAAAATTTAAAAATAACGCTTACATAGATCATAATTTAAGTGTTTTTTAAAATAGAATATACAAAGGATTTAAACATTTAGCAAGTTTTAACAAGGTGGCTGCATGCATATTGTCTCAAATTTGTGTCTATTTTTGAGCCTAAAAGGTAAAATGCTGCATATGCAATTGCTCAAATGTGCACATTGACAAATGAAGTCCATATAATTGTTTCTAATTATTTATGATTTATTATACTAATTGTGCTGTATTTGGCATGTAAGATTATTCCCCATTTTGTTTAGTAGTAATTTTTGCATAATCAAAGGGGTTTTGATTATATTGTCCTCCTGTGATCTGAGTGCCTTCTAAAAGAATAGTCAGTTTTACAAAGAATAACTCCAGGATATATTTTATAGAATTATTTATTTACACAAGAACTGGGATACAGGCCAGAGGAGTGGGAGGGTGAGAGAATTCACCAGAGACAGAGCAGGGAGCAGAACAGGCAGATAGACCAAAAACACTGCTGAGGGGAGCAGCTGGCAAGGCAGGAGAGATCTGCCCCACCATGTGGGTATCTCCCTGGCCAGCTGGGAATCGAACTGGTGCTGCAGAGGCTGTAAATAGCTTCATAGTACCACGCTCAACCCACTGTGCCACCAGGGAGGCCCTATCTTTTATTTTAAAGACAATATTTTAAATACAAATTAATGTTGATCCTTATGTCACCTTATATTTTTATTAGAAAATGAATTTAGATGGGGATGTTTAGGTTAGCATTTATTAACTTTTTTACTCTTAGATTCAGACCACTGAAGGCTACAGAAAAAATCATGTGGACTTGCTTTCAGGGAAGACTCTGTGTGCTTCTGACCTACAGACCATTCAACTCTGATCTCTTGCTTAGTTTCATATCAGTATATTACACTGTATATTACTCCAAAGACACCTCAAACTTAGACCACCTGGGATTTATTAGGATTAGACTCAACTCTGAGTAACAGAAAGTCACAGAAATACCTGCTTAAACAAGTAGATATTCCTTTTCCCCCCTCATGTTTAAGGAGTTAAACATCCAGGATAGCTCTGTTTTCTTGCTCTTTTTTTTTTTTGTAATTCTAGTAACCTAGTTAACCTTATGGTCCAAGATAGTAAACAGAGCTCCTATTATCATGTCCCTATTCTGGAGGAAGAAGGGAGTGAAGAAAAACTTATCCTTTTAAAGGACACTTCATTGAAATTAAAAAAACAACTTAAAACAACAAATTTTTAGTACATACCATTAATAGGACTTAGTCATATGGCTATATCTAGCTAATAAATACCAAATATTATCTTTATTTTGGGTGGTCATTTACTAGACTATTATAAAATCAAACACTCTATTCCTATGTGAGAAGGAAAATGGCTCTTGGTGTCAACTCAAGGTATTTAACACAATATACAAATCTGAACATATGTCCTGAAGAGCAGATTTTTTTCCATGGTTCCTATCAACCATTCATCTCCCCAGTCTAGAAATTTGAGAGTCATTGTAAACTCTTTCTTCCAAGTCTCACATCCAATTAATCAAGTCCAGATGATTGAGCTCCTCTACATATATCTTATCTGTTGTTACCATTCAATTTTAGATCTTGGAATTTCTCATCTTGACTATAGTAACTGTCATGTCCTCTACATTATATTCTCTAGGTGGTGTACAGATTTCTCTGCAAGTCTTGAATGGTCTGACAGCTCCCTAGTCTTCCTTCATCACTTAGCCCTTTTTGGGACTGTCTGGAGTTCCCACTGCACTATAAATGAACTCTCCCAAAGTTTCAGCCTCTTCAGTAAACAACCCCAGCTCCTCTGACTTGCCCTGGAAGATGCCGCAGAGACTAGTTTATGCCGCCCAGAGTTGTGGGTGGGGACAATACCCATAAGGTATGAGAAACCTCATACCTCAGCACTGTTTCCAAAACAACAATCCATCCTTTTACAGAATCCTTTTATTGTTTGAGGATCATATCCCATTGCCCATCACCATCTTCTATTTGCCTGCTCTTACTCCGCCCTATTCAGTAGAGGCATTAGTAGTCCCACTGCTTTGAAGAAAAGCCCTATCCAATACCCTTTTACATAAATAAGTTAAATTTTATTGCTCCTTCTTCCTCTGTCACACACATGCATTAAAACCGTAACTCCAGATCTTCCACCTGCTTGTAATCTCCAGGACTGAGCATAGTTGGAGAAAATCACCAGTCATGGCAGATTGGTTTGTTTATAAATTCGTGGTGACCAGCCTCAACTAGCTGGTCAACCTTGCTCAAGAATTTGACTCTTTACAAAAACTTTTGAACTCCAGCCCTGCTTCTCATCTTGATAATGACATTTCTTGCTACATTTTATAGAGACAGTGATTTCATGTAGGAATGAGAAACATATTGGGAACATTACCTTTCACCAAGGATACAAAACCACCTGCATCTGTATCCATAATGACCTTGTGTCAATGAAAGCAGCATCTCTACTTCTTGAATCTGGGTTCCTTTTTATTTCTTCCTTCCACAAGTATTTGATTGAGTACCTACTAAGTGGGAGGTGCTGTTACACATGGTGCTGGGACTCTATAGTGAGTTGAGGAAAGTGGAGACCAAGTCCCTCCCCTGACAAGACTCTCATTTTCAGAGTGAAAAACAGAAAATAAACAGGCAAAGCAAAGATAATCAGAAGGTGATTTATACTATAAGGGAAAATAGAACAGGAGGATGGAGAATGTGATGTGCCCGCTACTTTAGGTAGAATAGTGGGAAATGCTTATTTGAGCAGAGATCTGAATGAAGGATGGCTGAAAGTATGAGGTTTCAAATCTAGCTGATAATTGTGTTGTCTGGATGGCTTCTTAATTATAGAGATTACTATCCATGGCTTTAGAGCTTTAGTTCTCAATTTTACCTACACTGAAATCACCTGGGGAATTAAAAAAAAAAGTCAGCTTGTATGAATCCTACTCTTACAAATTATGATTAATTGGATCAGTGTGAGATCTACCAATAAGGATTTTAAAAGCTCCCTCAGTAATTAGAAAGTATGGTTAAGGAGACAAACTATTTCTAAAGATTCTGTTGGAGACAGAGTTCATTATGTTGGAGATGGAGTCCCAGGAATATGAAAATATATAAATATATTCTTCAGGTAAGTCATGCAAACATTAAGAAAGAGAAACTTTTACACTTTCTCTCTTTGGCCTTAAATATCATTTTTATCCCCAAACTATATTTCTAGTCCAGTCCTTTCTTGTAAGCCTTTCTCTGTGTGTGTCTCCATGAGTCTTGGTGTACCTCCAGTTGGATGTTTCTTCAGGTATTTCAAATTCGATGTGACCAAAGGGAAATGACTTGCCTTTCTTCCACATTTCCACACTAGCTTTTCCAGCTTTGTTGTGAGTGGTACAATCACTCAATTGCTTAACCCAGAAACCTGAAAATTAACATCACTTCACTTTTCTTTACTTCCTACATTCTATGAATTACTAAATCCTTTCGGTTCTATCAAGTGTTTTGTTTTGTTTTTTTTTTTAACTTCACCTCTCTGAATCCATACTGCCATTCCCTTCCTCTCAGACCCATTCTCCTAGCTGGATTTCTCACAAGTCTTCTGTCTGATCACTTTCCAGTCACTCATTTCCATCTCTCCAATCCATTTTTCTCACAGTTCTGCAGTCAAAATGATTATTAGGAGTTCAGATCTTGTCCTATCACCGCATTTCTTAGTATCTTGCAGTGGTGTCTAGTTCAGAAACCTAATCATAACTCATGTGCCATCAAAGATTTAGGCTCTTGCTTTGGGCATCATAATTCCTCACTGATCTCAATTGATTTTCCCCAACCATATTGGACTTCTCTTCCTACTCCTTCTTAATCCTGAGGCTTCACAGGCGCTATTTCCTTTCCCTGGAATGTGCTCTCATTATTTGCTCATATTTTATTTATCCTTTGACTTGCTGCTGAAATATCACTTCCTTTTGGACACCAGGACTCCTGCTTCCAAAGTTCAAGATCCCTGCAAAGTGCATTACTGCTCCTTACTTTCTTTTTGATTTTTTTTTTTTGGTATCATACCAGCAATTCCTTTTTCAGTGTTTGCTTTTCCTGCTGGATGGCTAGTTTCTGTAAGAACAGTGCCCATAATATTTTGTTCACTATTGTGTTTCCAGAAACCACCAAAGTGCTCATTTTTAGGTGATGTTCACTAAATATTTGTTGAATGAATAATTAAAGGTAAAACAAACTTTTTTCCTTAATATATTAGATTTGGTTTGAAACTCATTAAGAATCTATTTCAAACTCCTGAAGATTGAATAATTCCCATGAAATGGAAAGTGGGAGGATGCCACTGGGGGTATGTGCAGGAGACTTTACTGACAGGAAGACTTGATTATTCTTTACTTTGGGTTATAATACAATTTTGTTTCTTTTCATGGTACTACCATACACTTGTGAATTTAAGGTAAAGGGAGTAACGAAGAACAAGTAATTGGCTACACTATAGGAAACATTTAATGTTCTCTTTTTCAAGATTCATACTTGGAAAATAAGACACAGAAGTTGCTCCACAGTATCACTGAGTTACTAATGAAAAAAGCCTCAGGTGTTTAGGAAATGCCACAGAGAAGAAAGGATGTTTTATTTTCTTTCATTAAGAAGACCTGTTTTGCCAAACCACTCCCTCAAGAGTTAGCCCGTGAAGGATGTGAGACAATAGAGTTTATTATAAAAATGACGTTTTGACAGTCATTAGAACTTTTGATTGTTGCTGAAGTTCCCCAAACAGGATAGACAAAGTGTGTCAAATGGGAAATGCCTGTAATCAGAACATTTGTCTGAGTTGTGTTGCCAAGTCAAAGCAGACTTGAGATATTTGTTGGTTTAGATTTCTGCTGTTTGGAGGCCTCAAAGCAAATGCTGCTGGAACAAGTTGCTTATGGTCAATTAATTCAAGTGAAGTTCAATTAACAAAGATAAGTCACACTTTTTTTTTCTACATAACTCCTTTTTAGGTTTTCTTAGAATGTGTATTTTGTTTTTTTTCAACCTCCCATTTTTTGGTTTCTCAATTAGCAATATTAATTTCAGAACAAAATGCAAAATATAGTTAATATTAAGTTGTATATTTATTTAGAGAATTTCTAATGAAGTTACAAAATATGGATAATTTAAAGACAGGATAAAAAACAGACATGTAAGCTATTTTGTGTATGGTAAGGTGCTAAGCCAATTCCGTGCTCCCACATCCCCCTGCCTTAGGCATTCTTGTCATTATGAAAATATGTTTACAAAAATTAAACTATTGTCTAAGGTCATAGAGTTAGAAAATAGAGGTTTCCAATTTATATCTTTGTCTTATACTTTGCTGTCCTACTTTCCACCTGTGGTGTGCAGACATAATCCTGTCTCTAAATCTGCTCACAATGAAGAGGACACACTGCTCTTGGGTAGTCCTGGGCTTAACCCATGGTATGGGTGCAATTAAACTAGGATCTTAAGGCATTCATGAAGTTCTCTGATTCCCAAATTCTGAAAACTTGGACCATAGATTTACCTCTAAGTTGTGGGAATATTAACAACAGATTATCTGTAATCTTTTTGACCATATTCAGAAATTAAATCAGATACAAATCCTGTGAGAAGACATTAGCAATTTCCCAGTAGTTGTTCCCACTCTTAAAGGGATTGTTTCGGTTCACCTTCCAGCTGAAGTTTTCTGACTTTCTTGTCAGTTTTCATTTGATCATTTTAAGTTGTAAAACCTATTTCTCCTTTTAAATTTTATTAGTTTATAAGTCCCTTTTTTCACTCAGATTAATAAAGAGGATGATTATGTAGACAAGTTCAGTGTACTGATCCATAAAAGAATGCTGTCTCTTTCCCACTTTGGTCATCCAACAGCTCCAGTAAATTCTCCTTAAAGCAGTGATTGAATTTCTCAGTGCTTCTTGGGGATCATGGTGAAAACTCTTATGTACAGATCTTACACCACAGGAATTTAGTGTTCCTTGTTTTGACAAATGGAAGAATGTGGAGGGGAAAATTTTGGAAATAGTTCTTTCATTAAACCTCTATCAGAATTTGGTAACGAGGATAGTCTTACACTTTTCCATGCAATCAGAATATGTCTTTTAAAAATAACATTGTGTTCTTAGGTTGCGGAATCAAGGGTTACTTTTTTTTTTTTTTTTTTTTTTTTGTGGGACCCTCACCGGTGGCCGGGGACCGAACCGGCACTGCAGAGGCTGCAGGCAGCCTCGAAGCCCAGCGCTCAACCGCTGCGCCACCAGGAGAGCCCCAAGGATTACTTTTTATGAATAAAATGGGGAGGGAAAGTAGCCCACCCAGGATTGGCAGTGCAGCAACAGACACAGAAAGGCTCCAGAGCTAGGAACGCCTGGACAGGAGTCTGGACTTCCCAGTGGTTTTGGGAGAGTAACTCAGTTTCACTGATCTTTACTTTTCTAATCTATAAAATGTGTATAACACCCCTTTGCAATGTTGTATTGGAGATACTTAGAAACAACACATATTTTATTTTATTTTTTATTTTTTTAAGTAACTTTTTTTTTTTAAGATTTATTTTATTTATTTATACAAGCACTGGGTACAGTCAGAAGCGCGGGAGGGTGAGAGAATTCACCAGAGCCAGAGCGGGGAACAGAACAGGCAGACTGACGAAGTACACTGCTGAGGGGAGCAGCGGGCAAGGCAGGAGAGGTCTGTCAAGCCATGTGGGACCTTGCCCGGTGGCCGGGGATCAAATTGACGCTGCAGGGGCTGTGGCAGCTTCGCAGCCCAGCGCTCAACCGCTGCACCACCAGGGGAGGCCCAAAACAACACATATTTAAACACTTAATCGATTTAATTAACTTTTAATTTTGTGGAAATTCCCAAATGGGTAGAATTGTTTTTTCTATATTTGGCACAGGGACAACGTCCATGTGAATGTTCTGTCATTTATTAGAATAGGTGGGATAACAGCAAGTTCTTTTAACAGAGAGACTGTACTAAAAAAAAAAAAATACTTGTCTCAAAGACATTCTTTATATTATGTCTAAATTATGACTACTTGGAAATTTCTATTCAAGCTTCATGTTAATCAGGTATTTAACAGAATTATCTTTGTCATGGTGGGTTTCATAACAGAGTTCTATCTTGAATCTAGAGGACAGACAGTGAAGCTAATTGATGTATGGACTAGATGCCATCATGTTATTAAAGACCCATGTTCAAGAAATAATAGGAATTTGTTACCAGTAGGAAAACCTTAGGAGACCTACCCATTTATGTAGTAGAAAGAAGATGTTAATTGTATGTACTATATGAATTGTATGCAACTGAATTGTTTATAATGACTTGTTTTGGGTATTTTGAGAACCTCCTCCAATTGGGCTAACCATTAAGTGGTTGTTGATTGAATTATTTCTTGAATTTTAAGTGCATTGCATGCATAAATATTATGATCTGCAAATGAATAAAATTTATATTTAGAAAATAAACCAATTCAGAACCTCATAACTTATTTATGAACAAAATGATTGCCTTTTGACCAACTCCCCAACCACTGAAAATGTTCCACTCTTTCAGAATTGTATAAAAATAATAACACATGACAACCAGGAGTCAAAGTATTTTTTGATAGTCTGTGGCATGTGGCTGGGTATGGAGGGGCACTCGGCCATGCTGGGACACAGGAGCTTCAAGTAGACCTTGTTTTGGGTCTTGATTCTTCTGAGTAGACATCTATAACCACTGACTAATAGCCACTAGTACTTTCCATGTGAATTTGAAGTCTCTTCCTGGAAATTGTGGATTGGGAGGAACTTCCTAAAAAAATCTGGCCCAGCTTCTCATTAAATCTTTGGTCACCAGTACCCTGAAAATGTCTAGACATTTGTATATTACTTCTTCAGTGAATTCCTATTTAGGAGATCATTAAAATCAAATGGAATAATATGAGAAGAGTCTTTATAGAAAATATGAAAACAACGAAACCAGGTTGGGAAGATGGGTAAGTGGTAGCAGGGAATTTGGCAGGGGGAAATCTAGTTGGAAAAGGTTATACCTGAGCTAAATCAAAAAGGAGAAAAAGACTTCCTTTTTATCACTGTGAAAGATGTTAATTTACCACAAGGATATTAATTTAAATCTCTTTTGTAAAATGTGGTCTCACTATTCCTAAATACACTTTAAGGCATACATGTAGTAGGATTATGTTCTATAAAGGTTAAGTTAGCTTTGATTATGATACAAAGTGATGGGTCCTTGTTTTAGATCTAGTTTTTAATGGGGGGGTTGATGGTGGTTGGAGGACAACATTTAACTTGATTCATTAGCATTAATAATAGAAAACATTCACTAAGTTCTTTGTTATGTGTCACAATGGTGCCAAACACATGATATGTGTTAAATGAGTTAACACATGGAAAACACTTAGATCAGTTCCTGGCACAGAGTAGATGCTCAAAAATATTTTAGCAATTATTATTATCCCAAATTTATTGTTATATATAAAATGTTATATGATGGATCTGGGGGGAAATGTTTGAAAACATAAAGTAATTTACTCAAGGTCATGAAACTAGTATATAACAAATCTGGAGCTGAAATTCAGGAATCTCTAGCTCAGAATCCAAGTTATGAATCATGATATACTTCCCAGCTTAATAAAATTATTCTCTAACAAACAAATAAAGAAAATTCGTATTAAGTAATACTAAGGAGAACATGAGCTTATGGACATTACTTGAACCTAGTCAGTTTCATTTAAGCCCTGATAGCATGTTGATATTGTAAAGAAAAAGAATTTATTCACTAGTGAGATTTAAAATCTTAGGAGATAAAACAGATAAGCAAGGAAAGTACATGATGTTGGTACAAATATACAGATATATAGCTACAGATATACCAGCTGTCTGATACTACTTGTTTAAAAAAAAACAACCTCACTGGCTATGAGAAATTAAATTGTGTCTGTGTAAGGGATCAGAGAGGAGACAGGTCAACATGGGAGTTAGTAGAGTTAAATGGCAGTCACTGGGAGAGTCAAGAAGCAAACCTGGCTGTCTCTGGATCATACTGTGATATATATGTTTTATGCCTTCGACCATTAGATATGTTAAAGTTTTAAGCAATCCACCAATCAAAAGTTTTAGCCAATTTGCCAGTCCATCATATTTCTCAAACTTCAGCAAAATTGAATTCCTGGGTTTTATTTTTGCTTATTTATTTAACTTCTCCCCTTTCTTCTAATTGTTTGTGTTTTCCTTTGTTTCTTTACCTTTCACCCCCTGGAGACATTAATGAATGTCAGGAAGACAACTCAACCTGAAAATTAAAAAAAAAATGTTTTTTGAAAACCAGAGTCCTCACTCCTCTGGGGGTGCCCTTAGGTGAAATGCTGGGTGCCAGTCCCATTTTGAGGACATAGAGACTTTTTTTAGGCTTTCTTCTAAGTTGGCACTGGTTCATTCCTGAGACTCTAAGAAATGATCTCTAATAACTCACCGCAAATCTGGTCTCATTAGACAGAGATTCCAGTATCAGGTGCAAATATAATAGCACCTTTTGCATAGGGAAACAGATTCTTCCAGTCATGAAGCAGAGGAGAGATCTAGTTCTTGAATAGTAGTGTCAGGAACTCTGTGGGTCTCATTTCCAGTGAAATCACCATAACTAGTGAAAAAAATTTTAAAATCCGACTGTTTAAAGTCTTTGGAAATTGTCCTAAGGGCATGAAGTAAATACAGAAACTTTATTCAAGAAAGTGTACTCTATCTTGGTAAAGAATAGCAAGAATCTATGACATTTGAGCCATGAGCTGCTTCTTTAGAATTTAATTGGAACAGTCTGTGGAACAATTTGTGCCCCAAGACATTGTTGAAAACAGTAGATCTATGGGTTGGCAATTACTGGAGCCTAACAGCCAATGTGATACCAACAGAGGTAGACTGGTTACCAGAAAGGTCAGGGGAAGAACCAGTCCAAAAGAACTCTGATAAAACAACTGTCGCTGCAGGGTGATTGTTTGTACTCTTTGAGAAGTGAAATAGTTAGCTAAGCCACTAAACAAATAAATAACAATAAGTACAAGTCTTGGGGAGAAGGGAAGATCAGTCGTCCTGAATCACTGCAATACACTATCTAAAAAGTACTTTCAACAATACACTTTCAACAAAAAGATTATAAGACATGGAAAGAAACAAGAAAGTTTATATACACAGAGATCAGTAGGCAAGAGGAGCTGCTGGTGAGAGGCCCAGAGGCATGTGCGGAGCAGAATCAACAAAAACTTCTGAACAGTCACTATAAATATGTTGAAAGAACTAAAGGAAAATTAAAAAACTTGTTTCTTGAAAACCAGATTCCTCACTCCTCTGGGGGTGTCCTTAGGTGAAACAATGGGTGCCAGTCCCATTTTGAGGACAAGAAGTAAAGGAAGGTATCTCTATTTAAATGGGGAATAGCAATAAAGAAATAAAAATTATAAAAGAGAACCTAATGGAAATTCTGGAGAGAAAAAGTACAATATTGAATTAAAAACTACCATAGAGGAATCAACAATAGATTTGAACTGGTAGATGAGAGACTCTAAATCTAAAGAACCAGAGGAGGAGGAGGAATAAAATGAACAAAGCCCAAGAAAAACACGGGACATAATTAGTACATCACATACTGATGGAAGTATCTGAAGGAGAAGGGAGAGAGAAAGGAGCAGAGGCAAATTTTCAAAATAGTAATGGCCAAACCCCCCCACATTTGATGAAAAGTACCAAACTATATACATTCTGAAACTCAACAAAGTAGCATAAAGGCAAAGAGAACCACGCCAAAACATACTGTTGTCAGATGTTGAAAGTTAAAGTCAAAAATATAATTTGAAAGTAACAAGAAAAAATTGACTACTCATATACACGGGGATTCCAATGAAATTAACTATTGATTTCTCATCAGAAACAGTGGAGTCTAGATAGTGATATATTAAATAATGAAAGAAAAAATAGTGTCAGTTGGAAATCTCATATGCAATAAAACTATAATATAAGATATATTATAAATTTAAAAGTGAAAAAAAGAACATTTTAAGATTAAAAATGAGACCCGCCTGGCAAGAAATACTAAACGAATTCGTCAGGCTAAAAGCAAGAATTCCCAGAGAGTACATCAAGTCTTCCTAAAAAAAAGAAAGCAGCACTAGTAAAGGTCATTATGCAATTATTAATATATATAATCTGTAATTATTTAATTATAATGTAATTATGTTACTATAAATTACAATTCAATAATTACAAAAGAGCACAGAGAATTTAATTTATAACCACAAAAATTATAATTATGTAATTATAAGACAGTACAGAAAAATACATGTTTCTCTCCTATTGACTGACTTAAACAGCAGTTGCATAAAGCAATATGTGTGTGCATGTGTGTGTGAGTGCATAATTGTATTAGCGGGCATGCAGCATATATAAATGTAATATATTTGACAATAACAAAACAAAAGGAGGTAGGAGCAAAGCTATATTGGAGTAAGGAAATGACAACAAATGGCAGCTTGAATCCGTAAGAACAAATGAAGAAATTAGAAAATGGTAAATAAATGGTTATTTTTTATTGAAAAGTAAAACAGTTAAGCCTTTAACCAAATAAATCTTTATAAATATAGAATATAATAAACTCTATAAAGACATAATTGCTCATCTGTCTCCTATCTTCCCTTACTTTCTTTAATGGTAGGCATGCTATTACTATTTATAGCTCCATGCCCCTCCTGGTGCAATCCATGTTGGTCTCTGATGTCCAAGAAGTTGCAGTTTGGTGCAAAGTCATGGGATCCTCTGGGTTTAGTGCCCTTCTGGATAACTTTCACATTCTACTTCCAGGAGTGAGGCAGGGAGCCACCTCTGACCCCTACTTTATCCAATCCTCAGGCTGACCTTTAAAAATGAGAATGATTCTTTTCTCTAGTGGTATGAGTTATACCTTCAAAATGGAACCTTTAACTTATAAATGTGCTTAATAAAGTGTGTTGATTATTCTTTTTCCTACCATTCAGGCTTAGCCCCTGGATGTTGTCTCTACTCTTGGCCTCAAGAGGCTGTATCCAGAAAGAAGTCATTTGGGTTCCTTTACTGGCAGGCACTGGACTGGGTTCAGTTAGTTAGTTCTACCAGGTTGTGCCTCCTCCTGGTGTCTTCCTCTTCTCAGCTCAAGCTCTCACTGAACTCCAGCCACAACCAGAAAGTTGTTTCCTCCCCTGTGACTTCAGAGCTGGAAGTGGTAACATCTTCCCATTAGCAATCATCTGTTGATAGTTTCTGGATGCTTCACCAATTTTAGTTTATTTTCTCAACTTGCTCACAGTTAGACAAAATATTTTTTTTATTAAAGCTTTATCATTTGTGCCTTGTAGGAGAAATTTCTTTTGTGACTCTGACAAGTTTTAAGAAAAGAACACTATATTGGAATTGAAAGTGGATTGGCCTCGTATCAGTCCAGTGATCTTTGGGAAAACATTTTTGCTTTTCCACGCTTCTGTTTCATTTTGTGTAAAAGGACAGATTATTCTCTGACTCTAAGTCGGACGTGGGATGAACAACTGAAAGAGAATGTGGCAGGCTGGATTGGAGGACAAGCCCCATCACTTTAGATAATGGAAACAGATTTAAATGCAAACAGGCTGAAATGGAAAACATCTCAGGCACCATGGGGACATTTTATCTTTGTAAGAGAAGAGTACTATGGGAAAATTCTCTTTTAAGCCACACGTAATCCAAGACTGGATTTCCTTTAGATAAGGAAAACTGATGCAATGGCACAGGAAGTTGGGAAGAACTGGAATTGTAAGTAGTTCATGTGGGAGAAGGCGGCTTTTCCTTTGTATCCTAAATGCTGTTATTAAGGAAAATTAAGACACTGAGGAGATATCAGTCGGTTGGCTTCAGTGCTTAACAGTGAAATGTGCAGCCTAAAGTTCCTGTGTCCCTGTGGATTCTAGCTTTAGAATGTCCTAGGTGCCCCTCTCATTAAAAGGCATTCTCATTGGGCCTCCCCTGGTGGCGCAGGCAATTGAGCGCAGCGCTGTGAAGCTGTCCACAGCCTCTGCAGTGCTGGTTCGATCCTGGCTAGCCAGGGAGATACCCACATGGCGAGGCAGATTTCTCCTGTCTCACCTGCTGCTCTCCTCAGCAGTGTATTTCAGTCAGTCTGCCTGTTCCATTCCCCACTCTGTCTCTGGTGAATCCTCTCACCCTCCCCCACATCTGGCCTGTACCCCAGTTATTGTATGCATGAATAAATAAATCTTTTTTAGAAAGGCATTCTCATTAAGGGAAGAACAATTATTTCATTGATGCCTGTGCTTGGAATAGCTTCTTCAGGTAAAAGATTCCTTCAGTATCCAAAGTGAAGGGAACACTATCATACCAATATTCTATATATTCCTTTCTGAAATTCTCCTGGATTTTATCAGCTATTTTTGATTTTGTTCAGGGTATATATTTTCCCAACCAGAATCTACACATTAAGGTACCAAGGAATCCTTTTTTTCTTTTCTTTTTTTTTTAAGATTTATTTATTTATTTATTTATAAAAGCACTGGGGTACATTCAGAAGCGCGGGAGGGTGAGTGAATTCACCAGAGCCAGAGCGGAGAGTGGAACAGGCAGACTGACAAAGTACACTGCTGAGGGGAGCAGCGGGCAGCAGGGGAGGTCTTCGCGCCATGTGGGACCCTCACCCATTGGCCGGGGATCCAACTGGCGCTGCAGAGGCTGCAGGCAGCTTCTCAACTCAGCGCTCAACAACTGCACCACTGGGAAGGCCCCAAGGAATCCTTATTTCAGGAGGAGTTTGAACCAAATCAGCACAACAGAGGAAGACGTTCATGGCTCATCCTATTAGAAAGCCATCTTTTGGCAGGTATGCCATTACTATTCACAGCACTTTATTCTGTGGTCATCTTCATTTTCCTTGTTGCCTTATCCATATCTTATGTTCCTTCTCTCCAGAAAGAGCAAGAAATTATCTTGGGAATATTATTATCTTGGGAATACCATAATACTTTTAGTGTGGGAGACATCAAAATATGGGATGTATGGAAAAAAGTATATGGGAGAAGCACAAAAGAAGAGGTTAGTGTACCAGTTCTACAGTTTCTGATGAATATCAGTAAGATATTAAATCATTATCTCTTGATATTTTTCATAGATTGCAATAAACTTCTAGTGATTCTTCATTGCCACAAAATGCTGTATTCAACAATTTTATTAAGTTGTAGCCTATAAATAATTTTTGGTTATTCTGGTGCTATGAGAGATGATTTGAAATGAATTTCATTTCCAAATGCCCTCAAGAAGCTTAAGTTATAGTTTCTGAGAGTTATAGTTACATAATACAAAACTATAGTTATATTTGTAGTTATATAGTACATAGTTATAGCTATAATTTTCATATGGCTTATTACTTGAAAAACTTTCATGACACCCATTGAACTGATAATCCCAGCAGGATTTCAGCTGGAAGTGAGCAAAGGTAATTAGCAATAGTGATTCAAATAAAATAGATAATATAATCCAATATAGAGTTAAGGTGAAAGTCAACTTGTATGCATCAAATATATGAAGCTGAATATTTCTTTTGATGTTTCACTGTTGCTGTTCTTGTTTCCATTAGAATTCTAATGGCTTGCCAATTTAAAGTAGTATTCCTGAAGATAGTTTAGGCTTCCCTCAAAAGGACCAAAAGTAAAACTTTAGACGGGAATTTAGGGTTATTTTGTAGCAGGAAAAATGTAACAATGAGGCACTGCCTCTGGGATTTTACTATTTTCTCAGATAAGAACACAGCCACATAGCTAAATGATTTTTGTTTCCTAGAGGAAAGGCATTGCTGACAGATGGAACCATTTGCAGAATGTGTAAAGGAACATGAAGTTAGGGAGGGGGAGACTGGCCAGGCACAGGGATGGTTGGGAGTAGGAAACAGGATCAGCATGGAGGTGATAAAGAGAGGACCAGGGAGACATCTACTCTGCGTGTGACATAATCAGAAGTCCCCATTTGTTTGTTTAATCCAGGATTTCCCCTGGCACAGCTGGAACTCACAGTCACTTTGGAATTCTTTTCTCTAGCATTTGTCTGGGAAACAGAAAAGTAGCATAAGCCAGAGGAGAAAGAGAAGGAGATAGATACCATGTTACTTAGAATTCTTTACTTTTAAGTACTTTCCCCCCCCTAACATTGTTGTTAATTTTTGGACAGTATTTGATCTCTCCCCTCAGGTGCATCCCTCCCTGTAGTTCTCCCACCACCATGGCACCCATGTCCCATCACCATAGTCCCTGGTGCTCTTCCCTCCCCTGTTTTGATCCCTTCCCCCCACACCCCATACCTCAGCTTTATGGTAAGCATGCAAGTTTTGTCTTCTGCCTGTCCCTTTGTTTGGCTTCTTTATATTTCACGTGAGTGAAGCCACCTGATATGTATCTTTTACCTTCTGACTTATTTCACTGAGCATAATCCCTTCCAGGGATTCTATCTATCTATCTATCTATCTATCTATCTATCTATCTATCTATCTATCTATCTATCTATCTATCTATCTATCTATCCATCCCACATATTCTTGATCCATTCATCTGTTTTGGTGCATTTAGGTTGTTTCCATATCTTGGCTATTATAAATAGTGCTGAAATAAACTAGGAGTGCGGGTTTCTTTTTGAATTACTGTTTTTGTGTCCTTTGGGTAGATTCCTAGGTGTAGAATCGCTGGATCATATGGTAGCTCCATTTTTAGTGTTTTTTATTTTTAAAGATTTATTTATTTATGCATAGAAGAACTGGGATATAGGCCATAGGTGTGGGGGGTGAGAGGATTCACCAGAGACAGAGTGGGGAATAGAACAAGCAGATTGACTGAAAAGCACTGCTGAGGTGGGTAGTGGGTGAGTCAGGAGAGGCCATGTGGGTCACCTCCCTGGCCCTGGGAATCGAACTTGCACTGCAGTAGCTGCAGATAGCTTCCTAGTGCTGAGTCTTAACCCCTTGCACCACCAGGGAAGCCCATTTTTAGTGTTTTGAGGAATATCCACAAGGTGAGAGGTGGTATTTCATTGTGGTTTTGATTTACATTTCCCTGGTAATAAGTGTTGTTGAATATTCTTTTCATATACTTATTGGTCATTTGCATTTCTTTGGAGAAGTAGCTCTTCTGCCCACTTTTTAAAAAAGATTTATTTATTTATTTATTTATTTATTTATACAAGAACCAGGGTATAGGCCAGGTGTGCAGGAGGGTGAGCGTATTCACCAGCGACAGAATGGGGAACAGAACAGGCAGACTGATGAAATATACTGCTGAGGGGAGCAGCTGGTGTGACACGAGAGGTATGCAGCACCATGTGGGACCCTTGCAGGCTGGCCGGGATCGAACCGGCGCTGCAGAGGCTGCGGACAGCTTCACAGCACAGAGCTCAACAGCCTGCGCCACCAGGGGAGGCCCTCTTCTGCCCATTTTTTGATTGGATTGTTTGCTTTGTTTTTGTTGAGTCATGTGAGCTTTTCCTAGATCTGTAGCAGTCCCTTCTCAGCTTTCCTTTTATGCCTGGGGGAGGAAAAACTGCTTTCCTGAGCTCAAAGGGAAAATGAAACTGTTCATAAAATTTCTGGTAGGTAACCTGTCAGCACAGTTGTTCATATAGAGCCAGAGACCAAGAAAATGAAGTTCTTTCTCATTGTGCATATATTTTTTGTGCCATTTGCCATATTTAAGGTACATTTGAACGTTCCAGTCAAGTCTGACTAAACGGAAACTCGAATTTGACAAATCCTGAGGAAGGTATTGTGTTGTTATTGAGGGACTTTAATTCACTTTATTTTCAATCTCATTTTTTAATAGGGTTATGTGGAAAGACTTAGAAGACTCTTGAAATATGCACGCTGTTCAAATGGTGAATTATTACTCAAAATCAGTCTTATCCTTAAGGAAGGAGGAAAGAGAGAGAAGAGGAGATTCAGTTTTTCCCCAATACCACATGGTCTCTGCCTTTTTGTATCAAGATATTCAAACTGATTATTCTCCCAGTGATTGATATTTTTAGATTATAACATAAATTGAGAGACGCGATCTGAAAACAATCAAAGAAATTCTCAATTTACACTAATGGAAACCCTGTCTTATAGATGTGTGTTATTATTAAAACACACAGTGCACACTCAGATTTTTTTTCAATAAAGAGTAAATGACATTTAAGTGACATCTTTTAGACTTATGATTCTCCAACATAAAGACTGATCTATTTGGCCAGTTTTTCTTTTGGCTTGCTGCAAATCTCAATAGTCAAGATCTGAAATGTGAGACTTTCCAAGTACAATTTGTTAATCCTGAGCTCTCTATTTCAACAGAGCACACATAAAGTATTTTTTTTATTGTTAACTAATTTGTTCAGAGGCACTGTGTCAGCCTCTTTTGGTAAACTGATAAATGAGATAGTTCCTGCCATTGACATGTTTTTAGTTTATATCACTGGATAATTGCCTAGAAAATATGAAAGTAAAACGATTCAGAGATCATCTCTAACAGTAACAAATAAATTATCTAATCCCGTTATCTGAATAAAATTCCAGAGTTCCCAAACATGGCATAATTTACAAGTTCCTTCCTATCTGCCTGTAAATATGGTCAGGTTTCCCCCTTATACAAATTATGCCTGTATATTTATTGTTTCCTTCTTTTCACTGCCAAATTTCTTTAAAAATTAATTATTTTCTGTTGCTTCCACCTTCTCATCATTTACTTATGCCATAGCTCATGGAATATGACCCGAATCCCTGTAACTTTGTTTAAATGGAACTTGATCACTTTAAATGGAACAGGTCACAAATGATCACTCTATTCCAAGGCTTTTTCTTTTTATGCTATTCTCTTTGATGTTTAGTGCAAAAAAATTTTTGACTTCTTTCTTTTTCATGAAACTCTTCTCCTTCATTTCCTATGATGTTAGCATGTTGTCCTGTTACCTAAATGGCTATACTCTTGCCTCGTGGCCCCAAACACCTTTGTTCCCTAAATATCTGGGTAACTGCAGGGTTTTCCTGCCTGGCTTGCTTCCATTATTCCCTTTTTGGGGTAGTCTAGTACCTTGTTGGTCTCAGGGGTCTTGATCCAGCTCTCTGGTTCAAGGGCTTGGAGCCTGATCCTGACTCATACAACGAGCATTTTTTATTCCATTCTTTGTGTCCTTCTGCTACAACAGTGTTGGGGTGAGAAATGGTTGTGTGTCTTAAATTGAGCCAATCAGTATCAGTTCTGGAACATTAGCTAGAATGATTGAGAAGGAAAACTTTTTGTCTCTGACAATGTTGATATCTTAAAATATGTCTAAAGCTGCAAGTGGTGATTTTTCCTCTATAAAAGGAAATGAGATAGGCATTCACCTGGGGGCAGGGACAGGATACGGTATCACAGCCTGAACAGGTTGGAGAGGCAATCCCAGCAGGAGGACAGGGGCAGCAGCCATATGGTATAGGGTGACAGGATCAAAGCAAATGAGATGTGCTTGGGGCTGCAGTGGCTCAGAGTGGGGTGTTTGAGTTCAAGTGGTGAGGTTTAAGAACTTATTATCTTTGTTTGAATATAAGTTATTTAATTACACATTCAGGTCATTTAAATTTTAGCAATTTTAACAACTGGCTCACAAAAATCTTGAAGATTTACCAATGAACTATAGACTATGAGTGCCTCTAGTTTGAGTATCCTTTTTTCTTGGGGGAATTACTACTATTGATGACTGCTAAAAGGTATTTTTAAAAATAATTTAACTACTGTTACATTAGTTGGTCTTCTACCCTACTGAACAGCTTTCCAGTCCAATCCTCTAATTAATTAATTTTAGTATAGATTCATTGATAACTATTTTTATTCATTAGACTATATTTCATTCACAGAATTAATTTTGATACTCAAATTTTCCACAAGTTGGCCAAGGAAGCTCCTTAAATTTGTATCTATTATTTTTTGACATATCCTCATGATTCTCTTAGGGCTTTCTTTTTGGATTTTTAGTTGCCTTCTGGTGCATGATGATGATTCTTTGTATATTTGCACAGTGCCTCAAGCCTTGTGTAGTAACTATTACGCTTGCTGTCTCTCATGCAATGTGGATGCCGTCCTTATTTTCCTTGGGTCCCAACAGTCCCCTTCAGGACATTGTGGCTCTGAACAGACACCCTGTACATCTGCTTGTGCACTGAGCACCCCATGTCAGGTTGCTGCTGTCCAGTCCCCACGGAGATGCCCTTCTCACCCTGCTTGGGCTCTGGCACTCAATCCTGCCTCACCCCCTCCTGTGTGGACTTGATTGCTCAACTAAACTTCGTTACCATTTTGTGGAGAAATTTTGTATCTATGTCAGGAATTGCCAACTCCACAAAGTAAAGGTCCATACATAAAATATTGTTAATTTGTGGACTACATGTTTTCTTTTGTCTCTGCAACTATTTCATGCTGCGATAGCATGAAGTAAAGCTTGTGCTGAGTCTTTTCTTTGTTCATGGAACTAGTGGTTTTGGTATGTAGTTTTCTTTATTTGCAATGTGTTTATTTTTGTATTAGAGTAATTCTGGCTTCATTAATTAAATTGGGACATGTTCCTTCCTCTTTTATTTTCTGGAAGAGATTGTACAGAATTGATAAATTTTTTCTTAAATGTCTGTGAAGCCATCAGGGCCATCAGTTCAATTTGCTTCTTTTTCTCAAACCAGGCCACAGCAGGGGTACGTGGTGATCCCTCAGTATCACATCCATCTCTGACCAGGCTTTTTTTCTTTTCTTTTTTTTTAAACCTGTAATAGACTACTGAAAGAGAACTTTTCTCTGAAATTCTTATTTGAATGTTTGATCCATTTAGCATAGGAAATGAGGCAAGTTTTATTTTTCTAAACTGAAAAAAAGTAACAATGGTAATAATATACAAGGTTTAAGACTGTGTCTTCTATTTACCAAGATATTGCAAATCCCAGCAAGTAGGCAACATAAAAGACATTCTGGTGCATTTTTCATTAATGTATTAATGTATATAACACTCAGGTTGATATCTGCACTTAACACATGCTAAATATCCTATAGTGGCATATTTCTCAATCACGAGTACTATATGCTAGTTGAGATTATTTTGAAATACTCCCATTATAAAAGAGGAATTTCAGGTATTTCATACAAAACTAATGTTTGCCAATAGCACACACAGATAGATGAGACTTCTCTGCACACATAAAATAATCACTGGCCCAGGAGGAAGCCTCACAATGTTCTAATATATACGTTGCCAAGCACAGTATATTTGACCTGCAGGAAACAAGCAATCTTAAAATATGCACACATGCATATATTCATCCTCAGAACACTCATCATCCTCACTTTCTGTCTCTTCCCAATTTTCTCCTTCTATCAGGTGCTGTAATGAAAGTGGCTAAGGGTTGGGGTTATGAGTTATTGTTGACCCTGTGGATGTATGTGCTCGTAGATATATTTGAGTCCCACAAACAGCTTAAAAGTCAAGCCTAAAATTAATGATCTTTTTGTTCTGGAAAAGGATACATTCCCTAGCAGGGAATGAATCCCTGTCTCTGACCTCACTGCCAAAAACATGTTTGTGCTGTTCAGTTTGTGATCTGAATGATATATTTCTGTTCCATGGATGATGCCAAAAGATACTGTGTGCTTCCTTAATTTCAAACCATCATCATTCTAGCCTGCTACAAGTGCTGAGTTGCAAGATTGATGCTGTATTGTGTATCTACCTTTTGTCCCTTTAGAGTCAGTCACTCTCCTTCATTTTCTACCTTGCCCTACAGCTGACAGACTGCCTGTCAGGGATAAGTCACCACTCTCTTGCTTTCTGGTTCTGAGTTGGGTTTGGCCAATGGGAAGTCAGTCCCTGGTGAGTTCTTGACTGGCTGCTTATGCCCCTTAGCGGAGGGTCACAGCTTTTGTAAAGTGGTCTCCTCCTCATAGTACTTTTGGTAGCTACTGCTGCCCTTTCCCTCTTTAGGCACAGGAGTGGCAGCTAGAATGACTAGCCCTAGGCTCTAATGGTTTTCTTATCCTCTGCCCACATCTCTATATTGTCTCTTCATTAAATTTTCAGCTAGTGTCTAGACTGATACAGAAGAATCATTATGACAAATTTCTTTTCAATCTCTTTTTATCTTTCTGGTGCCATTTCATAATATTTCTCAACTTGGTTTTCATGGCTTGCAATTAATTTATAAGAAAAATGTCCTGAAAAGCTGAAAAGTCAATTTTGTATTCCCAGTAGGTATTTAATTTTGTATATCTGCAAAGTTAGTTGAGTAAAGCTGCTTAAAGATTGTTGCTCTAACATTCTGTCCTGTAAGTTTTTGGAGTTCGTTTTATCTATGGTTACACATAACTTAATGCCATATTTGACTTTCGCATTCTAAATAGGATGAACTTCTTTCCTTCAAGTTTGTCCCACCTAAATAATTAAAGGATGAGGATGAGTCCTATAACATTTTTGTGTGGGAAAATTGAAGTCAGATTTAGGGAAGCTTCAGCAAGGGTGATATTTGTTTTAAAAACAGAGTAAATTTAGGGGCCTCCCTGGTGGCGCAAGGGGTTGAGACTCAACTTATGAAGCTGTCCGCAGCCACTGCAGCACAAGTTCGTATCCCCAGCCAGGGAGCTACCCATATGGCATAGCAGACCTCTCCTGACTCCCCTCAGCAGTGTATTTCAGTCAGTTTGCCTGCTCTGTTCCCCACTCTGTCTCCGGTGAATTCTCTTCTGCCCCCTCCCCCCTCTGGCCTATACCCCATTTCTTGTATGCATAAATAAATAAATCTTTTTAAAAAACAGAGTAAATTTAGCAGTACAATAAAAACATTTCTCTGCATCTTACACACCTGATAAAAGCTTTTGTCTAACTCAGTGGCCTATTGCAGGTTTTCTGCTCTATTTAGGGCAACATGGTACTAGCCATTTCTCCTTGTCCTGTTGCTCTGGTATTTTGTGGTAATATCTCTTATTGCTGCAAATAACCTCTAAATGTGCCCATTGCTACTTTGGTCCTGGGGAGAGAAGCAGTGTCTGTGAAAACTGTGGCAAGTTCAAGGTCTATTGATGCCTCTTGTTTCCAGTGTCCTGTGAGAATATTACTGTTTCTATTTCCATATTGTTTACTTGATTATTTATCACATTCTTGTCGCTATAGGATTTAGGTGATGAAATCAAAACTCATTGGCTGGAAATGGATCATTGTCCTTAAATCAACATGTCCTTCCTAAGAATGAGGGGGTCCTCTGGATCATCTGTGGTCCTTCCTATGAGTGAATTTCCGGACACCCTATTTTGTCAGCCCAGAGGATGTTCCAAGAAAGACCATATTCAAATTGGGACCTCTGTTACTCTATAGGGAGACAAAGTGGGCACCCTAGTGGCCAAGCCAAGTCCTACCCTTAATATACCTTTGTATAAGTTATGTAGAGTCCCTACATTTGCAAAGTATACCATATGCTTAACGGAATTATTGTGACAAAGAAATAACATGTGTATGAAACAGCGTAGTGTGTGACACAAAGCAGGCTTCAAAGTAGTCTAGTGATTTTTTTTTATTATGAGCATTCTTAAAATTTTGAAAATTGTAAAGCTCTAGTATCTGTATAAAAACACTCATGTATCAATGGATATACTTTCAGAGAATAATTTGGTAAGTAACTGAGTTGTTTTGAGAAGCCTCTCTCTTATATGCAAACTTTTGTAATGAATAAGAAATTCAGATTAAGGTTGTTTTTCTTAGTTTCTGAAAGTTAATGTATCAGAGGTCTGGATTATATTTCTTCTCTTTTTTTTTTTTGCTAAATACTCACATGGAAAATTAGGTTGACATTTCCTTTTTTACTACCAATTAGTAGAAAGCCGCTGTTTGGTCACATATGGGTATTGTTTTAGTGAATAAATTCTTTGAACCATGTAAATTTTGGATTGGTCAATTTATCCATGAGTGACCTGGTTTGAAAGGTCAGATGATAATGGTAAGGATACATATAGGCTAGACTAGCAGGTAAAATTTTAGATAAAGGAGAGTATCAGTGAACAATATATAATATTGCTTTTGTAATGTATTTGTATACTCAAATTATCAAAATAATAACGCAGCAAATCAAATATTAGCCTTTTTGGTTTCTTTTTCCAACCTATAGACCTTCTCCTCTGTACTTAATCAAAATTAATGTTAACTAATTGGTGTGCATCATTCTGCTTTTTCCTGCTTGTCCACAAATATACCCAGACACAAATAACTTTTTTTTTTGTTTTACTAATAGTGTACACATCATATTATACACATTGTTTTGTATTTTTCTTTTTCATATTAAAATCACCATACTGCATTTGAAGAAAAGAATTATACAGTAATATACATGAAAATATGTTGAAAACTAAAAAGAAAGTTTCCTTAGTGACCAGAAGTACCATACATCTGCATAGGTGGGATCCTATATTTCTGAATTATACATAGTGCTGTAAACCAATGTTACCTTAATAAAAAAAATTGTGAAAAAAAAAAGTTGGTAGCGTCACAAGAAAAAAATTTGCTGTATCCAAAAAGAACTGTTTGTAAATCCAACTGAAAAACAACAGGAAGTAAAAACCACTAGCAAAACAAAACAAACCCCAGCAGCAATAAAAGGAATAAGTAATTAAAATCTTTCAAGGCCACTACATATTAATTAAATCTATTCTTTTCAATAGTTATACAATATTCCATAGATTTCCTAGTGTGATTTTTTTTTTGATAATTTATCCAACTCTTTCTCTACTAATATGGAAGTAGGTTAATAGTTTTTGCTGCTACAAACAGTACTGCAGAAGCATTAATCAACATTGGTCTTTAGCTACTTGTCATTTTCCAGCTGTAGATAGGAGTTTAGATATTGAATTGTTGGGCCAGACATTACAGATATTTGGAGCTTTGAGAGATGTAGAAAATCACTTTCTAGAAATACGAGTTTGTCCCTGCGATCTGAAAGAAGACTGTTCCCATGAAAACTTTCATAAGCAGAAATGATGTAAAGTGAAGAAGCAACTGTCAACAATTCATACAGAAAAATTTTGAGCATTTTCAGTTCCAAAATATAGCCTACCCAGTCATAACAAGTAACAAATAAAACCTAAGATAACACCATCACACAGTAAAAAGCAAGTGTATATGACACATACTCAGCCTGGAGTGCCAGGCAGGGCCACTCTCCCTGCTTAGGGGCACGCTGCCTGTCGCTCAGCTGAAAAGCAAGTGCTGAAGACAAGCTTTGCTTTCCATCTTTGTCATAAAAAATGAAAATCTCTTCAGCTTTCTTCTGGTTAGCAAAAGCAGGTCTTTGGTAAAAGTGAAGTGTCTTAATTTGAGCTCTTGAAAAGCAGGGGGTATCTGTATATTAACTCAGGTTTTTAGCCCCAGTATGTGTGAGCCCTCCACTCCTGGGCATCAGTTCAATTTTTGCTTTTCTGGTGAGTGAAAGTAGCCTCTTACTCACATTTGTTTTTCCTTGCCTTTGCACTTTCAAGATTATGAATCATCTTGAGTACTCGAGGTGTATTTATTAGCCATTCTCATGTTTTCTGCTGTGTTCTGCCATCCTTTGCCCATCTTTCTGGTGGGCAATTTGAGGAACTCTTTGTTCAAAGAAATTTACCAATAGTGAGTTGCAAGCATTTTTTTTTCCTGTAAGAACTTGCAATTTTTATCATAGAGATATTAGACATTTTGATGTAGTCAATTAGTCAATCTTCTCTTGGAATTCTGAGTTTTCTGTCTTTCTGATAAAGATCTACACATATGTTATGTGTTGTATATGTGTAAGATTAGATCCTGCAAAAAGTGACACCATGGATGAAACTTGAGGACATTATATTAAATGAAGTAAGTAAGTCATGGAAGAATACATCCTACATGATGCCATTTCTGTAAAGTACCTATGCTGTCAAACTCAAAGAAGCAAAGAAAAGAATGGCGGTCGCCAGAGCCTGGGGGGAGGGTAACATGGGAAGTTGTTAATGAACATGTATAAAACTTCACTTATGCAAGATGAATAAATTCTAGAGAGGTGAGCTTCAGCATTGTGCCTATAGATAGCAATACCTTATTACATACTTAAAAATAGATTAAGATCTCATGCTAAGTGTTCTTACTAAAATAAAAAACCTTAAAAACAAGCACACAATTAGAACTTTAATCCATATGAAATTCATATAAATGGCACTACTTTATTTTTTTCTATATAGATGGAATTTGTGCCAATGTTATGAAATAAACTACTCATTAAAAAATGGAAATGCCACTTTCTGTATATTACAATTTCTTTATAGTGATTCCATTTATGTCTATTTTCATGTTAATAAAATACTATTTTGATTATAGTGATTTTACAGTCAGCTTTAAAATCTAGTAGAGCAAGCTTTCTAATTGTCTTTTCCCTTCAACCTACCCTCCTTTAAACACTTCTTGGAAATTTTTGCTCATTTATTCATTTTATACATTTGAAACACAGGAAATATAGCTACTTTAATCAATTCCTCATAAAACTCAGTTGGGATTCTGATGAGAATGTCCTTAAATTTATATTTTATTTTGAGGTAAAATTGTTATTTTAATAGTAGCAAATCTTCCCATTTAGGAATCAGTATGTCTTTCTCTCTGTTGCTCATTCGGAGCTTATTTGAAAACCTTCTAATAGTTGCTATGAGCTTATTGTAGCATATTGTTATGACCTGGAAATGTATAATGAAAAAAAATATATTTTTTTCTGTAAATTACAAAAGTTAGAAAGAGTGACTGATAGGATTCTCATAGGATGTTGTGCTTTGGTGATTGTTAGATGGTAGCATGTTTGCACTGCCATGTACTTAGCTAAATTGTAAGTCTTCTCAGAGCATTAGACCAGAGATGGAATTCATTTATCTGGAAAAATGCTTGCATCTCTGATTCTTAATGGAATGCTAGTTTTGCCTAAGGATTGGTAAATGCCAACTTTCAATGTGTGTTTGTTGGAAGAAGAATGAATTTCTTCCACATTAATTCCCTTTCAATAAGATTTTTTCCTGTCTGGTTGAAATAATTTTTTGGGTACATTTATTAAAAAACAGCATGTTCTATTTATTTACCAGTTAATATTACTTTGGATACAAAGAATTTTTCCTGCAACCACTTACAGTGATCTTTTTTTAAGTTTTGATTTAAAAATAAAAAGGTGATGTAAAAGACTTCATAAACCTTTACATTTCTCATCACATTCATTTCTTCATCACAGTCATAAGTAGAACAGTGACTGTGAAGTACAAAAATGACAGTTCTTTCAAGGAAAAAAGGAAATTCTTGTGTGAGAGTCATTATTTTATACCAATTTGCTCTTTCTTTTTTTTTTTTTTTTTTAAAGATTTATTTTATTTTATTTATTTATTTATACAAGCACTGGGCACAGTCAGAAGTGCGGGAGGGTGAGAGAATTCACCAGAGCCAGAGCAGGGAGCAGAACAGGCAGAAGGACTGAAGCACACTGCTGAGGGGAGCAGCGGGCGGCAGGAGAGGTCTGCGCGCCATGTGGGACCCTCCTCCAGTGGCTGGGGAGCAGCCGGGGATCGAACCGGCACTGCAGAGGCTGTGGGCAGCTTCACAACCCAGCGCTCAACCGCTGCGCCACCAGGGAGGCCCACCAATTTGCTCTTTCTGTAGTTGTGAGATATGGAGATATTTGAGCACCAAGGTTTGTGAAACATCATTCACGATATTTCTCTTGATTTCAGATTATGAATCTTAACCTAAATTCTGCACAGCTCAGATCTTTGCAAAGGATCCCTGAATGGTTTCTTTACTATCAGGGATTTACATTGCTTTTTGCAGTCACATTTTTTCAGGGTGTGTGGTGAACCAAGTGCACATGTAGAGTTTTATGGATTAATTTAAACAGTATGAGAGAAGTGCCCAGACCTTCTTAGTTTTAAGAGTTCATTTATTATAATAGCAACAGTAACTATCACTTTCATTGAAAATTCATTTTCTGTTCTCTCTGGTCGTGAGTTTGTCAGCATCTTTATTAATGCCATTTTAATGCCATTTAAAAAAAAGCCTTAAATAATTGAGGATTGAAGTTGGTGGGGAATCTCTGTATTTAATTAAAATAGTTGTTTTATGAGACTGAGAACTTAAAGTTAGACTTTTGTCTGGACTCCTTGAGGAATTCTTTATAGAATTGTGTGAGGCAAAAACTGCTCAAGATGTTTTTTTCCTTTTTTTTTTTTTTTTTTTGAGAAGAGTATTTACTTTATCTTTTTAAAATTGATGATGTCCAATTTGGATATCCAGTCAAAAAGCCCAGGCTTTTCTCCCATAGTACCTTTATGAAAGCATTTCTTATATATGTATTTTTTTAATCAAATAATATTTAAGAAAGTTTTTGAGTCTGATTATAGCAAACAAGCTCAGAGATTTCATGGACTCAAGTCATCAACAATCTGAACAAGATCCAGGTTAAGAGATGTTAAAGAATGTCTCTCTAAAATAAGTTAGAAGGCCTCTCTGGTGGTGCAGGCGATTGAGTGCAGCGCTGTGAAGCTGCTCGCAGTCTCTACAGTGCAGATTCGATCCTGGCCACCAGAGGCAGACCTCTCCTGTCTCGCCCGCTGCTCCCCTCAGCAGTGTATTTTGGTCAGTCTGCCTGTTCTGTTCCCCACTCTGGTGAATCCTCTCACCCTCCTGCATATCTGGCCCATACCCCAGTTCTTGTATGCATGAATAAATAAATCTTAAAAAAAACTAAGTTAGAAAAACGGTGCTAGTTAACTCAGGTTTCTGCTGTGACTTACATAATTGTGCATTACTAGTTGTCTTGATCCCGCAGTGCCCCTAGTGGAAATGTGAATACTTTTCCCCAGTGTCTGTCCATCTTTTTTAAGAATGTGTACAAATTTCAAGGAACAATTCCAAGGCACTTTACCAAGAGACAAGGCCATTTCCCTCTTTTGAAGTTGTCAGGCACAGTCACCTGCTTTTCTAAAACCGAACAGTATGATACAAGGCAATTTCAAAAGATGGTTGGCTTGTTTTATTCTCTGAAGTTAAACCCTTTCACATGCCTCCTAAGATGCTGACTGGCTCAGAAACACATAAAGAAAATACATATAACAACTCCCTTCTTTATAATATGAGCAGAGGACATACAATTTTTATTAGTAGAAAAGTCTTCTTCTCTTAATCTAATAACAGAAAGATTCAAAAGAGACATAAATTTATCTGAAGGGGCACTAAATGTTTAGCCTGCTCATGGAGCTCTCACATCTCTGTACTGATGCCCAGGTAGACCTCTGATCCCTTGTCTCTGACCTGTGATCTTGCTAAACTGCAGGGAGTTGACTCTTGAGTCTTGCAATATGCAAATGTAAACTTGGGCAAATGCAAAGATTAATCTTAAAGGAAGACTTGGTATTCTAATCTAAAAGGGAAAAATAATACTCTGGTTTCTCTTCAGATCATGTAAATCTTTTGCCTTCTAAAAGGGAAATGTATGTCAAGGAAAAATTTTTTTAGGCATATAGGTCCTTATTACTGCCATATCATCTTTCCCGTAAAGCTAAACTCACCATGTACCAAGCAGGAAAAGATTTTATTCAGGTGACCACTGATTAAAGCAAAAGTGAAGACCTACCCCTGTATATTCCCAGAGCAAAGAGGGGTACCCACACAGGGCAGATAAGATTCATTTTGTACTTTGTTTTTTTAAAAGATTTATTTATTTATTTATACAAGCTGGGTACAGTCAGAAGCGTGGGAGGGTGAGAGAATTCACCAGAGCCAGAGCGGGGAGCAGAAAAGCAGACCAACGAAGTACACTGCTGAGGGGAGCAGAGGGCACAGCAGAAGAGGTCTGCACGCCATGTTGGGCCCTCGGGGATCAAACCAGTGCTGCAGAGGCTGTGTGCCGCTTCGCAGCCCAGCACTCAACCTCTGTGCCACCAGGGAGGCTCTCATTTTGTACTTTGGATCAAGGGACACAGAGGGAAGAAGACAGTTGGGACTGAGGAACTCAGCCTGGAACAATGCAACAGGTAGCCTTATGTCGAGCACTTGACTCAAGTATGAGTAAATAAAGGAAACAGAGATAGAAAGGCTTTAGAGGGGATAAGAGGAAAAGAACCGTTAACCCCACAGAAGGTCATGAAGGGCTTTCAGATCCTCATCCCAGGTTCCCATGAGTTTAGGAATTGTCTGTTCTTCCCCGAATCTGTGAGAACCCTTCATAATTTTAATTTGACTTAGTTTGGCTGGTTTCTGTATCTTGTAGCCCAAAATACCTTGACTGAAACAAAGACAAAGATGCTTATTTTTAAATACAAAAGATTTTGGCTTCCCTGGTGGCGCTGGGGTTAAAGACAGCGCTATCAAGCTACCGCCAGCCATTGCAGCAGGAGTCTGATCCCTGGCCAGCTAGGGAACTAACCCAAATGACTCAGCAGACCTCTCCTATCATGCCACTGCTCCCCTCAACAGTGTATTTCAGTAGATCTGCCTGTTCTTCTCCCCATTCTCCCTGGTGAATTTGCTAAGCCCACCCCCGCCCCCCCTTACACCCAGTTCTTGAATGAATAAATAAATAAATCTTTAAACAAAAATCCAAAAGATTTGGGAGGTAGAGCTGATAAAAGCATCATGTTTTAAGGAGAACTCTGGCCCCAGAGCCGGGGTCCAACTCTGGCACACTCAGCAACAGAGTTACCTCCAAAAAGAATTTTAAACTATTGGACACAGTTTGTTTACCTGTAAAGTGGGGAATGGGGAAAAAGATTGAATTTCATCATTCCACTCAAATTTTAACATTTTTGGAATTTTAACATTTTATTACTTTTGTTGAATTTCAAGTTGCTACAGTTGTTTGCTTTTGTAAGTCTGGAGAGTAGAGAGAGGAAGGTAAATATAAGGGAATCATGGAGGCCCAAGAATAGAGGTTTCTGGCACGAATTTGCAAGAACTCGCAGTCTGTTTTGAATATGACATTTTAAAGATATGGTCATCTGACAGAACTAAAAAGTGTCCCTCTTCCCTCCATTTCGGTTCTGACTCTGAGTAGAGACAGGCTGGAATAAAATGTGGAGGTCCCAGTATGTTTCAGTTACCCACTGTGGGAGTGTCTCCTCTGGCATCTGAAAATTTCCACTTAGGGTATGATTTGTTCTCTGACTTCAATGGTTAATAGGTGGCAAATATTAGCTGTTAGAACAGAAGCTGGACGGGAAGTACAGATCTTTTATTTCATCCTCTCTGGCTAAGAGGGCCTTATAGAAATTGAGTGGGATTTGGAGGGCTTTCTTTCCCACAACCATTCTCAAATTCTATACATGAAATTCCATCAGTGAAGGTAAGCTCTGGTTTTCTAATCTTGAGACTTCTAATTTAAAATAAAAATTCATCTTGGAGATGGAGTAGTAGAAAGTGTTTTCTTCCCTTCTCCCCTTCTCCTCTCCATCCTTTCCTTTCTACAAGTTTTGCCAAAATGATTATTAGAATCCCATGTGTTAGGCAGCTAGAGAAACTAACAGTAATAGGCATGGGGATGGGTGAAAAAAAGAAGGGTTGAAATCAAATGGTCCTGGAGCCCCCCTGGTGGCCTAGGGGTTAAGTCTCAGTGTTATCACTGCTAAGGCCTGAGGTCAATCCCCAGCCAGGGAGCTAACCCACACAATGCAGCAGACCTCCTTGTCTCACCTGCTGATTCCCTTAACAGTATAGTTCAGTAAGTCCACCTGTTCTGCTCCTCATGTTGTCTCTGGTGAGTCCTCTCACCCCCTGTACCTCTGGCCTGTATCCCGGTTCTTCTATGCAAAAAAAAAAAAAAAAAAAAAAAAAAAAAAAATGGTCCTGTCTGCATAGTTGTGCCAAAGGCCTGTGTGGTAGGCAGAATAATGCTCTCAAGAATATTTATGTTCTATTCTTGGAATTTATAAATGTCACCTTGTATGGTAAAAGGGACATTTCAGAGGTGATTAAGGGTATAGATTTCTTCTTTTAGTTGAGGTAACTTTGGCTGATAATATTTATACGATTTAGGGGAATAGGTTCACACCTCCTCAGATGTATACATCACCAGAACACATCCACCAACAAAGAAAGGTACAGATCTTGATTTGAGGAGATTATTTTGCATTATCCAAATGGATCCAATCTAATTGAAACAATCCTTAGAAACAGAGACTCTTCGCTTGCTGTAGTCAGAGTAAGAGGGAAGTGACTATGGAAGAACGGGTTGGAGAAATGCAATGTTGCATATATTGAAAATAGGACAGGTGACCATGAGCCAAACTAGGTTATTGGCAATCTTTCGGGCAAGAAAAGGCAAAAAAATGGATAGTCCTTTAGAGCCTCTAGAAAGCAAGGTAACACTGCCAACATCTTGATTTTAACCTAGTGAGATTTGAGTTGGATTTACAATCTACAGAACTATATGATTTTGAACTTGAGTTTTAAGTTACTAAGTTTGTGGTAATTTCTTACATCAATAAAAAAACCGAAGGAGTCTACGTGACTTAGAGTACCTTTGTGAGTTTGTCTTTTCTCTAGAATTACAGTCTTCTTTCTTGATGATCAAAATAAAGTTGGCAACCATTTATAATTTTTAGTAAGGAGTTCTATCCGCTGAATCTATTTCAGAAAATCATAGTGGAAAGAATATCAATGGGTTGAGATATATGTGAATTTGACTTCAGGCTCTGCACTAGGTAATTAGTAAACCTGGAATGATCCACTTAAACTCTTTGCCTCAGGTTTCCTAACTTGATAATGAAAGGTTTGAATAATCTCTAAGTCCATAGAGTGCTGGCCATTTATAATATCTTTGAGTGCCTGACTCACATTCAAAGTCAGTGTTAATGGGAAATTCTGGCTTTCATGGTCCCATATACTAGGAATTGGCATTTTAAGTAAGGTTCCATGAGCAAGACTTATAAGTGTCACAATTACCTATTGTATAATGGTTATACTCATTGTATGATTTTGGGTGTTTCCTATTTTTTATTTTTTTGGATTGGTTTATATAATATGATAATAACTGATACAAGAGACAGTTAATAAAAAATTATGTAAGATTTGTGGAGTTTACTGTATTTTTCAATGGATAGGCCCTTGACTAGTTTTATGTGATGTATTTTCTGTCTTCTCTTGGGTTAATTTTGCTGGTGTACACTTTCACAATGAATGATCCATTTCATTGGCATACAATATAGTGATAGAAATGTATTGATACAGTTCCAGTTTCCTACAAATTAAAAAAGCATTCTCTATTTTTTTGTGATTATTGCCCATTAAATGCAGTGTGATTTTTTTACTTTCTTATTCTCTCACAGAACGCTAATTTTTTTCTATTCTTTTTATTTTTTCTTGTGAAAACTTTTGGCTTCAGTGAATATTTCTCTTTTCTTTTTCCTTTAATTTATTTTTGAGCATTGCCTCCCTTTTGATTTCATGGTTTTCAATCAGCCTTGTTTTATAATGAAAACACTCAGGGCTACAAAATTTCTTCTGGGCATTGCTTTAGTCTTTCTAATAGTTTTTGATATTATTATATTTCTTTGTGAAAAACTGACTTTTTCTTTAGTAGCTTTCAGTACTTTCTTTTTGTCGTTAATCTTCTGCAGCTTCTCTACAGTAAGTATAAAAGTGGATTTTTTTGTTGTTGTTGTTCTCAGATTAGAGTTTGCTTAGCTCCTTTAATCTGAGGAATTATGTCTTTTTATAATTGTGGAAAACTCTCTGCCAGAATCATGCTGCTTTTCCAGTCTAGTTGGCAGAAGTTTTCTAGTCCTTATTTTATGGAAAGATAATTTTCCCCTGGATTCAGGTTTAGCTCCAGCTTCAAAGTTGCTGTGTGCCTGTGGCCTCATTTCCTCTCCCAGTAGCTCAGGCATATACACACTTTTTAGGCTTCTGTGAGCTCTTCAGCTCTGGTTTCTCCTGCCTCGTTTTGAAGTTTTTTTTTTTTTTTTTTTCATTTCTGGCTCCTGTAAATTTTCCTTCCCCCACTCCCCAATATTTCTGCATATTTCAAATGGCAGGATTGACTATGGACATTTCCTTACCCTACCAAAATGACTAAAATTCTCTCTTACCTTTGGTTTAGGTCACTTTAATTCTTTTGTGAATATAGAGAAAACCAGCTAAATAAAATTAATTCCTCATATATATTTTCAACCAATATTTCCCTGAACCAAGCACACCTCTCTTTAGAGATTTCTAAAGGTACTAATCACAGTCATTAGTAATAAAAAGTGGATGGGCTTTGCTTTCATACCCACAGAATTGAATTCTTGTTTTGTTCCTTATTGACTGATTGGTATTGTATAGTATCTTTAAGCATAGTTGCTTTATTTTTGAAGGAGGTAAAACTGTCTTATTGCCCAACTGAGAATTGATGTAACGAAATACAGAGAATTGATGTAATGAATGTGTACTAAATAAACGATAGCCACTATATTCAGTTCTGCTATTGTCCATGAAGAAATAGATGATACAATTTCCTGGTATCCTCAGTGTTTTGTCAGAATTTTTTGGTAAAAATGTGTAAGGAATAATGGTATATCTTTGAGTGCAAAAATATGTAAGCAAGATTCCTTTACACTGTATTTTAATGAACACCCAGATCCATTGTGTGACACAGAATCTTGGGTATTTTCCATGGGCTATTTTGGATATGGGAAAATGGTATTTATGGGAGAAGGGATTCAAAGATCAGTTTTGAGGTTTTACCATTCCTGGTTCTTTTAGATTCTGTTCCCTTGTTTGTAAGTCTGTCCCCTTCATCAACAACTCCTTTCATCAAAACATTTCTCCCTATATTCATATTTATTTTCATCCAAATGGGCCATCATTTTTTTAGAAACACACACATGGCATTAAATAAGCATGTATATTTACATTGTATAATGTATATAATTAATTTTTCTTTCAAATTTCATGTAAGACAATTTATAAAAGTAGAATTATAATAGAAATATTTTGTTTAGTCTTGTTTTCCATAAACCATTTAAAAAGCTAACAGAACATGTGTTTTATAGAAGTACATCTAATTTACTTTAAGCCTATAAGAAAAATATATGTAAAAGTAAGGACATTTTGTTGGCAGAAAGTTCTCTAAAAGTACTGCTTTTGTTTTCTTTCATTTTTCCTAGTTACCATGCCACTTATTACATTGTCCCATTGACTGCCTGTTTTAGTTATTGACAATTCTGAGTTCTTCACTGAAGGAGTAATTTCATAATTTAGAAACTATTAACACAGTTTTTAAAAGAATTTAATTACTGGAGACGCCGTAGTTTCTGTCTGGTGGCCCCGCAGGAGGCCTTGGCATTACCCCAAATATGAAGTTGCTTTTTTCTAAAAGTGAATGGTGCTGGGTGCTAGTTCATGACACTAAAACTCAATCTTCAGGTTAGTATCAGCGGGTAGCAAGGACCACCTATTGTGTCCCCCAGGAGAAAGAGGGCACAGATCTCCACTATAGAAACGGATCTGTAAACTTTGCACACCATCTTAACAAGGAATTTTGGTGTCTTAGTGATTTTATTTTTTAATTTAATTTTATTTTTTAAGATTTATTTATTTATTTTATTTATACAAGCACTGGGTACAGTCAGAAGCGCGGGAGGGTGAGAGAATTCACCAGAGCCAGAGCAGGGAGCAGAGCAGGCAGAAGGACCGAAGTACACTGCTGAGGGGAGCAGCGGGTGGTAGGAGAGGTCTGCGTGCCATGGGGACCCTTGCCTGGTGGCCAGGGATCGAACCGGTGCTGCAGAGGCTGCGGGCAGCTTCACAGCCCAGTGCTCAATCACTAAGGCCCTGTCTTAATGATTTTAAACACAAAGGATGGTGCAAACATTGTGTTCCTTTGTTCTTCAGCATTAAGAATAGCTTATTGGAAACCCAGAGCCTTCTGGAGCTGCGAGATAGTCGGCTTCAGTCCCCTGGCGCATAGATCGCATTTCTCCGAAGTTGGTGCGGCCTGTCTCTGTGGTATGGTAGGGTGCTTTGGCGTGTCGGGTCAAGCCCTCCAGGCACACAGTGCATCGCAGGGTGAAGCGGTTGGCACAAGTGTGCTGTCCCTTTTTCTTTCCTTCTTCTGCTAGTTCCAGTGCTTGTACAAGAATGATATCATCATTAGATAGAAGATGGTCAGAGGAGGGGTGTCTGGGTCAGGGAAGTCACATTGCAGCGGGTCATAGTGGATGCCATCATAGATAAGCAGGACCTGTTAGATATAGCCCGCTTCTTCCCCAAAGCGGTCAAGTCTCCCGGTCTGGGTATCTTCTACACAGATACCACACTGATAAAATTTAGCCAAGATGTCTATCTCAGTAGCTCCTCCTCAAGTGTAATCCCTTTTGATCCAGTTACAGTCCTCTTGGTTCGTCTTCCCTAGTATTGCCTCGCTATCGAAGTCTGGGTCACCTGCTACGATCTGTACTATGAGGCGTCCCATCTAGAGACACAAACCAGATTCAAGCCTCCTCCTTCTACCACGTAGTACGCACCGGTAGAGAGGCTTGTCTGTGGGGACGGAGGGTCTGGTGAGCACCAGGCAATGTTTCCCTGACTTAACTGGGAGCACCATGTTTTGTACACGCAGGTGAAACCTGGGGCTTGATCCCAGTCTCAGATCCCAATCCCAGCTGGAGGACAGGTTCGCTGCCACAGCGAACAACCACTGCCTGACTGCTTATTATTAACCTGAAGACTGAATGAAAATAGAATGTGCCAAATATTTGAGACCCTGAAAGCTTTATGAACAGCTTTAATTTAATTAATTCAAAGAAATTACCCACTGGAAGGCACAGAATTCATGTATTTTCTTTAAAATTCCCAATAGACTGGCATATTATCAGTTTGAAACATTAATTTCTCTAACCCTTCCCACCCCAAAGCAATGCACTCTTCCTTACTAGAAATATTCAAGCAAAGAACAAATAATAATGGCAAGAATATAACAGATTTCTGAAAATATGCGTGAGAAAACACTTAGACTCTATGAAGCATTAAGCAAAGAAAAGAAGCATTTAAGAAGACGATTCATTGACTCATCTACCAACTCCTCCCTAAGTGCAAGATTCAATATTTGAGATTTTAGTCTTAATATGGATAACTAAAAGTGTTTTCTATCCATAATATAAGCCAACTGTACTTCTTACTAGGTCTTATGCCTCAAATATTAAAATGTCAAAAATATGCGTGTCAGGATCCAAAAAAAATAATTTAAATTTCAGAAAAGATATTTGAAATCCTTTGGGGTATATAAATTAACAGGATGACTAAGTTTGTTTTCAGCCTCCAATTTGGTTGAATGCCCAGACAAATTCAGTTCCTGTTATGTGTAAAGGAAAGTTTGGGAGATAAATGTACTCCTATTGTTTGAATTATATATGAAATTTTTTAATCTTTGTGTATTAGAAATAATAAGCAAGAAAACCATTTTCTAGGAGTTGAGATAACGCAATAATAATAACCAATACATAGGGAGAACTTAACTTCTTGCAAAGTTAAAGACTTTGCAGATCTTACTTCATTAATTTCCACAATGGCCCTGTGAGATTATTAATGATTATCTCTATTTTATTGATGAGAAAATGAAAGCAAAGAATATTGGCGCACTTCATTGAGAAATGGTCTGATCAATATTTGAATGCTGACACCTTGATCTGAAATAGATGCTTTTTATCCACTATGCCATGATGTCTCCCATATAATTCAAACTCAGAAAGACTTGAGTTCAAATTCTGGTTGGTTCCTGTACTAATTGAGTTACCCTGGAGACCAGGTCTCAATTTTTTCATCTATAAAATGAGCTCAAGTGTAACTCTCCTGCTGGGTTGCTATGAAGATTAAATGAGATAAACTATGTAAAGAAACATAGAAAATCTATATAAAGGCACAAAGTAGATAGCAAACAAATGCCAGACTCTTCCTCTTCCCCTAATGCATTAAAGAAAAATCCCCCCTGTGTGATTTTCATAAAAACTAGTTAAAATATTTAATAGCAGATGGTGTACTCATTCTCCACATCATTTCAGATGATTGCAACAAAAAAAGAAATTACTTACTTATAAACTTATAAATTTATCTAATATTTCTCTCTCTTCTCCTTTTGCTTGCTACTACTTGGTGATACTTTTATGGTAGGATTGGGGCTGAGGCAGAAACAGCTGAATTTGTGGTTCTCTTGGAATTTTAATTATAAGTTCAAGAATGTTCCTTTGATTAAATTTTGTTATAAATTTTCTTGAAAAGATCTTTGTTTACTGACCCTTAAAAGAGGAATTATATAATATAGATTTCAGATCTTGTAATAAGCTAAACCCTAAGTGAAAATTACCCTAAGAGGGGAACTGTATATACAGGATTTTGTGGTGAAATTGGCATAGGGAGGATGGATCTATTTCTTAGATAGACATCACTTAGATACGCTCCTCCAGCAATAACTGGGTCTGTTTATTTAGATGAAGGGTCCAGGCATCTCCAATGTCTAAATCAGAGGGCTGTGAGTAGAGAAAAGTACAATTAACTCGGCAAACTTAAAACCACATTCCTCCATCTGTTGAGCCCCTCAATGTCAGGCACTAGCGAAGCCAAGTTGTGGTAAAAGGGACAAACAACAGATTGTTGAAAAATGTGCCCTACTCCTTCCACTGCTGTCCTTTAAAACAGTTTACCCTGAACATCTTTAACACATCATGCACTTATCTGGTATTAGAAACGTGGAAAAAAGTCAGCATTGTGCTCTGTGGGTCATAGGCTGTGGTTTGGCAGGAGACGTGAATGGTTTTCCAGGCCACTTAAACCCACGTGAGTGATGGTAAACTAACCCCTTTTCCATATCTACCCATACACATGTCTGTAGAAGAAAAAGACTAAACAAAATATTCTTTTTTTATCCTAAATAAAAACAAATAGAGGAATGAGTGGGAGAAGAATCTGGTCAAATTTACTGGAAATGCCTCCAGAAAGCCATCCTATCACAAAAAGTGAGAAATCCTTTGTTCTAGTTTTGAAATAAATACTTGTATATAAGTACATTTTGAGTGAAATTTAACTTGTAAGTTTCTCCCAGTATGAATGAAGTTCTTACTGAGTAACCCTTAACTTCCTCTTGCTGAGTTAGGTGGTGTAGGTCAAAGGGGATGTGAGTGTCCTCAAAGAGCTTGCAATTTTCTTTTAATTATTTTATTTAAAAATTTTTTATTTGTTTTCCAGATTAACATAGCAGAAGCATCACAGGTGTCTGGATCTGCATCCCTTCAGAAATGATGATAGCAGGATAAAATAGGTAGAAACCCATTACATAGAACCCCATAGGACAGGAAGACAAAGGGCGGAGATAAGAGCAGGTGAAAGTTGTTAACAGTCTTTGGAAGCTCGGAAGTAGAGGATTTGAAACTAATTTATAAGAATGATGCAGCTGACATTTCCTATAGAAGGGATACTAGAGGAAAGAAGCTGAGATGTCCCTGTGGAGCCTTAAAAATGTTCAAAAGATGGAAGTGCTCAATGCTGCAAAGGTGATGGGGTTAAAAACTATTCTTTTCTTTAGCAATATCATGTAAGAAACAAAATTCCCCGGTCTTTGTTCCCTTCTGGAGCACTAGTAATTACTTTTCTTTTAGTGCTGCAGAAGTCTGGAGATTTATGTCTTTGGAGATATCAGGTTAATTCTTTTTTTTTTTTTTTTAAGATTTATTTATTTATTTATACAAGCACTGGGTACAGTCAGAAGCGCGGGAGGGTGAGAGAATTCACCAGAGCCAGAGCGGGGAGCAGAGCAGGCAGAAGGACCGAGGTACACTGCCGAGGGGAGCAGCGGGCGGCAGGAGAGGTCTGCGCGCCATGTGGGACCCTCCTCCAGTGGCCGGAGAGCAGTCGGGGATCGAACTGGAGCTGCAGAGGCTGCGGGCAGCTTCGCAACCCAGCGCTCAACCGCTGCGCCACCGGGGAGGCCCCAGGTTAATTCTTGATTTAGGAAGGTGGGAGCAGGAGTGAGCTGCTGGATTGAAAAAGAGTATCAAGTAAAGTCTTTATGCTGGATGTTGAACCACAGTGGCCCAGGTACCTACCACACATAATGCTGCTTTCTAGGTATCCACCTCCCTAGAAGGTGATTGGCGAAACTTTTTCTAAAGAAACTGAGAAGATCCTTGGCATTCTGCTACTTGGAGGAACCTCAATAAAAAAATCTGTCTTGTTGCCTAGTTACCCTCTGCTGAACCTGAACAACTGACAACGCCTTTCTCCCTCTACCCCTAATATTTCCTTCTCTCCAACTTTCCCCTCATGGAGAATGTCTAGTCATTCTTGTTTAGCTTCCTTCTTAAACATGCAGTCGGTGATCTGAGGGCGTGTTGTTGGTGAGTGTGGTGTGTGATGTGCATCTGAGGAGGTGTGATCCAAGGCTGCTGAATTGCATAAAATGTAAATCCATGTTACCTTAATAAAAACAAATATGAACTGATATTCAAGGATCACCAAGAAGTATTTAATAAAAGTCTCTTGTACTGTATAGAGACCATAATAAGTAAATAAAGGAAATAAATGCAAGGAAGGAAATTAAAAAAAAAATTAAACCCTAGAGTTAATATCCTCAGAGAGATAAAAATCACTGCATCCAAAATGCGTTGAGATAGGGAGCTTTAAAGAACAATATTGAGAAAATGTAGAAAAAATATTCATGGATATTAAAAATATAATTGCCCGAAATAAAATTAAATAGAAGGTGATGCTAAAGATATGGTCTAAGAAAGCACAGATAGGCAAGATAAAAATAGATTAAAAAAATAGATGGAAAATTATGTCTCAATCTAGGTTAATTTTTTTAAGAATTATTTATTTATACATACAAGAGCTGACGTGCAGGCCAGAGATGTGAGGGTGAGAGGATTCACCAGAGGCAGAGTGGGAAACCCAACAGGCAGATCTACTGAGATATACTGATGAGGGGAGCAGCCAGAGAGACAGGAGAGATCTGCTGTGTCATGTGGGTCACCTCCCTTGCCGGGGACTGAACTTGTGCTGCAATGGCTGCAGATAGCCTCATAGTGCTGAGACTTAACCCCATGCATCACCAGGGATGCTCTCAATTTAAGTTCTAAGAAGTTCTTGGATAGCAAAATTCATTTAAGAGAAATTACAGAGAAAGGACTCGGAAGTTGAAAGAAAGTTGATATAAACAACATTAAGACATAAATTTCCAGATTAAATTACCTATGAAATGTTCCACAGTAAAATAAAGACCTATATCAATATTTACTAAAAGACTGAAGATTATGAAAAAATTTAGATTGATAAAATGTCATATATTCAGGGCCTCCCTGGTGGCGCAGCAGTTGAGCGCTGGGTTGTGAAACTGCCTGCAGCCTCTGCAGCGCCAGTTCGATCCCCGGCCACCTGCGAGGGTCCCACATGGCACACAGACCTCTCCTGCCACCCGCTGCTCCCCTCAGCAGTGTACTTCGGTCCTTCTGCCTGCTCTGCTCCCCGCTCTGCCTCTGGTGAATTCTCTCACCCTCTCACGCTTCTGACTATACCCAGTGCTTGTATAAATAAATAAATCTTTAAAAAAAAAAGTCATATATTCAATCTAAAGCTAAGCATGGCATAGATTATTCAAAGAAACTGAGCAAGAAAATAATGGAGGAATACTTTAAAATACGGGTGAAAATTATATGCTCTGTAGAATAATAATACTAGATTGTTCGAGATTTAAAAAAATGATCTGTTCTGTGTCCTTTTTTAAAAAATTAATGAATGAACTGATTTGAAGTGACATTGGTTTCCATTATTGCATATGGGTATATATCCAGAATAAGCTTATGCCTCTTCCCATCTGCATCATTACACCCTACCAACTCCAGAGCACCCACACCTATCATGTGCCATTGGGCCCCCTCCCCACTTTATTTCTACTGCCGCCCTATGCCTCTAGTGGCTTCAATTCTTTCTTAAAGACTCACTGCACATATAAGAAAAAGAAGTCTAGGACCTAGGAAACACAAGAGAGAGGAATTCTCAGTATGGTAACCAATGTTGACAGTTATTCTTGTGAACAATTCATTTACATGGTCATAATAATGACATTGACTATTATTTTAAATAAAGACTTGATCTATAACTATGGGAGTAGAAAAAACATTAAGTAATTTTTTTTGTTTATTGTTGGTGGTGTTGGGAGTAATGGTTGTGGTAAAGAGTAGGATCCTGCTCTACCACAACAGGAAATAGTGTTTAAAATTGATAAGTCAAGGAATAGAAATAGAAGCACAGTATTTAGTGTTGCAGAATTGGCTACCATAAAATTTGCTAAAAGCATGAAATTGTTACTTTTGGGGAATGGAACTAGTTTTGGAAAGGATGAAGCAAGTTTTTTTTTTTTTTTTTAATATAGCTTTTGGGCCTCCCCTGGTGACACAGGGGTTGAGCGCTGGGCTGTGAGGCTGCTGGCAGTCTGCACACCGGTTTGATCCCCGGCTGCCAGTGAGGGTCCTACATGGCATGCAGACCTCTCCTGCCATGCCCACTACTCCCCTCAGAGGTGTGTTCCGTCAGTCAGTCTGCCTGTTCTGTTCCCTGCACTGGCTCTGGTGGATTCTCTCACCCTCCTGCACTTCTGACTATACCCAGTGCTTGCATAAATAAATAAATAAATCTTAAAAAAATAGCTTTTTAGGATTATTTAGTTTTTTTTTCTACTATGTGTCTGAATGAAATAAAAAAAATAGGATTGTTTTGGTCCACATTTTGTGTTTATCAGGATAAGTTAGGTTATGCTACAGTAACAAATAGCTCCAATATTCTGGTAACTTTAATAGTCACTTCAATAGTCAGGAGCCTAGGGAGGGAGGCTCTGTGCCAGTTGCACTTTCCTAATCATTGAAGTACTAGGGACAAGAAACTCTGGAGGTTTCTAATTGGCAATTAAGTGCTTTGGTCCAAAAGTCAAACTTTTGGTTCAAAAGTGTTTCTTCTCACAATTATTGGTCAGCGCTGATCATATGACCCCATTCAGTCACAAGAATATCAAGAATTTTAATGTTCTGTGTGGACAAGGGGGACGGAGAACCAAGCACCAGTGAGAATGAATGTTCATCACATGGGTTTTTCCATCTCTCTTTAGTCTTTTTCCTCCATTTGTTTCTGTGCAGTTTTCTGCCTTCCAAACTAAGTAGTCATTTCCACCAGGAAAAATCAGAATGTCTGCCTACTAACATCTTCACCAGCACTGTGTCATCTCTATTTTCCCTTTTTCTAAATTGGTAAGTTACAATTAATTAAGACAATATGACAAAGTACTTGAAATGACTGGTGATTAAAAGAATATGTAAACAAGAGAAAAATTAAGTGTTAATGAAGTCAGATATTCTTAAGGGGGTAGACAGTTCTTAAACCATAAGGAAGTTGAGGGACATTCTGGAAGAGGAAGACAACACAAAAAGCTTAAAGAGGCAGAGAGGCTGGTGCCAAGTTCGTGAGCATTAGATGAGCTCACCTAGAGTAGAAGTCCACGGTGACAATGGGAAAGACGGTGCTGGGTGGGACGATGTGTTGTGATAGGGAGGGAAAGTTAGACCTGACATAGGAAAGAAGAATCAGCTGGTATTGATTTCCCGACAGAAGTGACAAAATAGAAAGAAGTATTTTAAAGAAATGTATTTGGCCAGGAAGTTGCAGGTCAACTGGTTGAAGAAGAGCTAGGATGTTGTAAGAAAAACACAGATAGGATGTTTTGATAATAATAAAAAAGGGGGTTTTAAATGTCCCAATCCAATTATTTCTTTCTAAAAGAAAGAATATAGCAACATTGAGTTAAACTGTAATTTTTGTTTTAAAACCCTTGAAATTTTGCTAGTATGATAAAAAAGCACAGAAACATGAGTTCACAGAGGTTAGAGGTTGAAGTAAAGGAACAAATAAGAATACAAAGGATGAACTACAAGAAGAAACAACTTTAAACAGCAAAAGGCAACAAAATATTGGCAAGGACATCTTCTGTATAAACACAGCTGTCAGAGAGCAGGGGTTTACAAAGCAAAACTACCTCTAAGGATTAGTAATGTAATATGCACATATTATATGAGGGAAAAAACTCTAATGTAAATAATACTTGTGATATATTTTTGGTTCAGGCATATAATGCTACAAAAATTCCTTCATAATTTGCATTGTTTAGATAGGCTTTTATTGCATATCTATGGTGATCTTCATTTTAGACTGTACACAGAACAGATGGACTATTTTTAGAATGTGGAATGAGAAAACAGAAAATAATATATGATCTTCACATAAGCTAATGGGAGAAAAGTAGAAACACAGGCGTTACACAGAATTTGCTTGTAAAGATGTATATTATATATGCAAATACATATACACATGAACTATTCCATGCTGCTGATGTGGCAAATCACTGAGATATCAATAAAGATTGAGAAAACTTAAAGAATAAACCACCAACACCCCCCCCCCAAAAAAAAAAATTCCCAGCAGATTAATTTTCTTAACAGTGAAATGCAACTAATAAATTTCTGGAAGTTCTTTCAATTTTCTGCACTTCATTCAATGATACAAGAGGAAGAGGAACAGTTTTTTTCATTCTTAAGTAATAACTGAATTCTCATCTGAAACAGAATAAGGAACAATTGTGTTTAATATAATTCGCAAAGAGTTTCTTTGAACACTTTATTGCATATGCTTTGGAAAGGGTAAGTCATGTTCATGATGATAATATCTGGCTTTCCTTTTCTCAGACTGGTTTTGTCTTCTTGCTCTGACTTAAGTTCCCTTTATCTGAGCTGTTGTGTATAAGTTATATGTCAATAGGTAGTCATTTCTCTTCCCTGAGAACCCAGATCTTTTGAGCCACACACTTACTCAACATGTAGCATTCATGATCTTCAGTCCTTTCTTCTGCACCACGGCAATATATGAAAGACTTAAATGTCATATTGGCTATGTTATTCTGGCAGTTCAAATAATAGTTCAATTTCTTAGCGATGTATCAAAGGGCGTTTTGTGGAAAGTCATGATGCCTTCATGACACCATCATAAAAATGTGAAAAATCTAACCTTCCAAACAAAGTTTTTTCAAAATATCAGGTTTTAATATTTAATATTTTTATAGCTTTATTATCTACAGTGTTATATAAACAGTGTAGGTAAACTGCATTAACTGCACAAAGGAAAAATACAAAATAGAAGGGAATTAAATTTCTTTTCATATCCTATTTTCAGATCAGAATTCAAATTTTTTGTTAGCTAATTTCAGATAGGAATTTGAAATTGGCACATTAGAGGAATATTATATTGTGGTTGAGATGTCAGTGTGGGCAAGAATGGCTTTCTAAAGTCATTTCCTGTCTCCTAGGATGGTGCTTCTCAAACTCTTTGTGGTAGAGGACTAACTTTCTCCCATCTCTGCAGACTGACATGTTTGTAAATTACCATGAAATCTAATACCAAAAATAAAAAACAAAAGCATATAAATTACATGCTCCCAAATTTAATATTAAATATAAACACAATTACCCTTTCAAGTTGCTGTAAAGGTTTATATATGCTCATCTCAAGTTCAGTCCTGTTGCAGCAGCCAAGAACTTATGGACCAGCAGATATAGACAGTAATGGGCCATACTTTGAGGAGGATGGTCTTTGGCCTTCCTGCCCATCAGTATTTTCAATGCCTAGAAAAGCCATTCTCTGTAGCATACAGAGGAATATTATCAACTGAACAACCTCAATGAAAAAGAAAAGAAAAGAACACGATATACTTGGCTCTGAAATGTGCACATGTCCAAATCCTCAAGATGGGCTGAGTAATAAGCATCGTGTAAAGACTGAACTGAACTAAAGCCAACTGGAAACTCACCAAAAAATGACAGTATATGCTTTGAAGTGTGATTTCTTTAGGGCCTTATTCCTGTAAGCAGATAGGTAAAATTGTAATCACCCAAATTATTTTTTCTAATTTTCAGAAGACTGTCCCTGAGAAGTCAGCTTGGAGTAGGGGGTGAGACTATAAGCTATCAAAGGAGAACAGAAGTGTTCAAGGCAATGTGAGGTCATCACTGGTCACATCTGTGAATCTCAATTCTGCCACTTAATAAGTCTGTAAGCCTGAAAATGCCACTTCTCTAAGATTCTATTTGGCTGTGTGGAAAAAAGGGGTGATGATAATAATATTTTATACTGTTTCTGCCAGAAGATTTAAAGACTATGGAGCTGAGTATATTTTAGTTATTATTGTTAATAACAATAAAATTTATAAGTCAAAAATGTCACTACACTCTTAAGGGTATGGGGTAGGTATACACTTACTTACATTTACCTTATTTTACAAAGACATTTCCCAAAATCTTGCACAGAAAATTAATTGCTCTCCATATAAAAAGGGTTCAGAGTTTAATAAATTTGGGAAACATTGAATTTTTTAAAAGGTTCACAAGATGAATTACTATATTATAATCTCTGAGAAGTCATGCATAAATGAAATGGTGAGTTTTTGTCTAATATAATTCTTCCTAAACTTATTTGATTACACATTGTTTTTTGAAAAAAAAAACATAATAGCTAATGAGAATTAACATATATTACATCTGTGTGTCAGGAACTAATAGGATAGTTAGTTTATTTATTAACAAGATACCCTTGCTATCTGTCTCCTCCTCCACCCCCACTAGTTCTATAAGGAGGTAAAGTAATTTGTCAAGGTTACATAATGCAGAGGTGGAAGGATAGGATTCAGAACCACTTATTCATCTTGGGTAACCACATGCTTACCCATTTTACTATCTAGTCTCTCCTTGGGACCTAATAATCCATGGAAGATATTTTAGAAATGCTAATTTTGAATACTGTTTTGTTCAGACTGGTATACTCAGTGAATTGCACATGCTGTGTTGTTCACACAATGGTAGTCATTCTCTTTTTTCCTTATTAAATTCAAGACTCTTGTCAAACTAAATGTCCTTTTCTGCACAGTTTTCTTTATAGTTCTAGCTATGGTGGTCTGACTTTCTCTGAACTCCAAGACACTTTACATCTGTTTCATTGAACTCACACTTCATTATTGGATGGTTATCCTACTGAACTCTGTATATGTCAATTATGTGATATTTTCTTCTTAATTGACATTTAGTAAGTTGAAAACAGGAACCATTTTATGCTTGAAATTCTAAGAGCTGTGAGTTGATTAGCATTTTTTTTTTAACTTAACATCTGGAGCTGTTTCAAGTTTATTTTGTATGCGTCCCAAGTTGCTGACTTAAAAAAGTGAATTCCATTTGGAGTTCTAATGATAACCATATAACTTGGAAATGATTACCTTTGCTCTTTCATCTAAGTGAATGATTCACAAGTTCAACTAAAAAAATCACATTTCTATAGTTGTAAATGATAGCAAATGATTATGAAAGTGACTTTTGAACTGACAGTAAATAACATTAGAAATATTTGCAGAGAGCTGAATGGCTTATTTAAATAATTTCATAAGCTTCCAAGTTAGATTATAAGGTTGACCAATTTTCCAGGCAGATTGGAGAAGATCTGGTAACAAATGTGAACTATTTAAAAATCAAATCGCTGGGCTTAAAAAAGCCCTTGAAGTGTATCTGATTCTCTTTTCCCCTACTTAAAGATATGCTACTTTAAACTGCAGAAAGATTAGAATCCATGTTTTTGTAGAATTGGACATGACTCAAAAGGTATAATCTTTTGTAGAATAGAAATTACGTAAGCTTTTCTTTGCCTCTTGATGCCATTCAAAACACCTATTTGCTGCTATTTGCACATTTCTGAAGACATATAAGATAGTGGTATTCTTATCAAAAGATGAAAAAAACTGCTATTGAATTAAAGTTACTACAAAATCAAGAATTTAAGGCAATGAAAATCACTCTAAAATAAAGACCATAGAGTATACTAAAAACTGTTCTACAAACCAGTGAAACTAGTATAAACAGAGAAACCAAACTAGTGAGTTTCTCTGAATTTTTGAAAATATGATTCACCATGAAAATGGATGCTTGGGGCTACATTTGCCATGACCAGACTCTGCAATTTGCTCCTAAGCAAATCCTCATTGGTTTTGAAAAGCATATACTTGTTCTTAGAGAAAAAGCCATGCATTCTTCTTATCTCATATTCTAGCAGGGGGTTCTACGTACTTCATGGTCATCACATGACCTGCTCAATTCTAATATAAATATCAACTCTAGTGTGAAAAGATTTATCTGTTTGTTCATACATAGCAGCAATGTCCACAATTGCCAAGTCATAGAACCATCCTAAGTGCCCTTCCACAGATGAATAGATAAGGAAATTTTGAATATATACTCAAAGGAATACTACACAGTAGTGAAAAAATAGAACTGTCATTTGCAACAAAATGGATGGAGCCTACAATGATTATGTTAAGTCAAATAAGTAAAAAACTGACTTGTTCTGCTCATCTGAATAACCCAAAACATGAACAAGAACATGCAAAATACAGTAGAAATAAATCTTGAACTTGGTGAAGGGATAGGGGAGGTCAGTGGCAGGGGTACTGGCACAGGTGATTTGCTGGAGGGTGAATGGAACATGTGCACATATGAAGGAGCAAAAATAGAACTCTGATAATTAAAATAAAAGTAAAATAAAATAAATAAAATGGAAATTATTGCTCACTTACAGCTTTATTCATATGCAAGTAGCAGAAGACTTAAGCAAATAAACCCCAGTGGAAGGATTTATTAAATAAGAGCAGCTTTAGAAATATAGTGAACATTATTTCAGTAAAAAAGATTATACATACTCAAAATATCAGAAACTGAAGGACAAGAGACTATGATTTATCCAGACACTAACTCTTAGCATGTCAGAGTTAGTGGCGTCTGTTTAATCCAAAATTCCTGTCTTTAATATAAGTAATATTTCCAGTGCTTCTGGTGGGGAGCATTTGATTGCCAATGTAAACTTATGCCCACTGTTGAGAATGGAGCCAGGCAGGAAGAAAGAGTTGAGAAAGTGTGAACTTCAATTTAGCCTAATAACTGACTAAATCTGAGACTTAATTAACCCATGTACTTAGACTACCTTTTCACAAAATGGTAGCTGGAAGCCTGTAGGTAAAAATGGAATTACTTATTGCAAATCCATCTGGAAATTGTTAAATATAACTTACTAACTTTGACATGAACATTTCTTGTTCTCCAGCTTCCTTGGAAATATAAACTTTTATGCCCTGTTCCTGTCACTCTCATAACCACCAATCTCTCCTCATCTGCAACTTACATCCTATTGTAGTGCTAAAAAATACCCATATAGTTGAAAAGATGTTTAAAACATACAACCAATATGATATATTTGCTAGCTATATCTGATTTCAAAAAGGAAATAAAAGTTACTTCTATGTTAGATGAGAATTTGAAAAGATTTTAGAAGTAATTTTTCTTTGTACTGAATCTAAAGAAAAAAATTTTTTCTCAGGTACTTTAAAAATTGGACATATTCAGCAAGCAATTTTACTTTTATCTATACTTTTCTTTTTATCTCCACATTATTTCATATTATTCATTGTCAAATTTATTTCCAATGCACTTTGGAGGGTCGCTGCAGTATTCCCCTTGATTCCTGGTTATCACTAAGGAAGTGGGAATGGCAGTTTTCTTTGAGGGGGGTTTTAATTACAGATTTTGATAGATTCATGAATATTTACAATTTCTATTTCTTCTTGTATATCTTTTAACAGCTGTTTTTGCATTAATTTCTATACGTCAATCAAATGGTCAAATTTATTGGCAGGAAGTTATTCATAATATATCACCTTTTTAGTGGCTGTAAGATATGTAGTGATGTTTCCCCCTTTTATTTATAATCTTGACCACTTTGTCTTCTATCTTTCTCTTTCTCTCTCTAAGTAAGTACTGTTAGTGACTTTTGATTTTAGTAGTCCATAGAAGAATCAATCTTTGTTTTCTTTTTATTTATTTTCTTTATTGTATTTTAGTCTTCATTTTATTAATTTCTGTTCTTATTTTTTATTTTCCTTCCCTTTACTTTCTTTGGGTTCATTTTCTTTTTCTTTAATGGAAGTAATATTAACTTAAATAGTTATATAGATTTTAGGTGTAAAGCTTTTAAAATCAACATCTGAATACACTACATTCCTGGGAGGGCAAGATGAGCGGGAGGGTGAGAGGATTCACCAGAGCCAGAGCGGGGAACAGAACAGGCAGACTAATGAAATACACTGCTGAGGGGAGCAGCGGGCGAGACAGGAGAGGTCTGCTCAGCCATGTGGGACCCTCGCCGGTTGGCCGGGATCAAACCGGTGCTGTAGAGGCTGTAGGACAGCTTCACTGCGCGGTGCTCAACTGCTTGCGCTACCAGGGGAGGCTTGAAGTTAACCCCTTTAATCAAGCTTACTCAACCTTCTTTCCCTTTCCTTCTGATAATCACTATAAGTGATCAGTTTAACTTGTTGGTTTGTTTTGTCTCTTTATCTACCACATATGAGTGGAATCATATGGTGTTTATCTTTCTTTGACTTAATTCACTTAGTATCATATCCTGTACAGTCCATTCTTATTGCTGCCAATGACCGTGTTATAGGGCAGCCCCAATACAAAACGGGGTGGCTGACTGTGGGTCCTCACCCGTGCGCTTAAAAGGAATTATCAATACTCTACTGCAGGCACACGCGAAAGGTTAATAAAAGGTTTATTTACAAGGGAAGGGCAAATGAGGAAATGTACAACTCAGGGAGAAAAGTGGGAGACAAAGTTTTAAATGCGTCCTACCTGATCCGCCCATCTGGAATCCCAAATGGTACTCTGAGAGCTGGCTGCAAGCCAGGAGCCGTGAAGCCAGGAGGCGAGAGAGCGAGCTGAGCCCTAAGGCCCACATGTTTGGTTTTTATACCACACCTGGCTGCTTAACTCCACCCTCAGGTCCCAGCCACCTTCCCTTTGGTGGTGATGGGACTTGTCTTTCCCAATGTCCTGATGGCTTTGGTCTGGAGTGGGGGTGGAGTCCACAAAGCCTGTATGGAATTAGCTCAGGACATCCTTTCCCCCTAACAATATTACGATGTGTTCTTTCTATTAACTTTTTGAAATATCACAGATAATTGATTTTTGTCTCTCTACTTCTAAAATATATGCATTTGAGGTTATGCTTGTCTCTGGAAGCAAGGATGAGCTGCATCTTAAGAAATTTGGTATGGTATATTTCCATTATAATTTAGTTGTAAGTGTTCTGCAATTTCCACTATGATTTCCTCTTTGGTCAATTTTTCGTTAGAAGTATATTAGCACACTGAATCAAGGTTTATTTCAAATTTTTTATTTCCTCATTAAATAAAAGAGTATTTTGCAAGTTTTCATTTAATCTTAGGATTTTAGAACTCCATTTACTATCTGACAAATTTAGAGTTGTTGTGTGCTATTATCTATTTTAATTTTATATATAGTTTAATCTGCAGGTAACACTGTTATTGTTTTATACTGTCATATTTGATGGAGGACAAGAATAGAAAATGAAAAGGAGATGCCACAAGACCAGAAACCTGGCTCACAAAAGGAGGTGGGGGTAGAAGAAATTAACATAGCCATTGACACAACTATGGAAACCAAGATCCTTAGGCGCAGAAGCCACTGTTGAGGAAACTAGTATCCATAGGCTCAGACTAGTATCTTTAGGCACCAGGACGTCTAGATTACAAAGCATAACATCCAAGCAGGTATGGGGGTGCATCCAAAGGTAAAGATATGGAGATTGAGCCCATTGTAGAATCTCCCTGGCCCCTTTCAAATTCTACATAGTTATCCAACATTAGCAACCAACTGACAGCTCATAAGGAGTGAGCCCCTCCCAAACAGAAAAAGACTGTATCAGTTCAGTCTCTGCACAGGTTCAGGGCAGCAATCCCACTGCCCTCTTGTGACTTTCTCCTTCTGCAGGGCAGCAGCCTTCCTGTCTGCCCAGGACCTGTCAAGGCCACCCGTCTACAACCATGCAAGCCGATCTTAGCTATCCTGTCCCTTCTGGGGCAGCTCTTCCTGCTCACTTGTGTCTATGTAAGTGTACTTTACTTTTCTCTCCCTTTCCCAGCCCTTTAAATAGAACTACCGTCTCTGTCTCGTGGAGAAACTTGCTAGGGAAACTCGCTGCGTGCCACTGAAATGGGAGCTCTGGTGAAGACTTTCCCAGAGTGAACCCAAGGACCCCGCACTCCAAACCAACAGACTCCAAAAACCACATCAATATTGATTTAGATTTATTTCCCTTTGCCTGAAGAGCCCTCTTTTGTTACTTTGCCTTTTTTTGTTTTAATACTTGAAAGGTATATTCTAAAAATTAGTAGAATTTAATGTTAGCAACGATTTCCTTTCAACCCTTGAAAGTTATTGATGGAGGACAAGAATAGAAAGACTGGAAAGGAGGTGCCCCAAGACCAGAACCTGACTCACAAGGAGGTGGGGTCGAGGGGAATAACATTACCATTAATGCAGCTGTAGAGGTCAGTGACCCTCAGGCACCAGTGCCTTATCACAAGGCATGAGACTCAAGCAGGATCAGATGCTGCAGGGAGTGGAGCACAGACCTGAGGGTAAAGATATGGAGATTGGGCCCACCCTGGAATCTCTGGTCCCTTCCTGATTTTGCCTAGTTTTCCCAAAACAGCAACAAACAGGCACTCCACAGAGGAGTGACCCCTCCTAAACAAAAGAGGACTATATCAGTAGAGTCTCTGCACAGGCTTGGGGCAGCACTCCCTCTGCCCACCTGTGACTATGCAGGTCCTTCTTTTCACCAACTCTCTCTCCTCTGCAGGGCAGCAGCCTCCTGCCTGCCCGTGACCTGTACCATGCCAGGACTTCTCTTCACTGACCTCCTTCAACGGAAGCCACTCTCCTCAAGGTCACCCACCTGCAACCATGCAGGCCTCTCTTAGCAAAACCTGTCCCTTTCCCTAATAAACCTGTTCTTTAAATAATAACTAACATCTCTGTCTCATGGAGAAACTCGCCTGGGGAACTCGCCACGTGCTGCTGAAACGGGAGCTCTGGTAAAACCTTTCACAGAGAGAACGCAAGGACCCCACACTCTACAAAACTCCATCGGTATTGTTGTAGAGCAAAGCCTGTATGGGATTAACTCAGGACATCACTTCCCCCTAACAGTATGATTATATTATATTAGGGCTTTCATCATTTCCCTCCAGGAGTTGATTTAAGTCTTATTGTTGTATTTAAGGCAATATTCTGTTGTTGTTTGTTCTTTCTTCATTTAAAAAATAGAGGTAGTGATGTCGTTTTCCAAGGGTTCCTGTGAAGTTCTAATGTTTGTGAAATGTGTTTTATAAATTGTAAGGCATTAAGCAAACACTAGTTTGCATTATCTTATCAAAATTTCTTTATTTTGTCTAGAGTTAGAGCTAAGAGGTCTCTAAAGCTCGTTTTGCTTGCCCCTGTCCCTGAGAGTCATCCACTGGGGAAAATGTTTTTGTTCCTTGGTTCTATTAGTCTAGAAACTGTCATTTCTGAATTCAGAAGAGATGCTCAGATGTCACTAAGATAGTCACTCAAAAACATTCGTTGCACAACCGCTATGGCCATGGCCCTGATGGATATTTGGGATAAATCATTCAATAAAAGAACAATCCCTGCCTTCTCAGGACTCACATTTTGGAGGCAGGGAGTAGGAGGGAACAACCCACAAATAATGGACATAAATAAGTAAATATGATATTTTTTCAGAAGTAGCAATTGCTGCAAAAAAGATAAAAGCATGGAGATAAGAGGGAGCCAGGATTGTGGTGTAGGGTGGGCTGGGCTAGAAAATTTGAATAAGCTTGTTATGGAAAGCCTCCTAGGAAGGGCAACAGATAATTACGAAAAAGGCAAGGAAGTAGCTGCTTTGCCCAGGGCTATCCAGGGAGAGAACCAGACTTAGACAATGTTTGCTAACATGCTAACATAGCAATATGCAGAGCAAGGGGGGGAATGAGGAGGGAGTGAGTAAAGGTGGGGCAGATCTAATTGGCCTGTAGCCATTGTAAGGACTCCCGCTTTTGTTGTGAATGTGGAGGAATCTGTGGAGGGTTTTGAGCAGAGGCACTAGAACTGATATGTAAAATGAAATGCTGAATTTGGATACAATATCTATAATAAGCTAATCAGTGGTTTGTTAACATTGAAACCACTTTGAAATTCCGTTTTTTTAGTATATTAGTTTGATTAAACACTGTTGGATGATTGATTCTTAGAGTTTTTCAAACTGAAGGTTTTAATCTCGTTTAGTCACGCATCAGTGACTTTTACCGGAAATGTTGTGGTTGACATTATTATTCTTGCCAGATTTCAGGAGGTCAAGCAAGCCTGGTGTTGGCCCAGAGGACCAGAAGATATTCACAGTGTGATGCCCCCTCACTGCGGCCTGTGTATCAGTCTCTGCTCTGCCAGCACAATTTAGGCTGTGAGATGGAGCCCAAGCCAGAAAATATCACATAAATGCAGCCAAGTATTTGGCTTTCTTCTGACATTGGAAAGGGAGATTCCCCCCCCCCCCTTTCATTTACTTACTCTCCTGTGAGAGTGGGAACTTGTTTTCTGCAGCCAAGAAAAACAAACTTGAAGATGATGATGTGTATCATATCCAACCACAAAGGGGGGATTAACTGAGGCAGAACAAATGGGTTTGGCATGGACCCCGGTTCCTGCCTGTAGACATACCTGATTAACTATGAAGATAAGCCTACAAGTCCTGGGTGTCTCTCTCTTTCTCTTTCCTTTTTTTCCTTATGGGTGTGAGCAAAATAGTTCCAAATGGAAGACCCAAATAATAGATCTGTATGATGAGAGATTGCAAGGACCTGCACTTACATGCAAAACCCTGGGGTGTGAGTAACTACCCTATATATTGCAGAGAAAACACAAATCCTGCAGAGAGTGAGCAATAGGTTATTTTGGCATGGATATCAGTCACATCCATGTGCAATGAATGTTAGTGATAACCATTGACACCTTATTTCCTTCTAAAGATAATGTATCTTAACACATAGCCCTATTTCATAATTTTAATATTCACAAAGTACATATATCCATATAACCACTATCTGTATCAAGAAATTAACCATTGCAATCCCATTTTGCTCTTTTCTAGTGAGTGAACCACTGTTTGATATGTAACACCATTGATAAGTTTCCCTTGCTTTGGAAGTTTATACAAATGGAGATACAGTGTATCTACATTTTTATGTTGTAAAGATTTGTTCATATTATTCTGTGTTTATTTTTCTCATTGCTGATATTTCTACATTGCATGAATATCTTGCAATTTATTTATCCATTTTCCTGTAGATGGACATTTGATTGTCCAGTATTGTTCTTTCTTTAAAAATTGTATTTTTTTTTATTGAAGTAATATTAATTTACAACACTGCAGATGGTTTAGGGGTGTAAGTACATGCCTCTTCAAATGTATTTGCTTGTATTTAATAGTGATTTTCTTTACAGTTTCATGCCCAATTTTGGAATTATTTCATGCCCAATTTTGGAATTATTTCTAGAGGTGCAGGGAGGGCAGGGGATGAGAGGATTCACCAGAGACAGAGTGGGGAACAGAGCAGGCAGACTGACTGAAATACACTGCTGAGAGCAGCAGCAGATGAGACAGGAGAGGACTGCTGCACCATGTGGGTAGCTCCCTGCCCGGGGATCGAACTCATGGTGCAGTGGCTGCAGATAGCTTCATAGGTTGCATCTTAACCCCTTGTGCCGCCAGAGAGGCTTGACTTCTAGTTTTGCAATTCTTTCACCAGATATTTCTACAGGTTAATTTCATTTACAGTGTTTATGTTACTTTCGAGTTCTAGAATCTGTTTTATTTTTGCTTATATATTTCAATTCTTATGACTCTCCATTATCATTTATTTCCCTAAACATATTTATCACAGTTATTTTAAGGTTCATGCCTGATAACCTGTAAATTTTTTAATTCTCCTGACCTTATAGCTCTTGGGATCACTGGTAACTTATTACAGAATGCCACACACTGTAAAAATGAGAAATTTGCGTTATATTTTCTTACACCTCACAAGAAGACTTACTCTATTTTCTGAAAGGAAGACAAAATAGGGAAGACCTTAATGCAATCTAAGAGTGTATGTTTTTGATTTGGGGACATTAAATACTATATTTGCAAAATAGAGCCTTTTCATTTTTTTTTTTTCATTTTCTTTTTTTTTTTTTTGATGTACATTTATTTATTTATTTTTTCCCCCATATAATTTTTTTTTTTAAATTTTATTGTTATATTCCCCATACAATTGCAGCCCCCCCATTCTGACCCCAATCCCTCCCCTCCCGCCCCCGCCCCCCTAAAAGTGTCTCTGGTTCATAGTTTTTTGTTGATTTTGATTTTCACTTTCTTATAGTTATTCATTTTCCTGGTCCCTTATTTAAGTTTTCTAGATTCCTGCTATGAGTGAGACCATCCGGTATTTTTCTTTTTCTTTTTGGCTTATTTCGCTGAGCATGATCCCTTCCAGCGCCATCCATGTTGCTGCAAATTGCATGTGTTTATCTTTTTTGAATGCTGAGTAATATTCCATGGTATATATGTACCACATCTTCTTGATCCAGTCATCTATTTTTGGGCATTTGGGTTGTTTCCAAAGCTTAGCTATTGTAAACAGTGTAGAGCCTTTTCATTTTAAAGACACTGGGTTTTGGATTTTAAGATACAATATAGGATATAAATTTTTAAACATTTGCTTAGATATCTGTGCCTTTATAAATGTCAACACAATCCTTGATCAGGAAGTATTATTAGAAAAGTTTGTTGAGCTAATTTTTAATTCATTGGTTTTTAACACAGGGATACTATAGAATCGTTTGTTCATTGCCACTTAGGCTTTAGTACTTAGAAGACTACGTCTTATAGATGAGATGATAAATAATGGTTGGCCATTAAAATGAGTATCAAGAATGCTTGCTTTAAGATGAAGGTGTCTAATTTTCAGGATTATTGTTAAGGTCTAATTATGGGATCAAAAAAACATTGAATAATGAATATATCATTAAAATTCACTTTTATCATATGTTTATTAATATCTGTTAATCAAATAAGCAGTAGTTGTTAGCATACTCTTCCAGTCTCCCACGTCCCCTCAACTCTGGGTGCCAGATATTTCTTTATCTAACACATCTATTCCACTCATTCTAAGATTTTATTATTCAGTATTCAAATTGGTGTAGAATGTTGGCATATAGATTGCACTTGAGTAGTTAATCACTGATCTGCTTAGACTGGATTAATTTAAGAGAAGAGTATTTTAAAGACTCTTCATTAGCCAATGAAGTTAAAGTGACTTGGCAAAGTCTAAGCATGCAGCTTTCTTATATGCAGACAACATTTGTTTGAGCTCCATCATGACTGAAGAAATTCATCTCAACAGCAGCTTGAAGCCTCTTCTTTGGATAATCACCAGCCCAAGAGAGATGGTATTGAGCGAGATATGGAGGAATGTAAGTTTAAATAGATTATATTAAGTATTTTTTAAAAAATGCATGTATATGTGCACATACATATATATACAATGAAAAAACTGAAATATATTAAAGTTTCTATAGCATTTTTTTCTACATTGTGGGATTACAGAATCTTTTAATTTTTTTTAATACTTTATAATTTTTACAACTTCCACATGCATATTGGCTTAATTTCCCAATTAGGATAAAATGCCCTTTTAAAGTTTAAAGCTCAGTATTCACTTTAACAATGGAATTGATTTTCTTGGAATTTTTGAACTTACAATGTCTCATGATGAGCGATGTGAATTGACTAATGTCTTGATTAACATCTCTGACTCAACCATTTAATACATTCCTTACAAGTTTTAGCAAGCAGGTGACATCCTTGCTCTTCTCTCTCAACATCTATGTCTTTGCTTTTAAAATATGTCAAGAAGAGTGGAACAATGGATTTCTTCAAGTAAATGGAGCAATACAGAAAGGAATCAGACATTCTTTGTAGGATATGTCACTCTTTTTCATTCTTGGCAAGACCCTGATGATTAGCAAATTGAGAATTTGGCCACAAGGTAACAAGCAATTCTTTCCTCTGATAAAGCACATTTTTCTTCTCAAAAAGCAAAATTAGTAAATGGTATGGTTAAGAACCATAAGCATTCTCTTTTTTTAACCTCCATCACACTTCACGCTCTCATTCACTGTCAGAGCTTTTGAGCTGGTCTAGACCCCTCTCTTTATCCCCTCCCCACTTACTCAGACTCTCTATCTCCAGGAAGATGACTTTTGTGCCCATTTCATTTACTGTACACTCTCAAAAAAACAAGATCCAAGTGGCCTTACTTCAATTTTCTGTCTCCTGGAACTCTCCATAATATGTCAAGCCATCACCAACGTTACTTTGAAACAGTCTCTTTCCTTGTCTCTTGGGTACTATATCTCTCTAGTTATTTATGGGCACACTTCAGGATTTCATTGAGTCTGTGTGCTTTTTTATCTTTATAGGCTCTGGGATGGAGCAAGTCAATTATTACATTTTCTTATTTTAGCTATTACTTCCAAAAAGAGTGTTAGTTTACAAATTTCTTTTATTTTTTTATTTTTTATTTTTTTTTTAAATTTCTTCTCAAGGAAAGCATCTTTTTTTTTTTTTTAAGATTTATTTATTTATTTATACAAGCACTGGGTACAGTCAGAAGCGTGGGAGGGTGAGAGAATTCACCAGAGTCAGAGCGGGAGCAGAGCAGGCAGAAGGACCGAAGTACACTGCTGAGGGGAGCAGCGGGCGGCAGGAGAGGTCTGCGCGCCATGCGGGACCCTCCTCCGGTGGCGGCCGGGGAGCAGCCGGGGATCGAACCGGCACTGCAGAGGCTGCGGGCAGCTTCACAACCCAGCGCTCAACTGCTGCGCCACCGGGGAGGCCCTACAAATTTCTTTTATAAACAGTATTTTCACATACTGTGTGCTTAGTTGAGAACTGGAAACAGAATGGAACAGGTGATGATGGTGAATTGATGAAGAATACTTACATTAAAAGTGCCTTAAATGCCAATAATTAAAGTGCCAATAATTCTGTGCAATAGCTATTATTTCCCCCATTTTGCCAATGAGGAAAATGAGGCATAGAGTTTAAAAAATATGCCCAGATCCTGGAGTTAGTAAGAGGTAGAATCAAAATTTAAATCTGAGGAATCTGCACTCTTAGCACTGTGGTACAATATTGTCATTGCCCTTAAGCAAATTCAGACTTGGTGGGGGTCGGAAAACTAAGAAAACTACAACCCAGAATGGAAATTGTTAGTGCACGATATCAGAAATTTCCTGGAAGCACAAAAGAAAAGCATGATTATTCTGGGGAAGCCCTTCTGGAGTTGAATTTGAAAAAAGAAAAAAAAGTTTGAATTTGAATTTGAAAAAAAAAGAAAAAAAGAAAGACATAGGTGGTGGGAACAGTGGAAGGATGTGAAGAACATAGATGAGATCATTTTGGGGAGGTCCATAGCAAGAAGAGAAGTCAGGTAATGAGTTCTGCAGAAAGTGTTGATATCTAAAGGAGGGAAAGCAGACAAAGCAGCAAAGAAAGAGAAATTTGTATGCAGCTTTAAGTCCTTCCAGACTCATAAAGACCTGATTGACTAATTTCTTCTTACCTAAAAGAAGTCTGAATTTCATGAATTTTAGTGGGAAAGTGGGAAAGAAATAACTAGCGGTGACAAGTTCAGCTGTTTTGCTTTTTACTGTTGTGTAAGTGGCAAAGAAAAGACCATTCTCAAGGGATAAACAAAAGGATGAACGCTGTGATTTGCAGTAGTTCTGCTGGGCTGACCATCAGAGAGAGAAGTAAAAGTGCAAAAACAAACAATGGGCTTGCTTGAAATGGGGACAACAGTTTGGGAAAGAAATCTGGCTACTTTTATTCTCTGATTCTATGTTTTCCAAAATATCTTTGCTTTAATCACTGTTCAGTTTAGACCATGCTGTTAGAATTGTGTGATTTAACAGTTCCATTCCAAGGGATCAAGAGAAATGAAAATATATGTTTATACAAAGATTTAGAATAGCAGCATTATTCACAGTCACCAAAACTGAGAAAATACAAATTTCCAGCAAGTAGTGAATGGATAAGCAAAATGTGATATGTCCACATGTTAGAATACTATTCATTAGTAACGAAAAAGAAACCATTATATGCTGTAGCAATTTAGAACCTGATAGACCTGTAGAACCCTTTAATCAAAAGAAAGCTTACCTAGACTGTGGAAAATACAAACCAACAAGCATTTTACAAATTAAGAAATCTAAGGCCAGGCAGGCTGACAAACTTATTTATATTTTTGTAGGCAGTTGACGTGAATTTCACGGTGATTTGGGGGTGAAGATGGTACAGTGGAAGCTGGAGGTCAATTCAGCCATATAACTTAGGCCCTTAGTGACAGGAGAAACTGTTACCTCATGAGGGTGGTATAAAGAGATTAATTTTGCCTACTTTTTGAGTAGGGACCGAGGGTCTGGCTGCTGTTTATTCCGTTAGACTTCGCAGATATTAAGTTGTCCTGTAGCTTCACCATGGAGCATCCTTTTGGGGAAGTTGGAGGAGGTGAGGCATGTTGGGAGCAGATGCTGCGGACTTTGTTGTATTTAGCCTTCCTGACTCATTCAGACAAATAGAAAACATGCTCTTAAAGACAGAGATAGAGACAAGGCTCTGGGCTACAGAATTTTATAATATATTTAGGTGCTAGGCCAGTCTCAGTTTTTGGACAAGGTATGTAGATTGTGTTTTCTCCACAACAGATTACTTGATATATATAGCATGTAACTGGTTGCACATTTCACCACAGAGCAAAGAGATCCCTTTTTTGCCAAATTGTCCAGAAGGGTTCACCCACAGTCATGACAGGTGTTTTTATTTCACTTGCAGACTTCTTTGAAAGGCACTGGGCATGAATAAGTTTTTGGCATGCAAGTTCAACCTGAAGAAGTTCCAAGTTGCAGAAAGCTTTTTCTTTGGCTAATAAAATTCCTCCACCTCTTTCCGACCTCCTACTTCTGCTTCCAGGAATTTCTTATTTTGAGAGGCCTCAAACTGGCGAATACTGGCATCTGTACACTGAAAGCTTGATTTTGTACCTTTGAAGATTTTAGAGGGTGATACCATATGTCCTTCCTTCCTACTGCCATAGTAAACCAGTGCCTTTATCTCAGATTCTGGTTACTTTTTGTCCTCTTGTCCTGGATAGGCTTATTGCTCCATTTCTGTGGGATACAGAAATTAATAGTGTTTTCTTATCACATCAACTTTGGGGCACTCATTTTGAAGTTTCTTTCTTTCTTTTTTTGATTTTGCAAGTGTCTTGATGATCCCATTGGCCATTTTTCCTTTCCTGAAGTGAATTCTTTTGTCTCCTACTTCCTTCCTTTGTCTTCTGTACCATTACTGCTCTTCATGGTGGTGGGACAGCACTGTATACATTTTGTGCTTCTTTGTCCATTATGGTTTTTATCCATTGACTAAAAAATGCATATACGTCACAAGATTCTTAATAGACTTGTTTATAACCATGACTAGCACAATGATCTCAGTACAGCTTGTTTTCTAATAGAAGGTCACTGCTAGATCATAAAATGCCTTAGGTCTTTTTGAGGGGACTTTTTGAGACTCACCTCCTACCTCCAGGCGCACTCTCACCTACTTCATCCCACACAGACTCTTTGCCAATGGGAATTTTATAATCTTCTGTCTAGTATCTTAATGATGCCTCTTAAGAAATTCTGTCTTCTGTTGCAACATGCGTATAGATAACATGAACTGCCAAGGTGTCAAATCCTATTGTCTTACATTTCAGAGGAGTTTGACACTGAAATGAACTGAGAATTCCAGATGCAGCTCCAAGTCAACTTTCAGAAGTTCTGTTATCGGAATTCCTCAAGCCTACTTTGAATAAACTGTTCTGAACCTTAATACCATGATGGTCTTAGAACTGGCATGTCTACAGATTTCTTTATGCTGGGTGCAAATACTGTGGTTTAACTTGTGGAAGTTGGCCACAGTAAATATCCCTGAAGCTGGGATAGGTTTTGAGTAATTTCCAGGGATAGAAAAAAATACCTTTCCTCAAAATCACTTTGGTATTAAATTACCATGAAAATCTTCCCTCATACTGTGTTTAGAGGAGGAGAACAACTAGCCAGTATTCTCCTTTTTAAAACTATTCAAATGCATAGTGGATGAATTCAAGTTGAGTATATAACTAACATATAACAGACTGTTCATGAGCAGAAAACTCATTACATAGAGGGCCAAATATAGTTAAATTCTGTGGAGACAAAATACATGTTTTTGTTTCTCTAATCTCCATAGCTATGTAGTATCTTATCTTCACTTGTATTCTCTAACACTAATTCCCATACCCTACATGTACCCAGAACTCTTATATATCTTCCCTAATCCCTTTAAAAAAAGTGTGAATAATGAATCACTCTATGTTGGTATTACAAGGACTACTCATATTGTATATAGCTAAATAAAGTCAAATTTGAAACATTTTGTGGAATTTTAGTCAGTAGTATGTGAGATAGAACTCTATGTAGTGGATCCTACTATATAGACATTATATCATATAGGAACTTAAAGCTGAATTTATGATAAGATATTAACTATTTTGAATAATTAATATATGATGACAGAACAAAACTTTTGAAATAGGAATTGTTAGGGGGAAAAGGATGTCCTAAAGCTAATTCCATACAGGCTTTGTGGACTCCACCCCCTATTCCAGACCAAAGCCAAAAGACACTGGGAACTCCAAATCCCATCACCACCAAAGGGAAGGTTGTGGAAACTGAGGGTAGGGTTAAGCAGCCAGGTTTGGTAAAACTGGACACATGGGTTTTGGAGAAGATACCCCATTTTGGGTCTCTGCCAGCTCGCAGCGTTTGGCCAGCTCTGAGAGTGCCTTTGGGTTTCCAGGTTGTTGGATCAGGTAGGACACATTAAAGACTTTATTTCCCTATTTTCTCCCTGAGTTGTACATTTCCTTAATTCCCTTTCCCTTGTAAATAAACCTTTTATTAACCTTTTGTGTGTGCCTGTAGTGGAGTATTAATAAGTCCCTTTTAAGCGCGCGGGTGAGGACCCACAGCCAGGCAACCCGTTTTATATTGGGGTTGCTCCATAACAGAATCATCTTAGAAAAATCAAGAAAAAAATCACACGCTGGAGAAACGACCCATAATGTCTTCATAAATCCTGCCTTTTCTATGTTAATTCTGAGTCTAAGTCATGTCTCACATTAACCTTATTTTTTTCCCCCACTGGCTTTTACTTAACAGTAAGTGTAGACTACAAATATCAACTCTGGAAATTGGTCAGACATAAGTTACATTAATGGGAAATCTAACACATTATTAAAAATTCTTAGAAGTCACTTTCACTTCAGGAATACTTATAATATAGACCTTGTGTAAGTGGACTTCAGGATATGATTACTGAATTTAATTGAAAACCATTTCCAACAAATACAGAAAGCCCCCAGTTCTCTTTGCTTTTTTTATGGGCTGCCTTCCTTCACAGAGGTGCATTGGAAGGAAAAGGAGTGAAGTTAGTATTCACTTCTGGCCTGGAACAAATTGCAACTTTTCTCAAGTGTTTATATAAGTGACCATTTACATGATTATTTTAGGGGAAGCGTGATAAAATAAGTCTGTTGAAAATGTAGCCTTTCAAAACCAATTTTGAAACAAGAATCCTTTTCCTACTTAAAATAGTTGAGAAACTTTTTTATACTTTCTGTTCTTTACTAACATTCACCTCCCCTTTTTAATAGGCAATGCTTTCCCCTTTTCAAGGAGAAAATCTATGGTCACCTATGCAGTAGGTATATAAAAGTAATCTCTTATAGGACTAACACATCATCCTTGAGAGAAGGGAACACAGATCTTCAACATCTTTCACAATGTTTGACTCAGGGTAGATATTCTGTAAATATTGGTTTAATGGAAAAAAAAAAAAAAAAGAAAGGACAAATGAATAACCAACTTGAATGACAGAGATATTTTGGTTTGAAAGGGGCAAAAATTTATGTTTTAGAGTCTTAAAGTCTTTTATGAATACCAATTTCTTCTAAACCAGTTTAAAAATATAATGAAAATCAAAACACAGCAACAAAGTAATTCTTAGACAATCCACCAAAGAATCTTGGAGAAATCCCAAGATAAGATTGCCTATATTGGGATTGATAGCAATATAACTATAACTCCAACCTAGTTGCTTTTGGTCTCATGTTACAAAATGACCTCACATACTTGAAATAACATGACATCTCCCTCATGCAGTCCTGCCAGGTATATACCCAGGCAGTGAATCAGCTAAGCCAGAAGAAGAAAGACAATGACTTGATGGTGTCACTTATATGCTGAATATAGAGAAAACAAAGTGTCAGATAATGTCAAACTTAAAAACTAACCCTTGAAAGTTAATCATAGAACTGAGGCATGGGGGCGGGGGGCGGGGGGCAAAAATAAGGTGGGGAGAGAGCATAAATGACCATAGTGGAGAACTATGGGTGCTTTGATGGTGGGTGTACTATGATAACTACACCTGAGGGGGAAGTTCCCGTACTTCCAAAATACTAACAATAATGTAAACCAATGGTACTTCAATAAAAGATTTAAATAAAAAATATAACTAAATAAAAGAAAATCGGGCAAGCTATTCTTGCACTTTTGCTTTTAGAGGATCACGGTACTACATGGTATTTTTTTTTTTTTTTCAAAAAAGTGCAAGTTCATTCAGATGACAAGAATCTCCAGTAGATGTAAATTCTCCAGGAGACTACCAGGATCTTGCTGCCCATTCAAATCTAAATATATTAGACCTAATTCAAGAAAAGAGAATGGTGCCTTGATCATCTTAGTATCTCAGAAGAGGAAAGGATATTAAAAGGGTGCAAGTGCTCAGGCTAGAGTAGTTTAAAGCTGTCTTTCAAGCAGGGGAGTATATTAGTAAAGCAAAGTTTGTGATATAATAGTTCAGGGTTGGTGAATGCAATAGAGTGAGGATTTTGGTCACTTAATAAGTAAAACTTTTACTAAGCAAGCAATTTGCCTTTTGCCTAGATTCTTCTTTTTCCTTTTTTTTTCTAAATTAATTTACAAGAATTTACTGAAGCAGTGAAATTGTTTATTGATTTATATCCCTATTTACCTTTACTAATATCCTGGAATAAATAATTGAATAGTGTTGGCACAGGTGGCCTAGTGTCTCCATTCTGATAGGTAAGCTCTGTGGACACAAGGGGTTTCAACTCAAACAGGTTAGGAAGCAGGGGAAGACTTGTCCAGCATTTGCATCATGGGACATGAAAACTGAGGTACATGGGGAAGAAATATGAAGAGTCCTGGTTTTAGTCAACATTGTGCATTATAAATGTACACAGACTGTTAGGAATATTAGAAGTGTTGCTGTCTCTAAGATGAAACTGACACAGTAGTATTTATGGTACTGGTGGAAGCAAGGATGTAGCTTTGGGGAGAAAATTGAAAATTAAAAATTGTAATTGTTGCTATCATATAAAAATTATCACAATCACAAAAAGGACATTTCATCATTTTTTATATTTACAGAAACATTTAGAAATTTATATGGCAGAGACTTCTAAAAGTAGTTCTTTTTATGAAAATAATTTAATAGCAACATAGTCCTTATGTCTTTACATTGAATAGTGGAAAAACACAACAGGAAAGAATTTTGGTTATAGTAGAGCACAGTTAGAAAATAGTCCTTAGCTTAGTATTCTGTATACTCTAACATCTCTCAACAGCAAAGAAAAAAATATGAACCCCATAGTAATGGAATAAAAATGATTCCTTCAAGGGAAATGAAAATCAAAATCATAAGGAGAGATCATCTCACACCTGTGAGAATGACCCATATTAAAAATAACACAACAACATGTAGTGAAGATGTGGAGAAAAAGGAACCCTAATACACTAGAATGTAGACTGCTCCAGCCCCTGGGGAAAATAGTACTGCAAATTCTCAAAATATTAAAATAGATGTATCATATGACCCATATTTGTCTCTTAGGTATCTATCCAAAGAATGTAAAAACACTAATTTGAAGGGTATATGTACTCCTAGGTTCATTGCAGCACTATTTACAATAGGGAAGTTATGGATGGGGGAGGGTAGCAAGGTTCTCAATAGCGAAGTTATGAAAACAATCTAATTGCCCAGAGACAAATGAGTGGATTAGGAAGATGTGGCATATACACAATGGATACACAATAAATAAAGATATATTCTTGCCATTTGCAACTACATGGATAGAACTGAAGATGATTATGCTAAGCGAAATAAGTCAGATGAAGACAAATACTGGATGGTTTCATTTATGTGTGGAATGTAGAGAAACAGATAAATCCAAAACAATAACAACCTCTAGAAATCTGATGGTGGAATTGAGACTGCCAGAGGAGGAGGGGGAAGTGGGAGAGGCACAGTGGACTACAGTGTAAAATTACGGATTCTTTGGTGTAGTGTGGTAGCAACACCTGGAATGTGTGATCCTGTACCTTTAAGCCACAAACAGTACTGTAAACCAATGTTACCTCAGTGAAAAAAATAAATTAAAAAAAAAACAACAACCCAGTAACGACATTTCTTCAGACATAGGTGAACAACTTTTTCCTTTTAGTTAAAGCAACTCTTTTAACGGAGTCTCACATTTCTGGTTTCAAAGTGGAGTACTATAGTCCATGATGTAGATGAGTATAAGAAGTTCTGTAACTAGAATTCAGCAAAGTAATGGAGTTTGAAAGAACTAATTCACATAAAGTTTAATCCAAATATTTTCATTAGTTACAAAACATAAGAGAAAATTTCCAGATCAGATAGTGAAAGGGAGCCATCTTGTAGAATTTTTCTATTTTAGTTCATAATTAAATCAACAACATGAAAGAGAAGCCCAGTCAAGGAGAATTCACTGCAAAATGAAAAAGATTGGTAGAGTTACAGCTAAAGAAGTCAGCATGATTCTGAAGAGTTGAAACTCCTAATCCTCCCCACTCCCTGAGGAGGTTACCATACATATATTTGTTTTTGTTTGTTTATACCCATTTTGGTTATTTTATATTTTTTTTTCACTGCATAAAAATTTCATTTACTGTGTTAAGTTTTGTAAAACTTTATATTTTTAAGCAATAATTTTTAAATGAGAAATAACCAGATTTAACTATATTATATATTTTTACTACAAATTCTTTCCCTGGTGGCTACATATTATCTAGAAAATAGCTATTTTTTTTTTTTGCATACTCTAACACAAACTACTAAAGTATATCTTTAGGCAGACCTTCCAATATATAAGGTCAAAGATCTATGTGTTGAATAAGAGCAAATTGACTAGTATTTCCCAGGTCTTGCTTGAAGGAGCCTAGCTCATGCTGACTTCCAAGATCTCTGATCTTCCTCTAAGTTGTTGATTTCCAACTAGCAGTGAGTGCTACTTCTGGAGATTAAACAGGTGTGTGTTATCTCCTTCTGTCCCCCATCAAGTAGAACTGGCGGCTCTGCATATGTATTTATTTTATTTGTTTTGTATTTTTATTTTTCTCTTATTTGTGCTTTTTAAAATTAAAACAACAAAGATTTCTTGTATAGGTTTCAGGTGCACAGCCTTTTAAATTTGTCTATTTTACATTTCATTTGCCACCAAAAGCCTACTTTCCATCCATTATCATACAATTGGCCCTTTTTGTCCCATTTATGTACCCATGCCCCCTTTCCTTCTAGCAAACCCTCTTTCAAACTTAGAGTTTGAAAGTTTGTTTTCTACATATATGTTTAAAAAATTTTCCACAAGTTATTCTGATATATATTTAGAGAGAGAGAGCACACGAGCAAGATATACACACCCTGTTAAGCATTCTTTAAAATGATATTTGTCTTGTAAAAAAGTGCAATAAATAAAAATAAATATAAAATAACTGTTCCATTGGTTAAATTCGGATTAAACAAAGTAAAACAGGCTTAATTTTTTTTTTGCAAAAATACACATAAGTTTTAATATACTAATGAGATTGTGAAATTCTAACCAGGGTTTTTTTTTTTGTTTTTTTTTTTTTTTTTTTTTTTAAACAAGCGAAGTCTGGAAGCAATGACCAAAAGTCCATGCTGGGTTCTTTTAAAAGAGTATTTCAATGCTGTCCTATCTTTTTAGTCTCAGGTTCAACAGGAAGATACAATCTATTAAATCTTGCTACAATATGCCAGATCATTTTACATCAGAAATAGCAAATGATTAGTCACTTTGTGATTTTGTAAAAGAAAAACTGAGAGGATAGATGCATTAGTATTTGTATGTGCAGGTATGTTTGTCTGTTTGTCAGTTCTCCAATATTCTTTTTCTTTTGCAGCAGAAACTTGAATTCCGTTTAGGGAATTGCTATCGTATATGGCCTCAATATAAAGTGGTTACCAATTTTTTCCTCTTACTATAATAGCCAAAGGGATCCAGATTCTTTTACTTGCCCTGTTATATACTGTGTGAGGGCGTGGTACCCACACTGTGCCAACTGGACATTTGCCCCCAGCACTTTAATGTTAAGTGAAATCACTCAGAAAGAGAAAGATAAATACAAGGTAGTGTCACTTACATGTGGAATATAGAGAAACCAAACTAAGGTGCAAATAAAGACAAAAATTAACCTTGAAAGCTGACAATAGAACTGAAGCATTCAGAGAGGGAGAGATGAGGGAGGGAAAGAATGTAGAGGGGCAGGGAGCACCATGGACTATGGTGGTGGACAATGGGTGATTTGGCAGTGCACTACAGTAGCAATACCTGGAGGGAGGATCTTATACTTCCAAATACTTATAATAAAGTAAGCCAATATTCCCTCAATTTTTTTTTAAAAGCTTGTTACAAAAGATGGAAAGTTGGGCCTCTCTGGTGGTGCAAGGGTTTAAGCACCTCACTGTGAAGCAATCCACAACCTCTGCAGCACAAGTTCTATCCCTGGCCTGCCAGGGAGCAACCCACGTGGCGCAGCAGACCTCTCCTGTCTCCCCCGCTGCTCCCCTCAGCAGTGTATTTCAGTCAGTCTGCCTGTTCTGTCCCACACTCTCTCTCTGGTGGATTCTCTCACCCCCTGCATCTCTGGTCTGCACCCCAGCTCTTGTATATATAAATAAATAAATATTTTTTAAAAAAAGATGGAAAGTAGCTAGAATTCAGGTGATCTTGGGAATACATTTTGCTCTCCAAAGCTTCTAGAAAATTCATTGATTAACAATCACCATGTTAGCAATTTGGAGGAGAGTATGAAGAATAGTATTATTCACAATGATTTTTCCCACATGAGGAATGATTACTTTGCTGGTGTCACTGATGTAACTGGGAAAGTTGAGTGGCTCCCACTAGCATTTTATATGATCTCTCTGCTTTGCGGAAGGATGCTATAGCTTGAAATCCAAACCAAAGAAGTTAATGATTATAAGAGGATAAACTCAAGAATGTGTAAAAAGATAATACTAAAACACTGAATATCTTGCCAAAAATTTATTTCATACAACAAACATTTGTCTAGCACCTATACTCTGTGCTAGGTACTCTGTCACAGAATTATTTTAAGCTAAAGTTTTCTCAATTTCTTCATAAAGCAAGCTATCTGATTCACTTATTTTCCAAGTGAGGAATTATACAGAGATTAAAAAAATTTTTAATTCAAAAATCTGGCTAGTGGAAAGGCAGAACTGAAATTGGAATGTATGATGCTTGATTGCAACTTCTTTTCTCTGCTTCCATCAGGCTGTTGATGAAGCGCTACTCTGTAAAGGAAGACTGTCCTCTGTGTGCAGCAAAAGGCAATGGCCAAGCAGTGACCAGTGAGTACTTGCCAATGGGACTAGCATGGATTCCTGGGATTTATTAAATCTCCTTCTTTCAGAGCCTTGTAATTAAACAGCATGGTTCATCTTTGGGAATCTATCTACTTGCAGATGGTGGATTACATCGTACTCACTTCTAGAAAACAAAAGTATTGACCTTGGGCTCAGGAGTACAGACCCTGCTCTTTGACTTAGGAAGTCCATGAACTTCACTGAGTCTGTATGTTAAAAGGAGCAGTGGAGACAAAATGCAGGAGGTTGTATAGCCACACTGCCTGAGTTCAAACCCTAATTCTGTCACTTAATAGCTTTTCAACTATGAGACTGTCACGTAGCCCTTTGTGCTTTGTTAGAAGAGGAGGATAATAATATTATCTGCCTTATCTGATGTTTGTGAGGATTAAATAATTCCTAAATTATTAGTACGATATAAGCATTAGTTCTTATTATTTTTGCTACCAGTAAAAGCTATTAAAGCTTAAAGAATGTACACATCTTTCTGGAGTGTTTGTTAAGAATATGGCATTCTGGCCCCCCCCCCCGCCCCCCGTGGTGCAGTGGGTTGAGCGCAGAGCTGTGAGGCTGTCCACAGCCTCCGTGTCACCAGTACGATTCCCAGCTAGCTAGGGAGATTCCCACATGTCCTGGCAGACCTCTCCTGTCGTGCCTGCTGCTCCCCTCAACAGTGTATTTCGGTCCTTCTGCCTGTTCTGCTCCCTGCTCTGTCTCTGGTGGATTCTCTCACCCTCCTGCACCTCTTGTCTATACCCCAGTGCTTGTATAAATAAATAATTCTTAAAAAAAAAAAAGAATATGGCATTCTGTGAATGGATTAGGTGATTATTATTATTTTTTTTTTGCTAGAGCTGGGAAGAGTAACTTCAGTAACTTATCCTTTGATGTATGTTCCTCCTTTTTTCTCTATTTTCATTATAAAAAAAAGTACATAGATGGAAAAGGATTAAAAAAAAATCAGATTTGTGTTCTCAAACCCAAACAGATATGCCGGAAAGTGTTAGAGTTAAGGGAGGGATCACTAACTGTTAGTGGAATCTGAGAAGGCTTCTTATATTGGGGTTGAGATGTCTTTATTATCACACCTTCCCATTCCTATGGGAAACCTCAGACAAATGCATTGTGCTTTAAGAACATATAAACTGTCTTAAGTAGCATAATGTGAACACGAATTCTTGAATTCTATTCCCTAACCTGGATTAGAAATCAGTGACAATTGATCTTCTCATTTTTGTGTTAGTTTGCCTGTGCTAGTTGAGCTGGCACATTCAGCCATCTTCATGAAAATTAGTTACTGTCCCCACAGAAAAATCCTTTGACTGTGCCAGGGATGTCGAGTGATTTACTGGGATTACTACTGACAGTTCTGTCTTGGGGCAACAGACTCCTGATTTATTGAACTTCTCTTAAATGGAAGCTGATTGTTGTTTTTGATTTTAGCTCTAATATTTCCTTTGTCCAGAACCAATTGTTCCCCCAAAGATATTTAGATTTTTATTTTGAAATAACTTTGAAAGACTCCGACATAACAGTTTGACTAAGCTTGAGTCACAAGGCGGTGGTGCCACCCGGCGCTAAGTTTTTTTTTGCCCCTAAGGCCTTTGGCAGCAGCTCTTCTGATATGAATACCATTTGTAGTTTGCCTACAGTTTTAATAAAAACTTTTTGCTGGAATCAGCATTGCTCCTTCCAAGTTTCTGCTTGCCCAAGGAGGCAGTGCCCATAAGTGCCACCATATGAGCAAATCTTACAAAACTTGTGTCTTTGGTTTTGTTCACAGACGCTGATGAAGAGAGTTCCTGAGAAACTCAGGTTATTCAGACTCAGCTACATTTTCTCCCAAGTTGAACCTTGTTTTAGAATTTTATAAAAGGTTCTTTCAGCAAATAGAGGGAAAGAGCTTATATATATAAAAGCAGTGAGTACTTTCATTTTAAGAAGAATGTTAAAGCCATTTCTTCCCTGAAAAACATCCCTAATTCCTCTTGTCTTGAAACAGTAAAACTACAATGATGAGGCTACATAAACAAAGTCCTTAAGAAGTGAGCTGATGCTGAATGTAAGGTGGGGGTGAGACTGCTGGTCTGTAATAATCCTAGTCTGCTCAACTCAATAATCCTAGTCTGACCAGGTCAATCAGAGCCTTCCTCATCTCTGTCTCTCTTTCTATTCCCTTACCTGCAGAGCAGCTCCTTTGCTGGGGAACATCCAGTTGAGTGCTCTCTAGTACCTCAGAAATAATTAGGTCAGAATTAGCCTAAATCCACCGGTGACTAGAAAAACAATTCCAGGTGATATTGATAACATCTTTATTGGGTGGAAGACTATGGTGGGTGGAGGCTTTAGTGGTGGGTGTGATATGGTAACATACATCTGAAGAGGTGGGTTCCTATATCTCTGGATCATACATAATATTGTAAACCAATGTTACCCTAAAAATTATTTTAAAAACCTTTGTTTATGAAGGAATTGCATGAAAATGACCTTAGTTGAATGGATGATGATTTATTTTTAAGATCTTTTGATTGGGTTTTTAAGATTTTATCTTCAAAATGCAAATGGTTAGTTTTTTGTTATTTAACTATAAAAGAATACATTTAAAATGCAGGCATTGGGCCTCCCCGGTGGTGCAGCGGTTGAGCGCTGGGTTGCGAAGCTGCCCGAAGCCTCTGCAGCGCTGGTTCGATCCCCGGCTGCTCCCCTGCCACCGTAGGAGGGTCCCACATGGCGCGCAGACCTCTCCTGCTGCCCGCTGCTCCCCTCAGCAGTGTACTTCGGTCCTTCTGCCTGCTCTGCTCCCCGCTCTGGCTCTGGTGAATTCTCTCACCCTCCCATGCTTCTGACTGTACCCAGTGCATGTATAAACAAAACAAACAAACAAACAAATAAATAAATAAAACATGCCTCTATAAATTAAAAAAAAAATAAAAAAAATTTAAAAAAAATTAAAAAAATAAAAAAATAAAAAAAAATAAAATGCAGGCATTAGGGAAAAATATTAAAATAAGTTACCAAAATTAAAGTGTCCAGAGGTAACCAGTTCTACCATCTTGGTGAACGTCCTTCCAAGTGGTTTTCCATGCTAGATTTTCCAAATTGTGCTTGACAGAACCTTGGATAAGATTATGTATTATCTTTTAATCACAATAATTTAGTGACAAATTAAATCTGAGAAACACTGGGTTAAATAATGTTAAGCTTATCTTTCTATTTTAGACCTCCTCAGAAGCTTTAATAACTAATTATGCTATGAAAAACTCCAAGAAAGGGTTAGTATGAAGCATTTCTCACACTTGACATGGACTGTAACCTTTGAATTCCTTTTTGGAAAACAAAACCAAAAAATCTGGAAAACGCTGTCCTCTGAGCACTTTGTACACTTTATGCAAAGGAGATAACAGAACTCAAACCAGTATTTATCTTGTTTTTATATAAACTCAATAATGTGTAATGAACCATAAGTCTGTATTCATAAATAGAGACCTACACATCATCATTTTCTTTTTTTTTAAAGATTTTTTTTTTTAATAGAGGCATGTTTTATTTATTTATTTGTTTGTTTGTTTTGTTTATACATGCACTGGGTACAGTCAGAAGCGCGGGAGGGTGAGAGGATTCACCAGAGCCAGAGCGGGGAGCAGAGCAGGCAGAAAGACCGAAGTACACTGCTGAGGGGAGCAGCGGGCGGCAGGAGAGGTCTGCGCGCCATGCAGGACCCTCCTCCGGTGGCCGGGGAGTAGCCGGGGATTGAATGCGCTGCAGAGGCTGCGGGCAGCTTCGCAACCCAGCGCTCAACCGCTGCGCCACCGGGGAGGCCCCACATCATCATTTTCAATGTTGTGTTTGATCCGTTGTATGCATGTGTTATCTTCTACTGAATTATTCTCCATTAGTGAGCAATGAGATAGAAAACCAAAGTAAAGACATAGATACTAAATTTACAAAATTATTCTGTAAAAACTATAACGATATTGGTAAACAAAAAGGGAAACAAATCAGTTGGAACATATATAGAGAAGAACAGAGACAATTCATAGAAAGAAAATCAATAGATCATTGTGAAAATAAAATGTTCAAGGTCACAAATTATGCCACAGAAATAAGGACATCAATTGTATTTTATTGGTCAGATTGGAAAAGAATAGAAAGACTAACAAAAGTCAGCTTTGCTGAGGGCCTGAGAAAATATACACTTTTTCCCTGCAGGGGAAATGTGAATTGGTACCACCTTTTTTAGGGTAGGGTATCTATACTAATTAAAATTCTCACTGACCATAACCTTGGAACCAGCAGGTCCACCTTAGATTACTTTTTGGCTGAAAAACCAGTATTGCCTCTTATAAACAATCTCTTATTGAGGTCTTGCTGTGGGCTACATGCTGTGTTAGATTTGTGAGCAAGAAAAAAAACTCTGTTCTCTTCTTTTTCTCAAGAAGTATGTAATATACACACTGAGCAAATCAAGCTCACAAAGAGGGCTTTTTGGTCTTTTCACAAAAAAACTTTTGAATACCAGTAGCAATAATGCATTTCACTAAAATCATGATTACAACACTGAAATTAATCAAGATTTTTATAAACAGAATTTTTCCACTTCAGTAGTGATTAAAAGAAGTTTATATTCCCAGAAGTTTTTGGCAATTTAGCCTTGGTAAACTGGAAATTCTTCTGGTGAGTATAGATTAATAAAGGGTACGTTTTCAGAAATCAGGGTTTTATGTTCTAAGACACATTGGCTACCTTTTTCTTGCACAGTTACTCTTCTATTTTTATCACATTTCCCTACTTCAGGCACTGAAGTGTAGCTTTTTCTTTGGAAAAATAAACTCTGTAGTAGAGGAAGAAGTCAGTTGGATAAATAAGGTAAATCCATTGAACTGGAAGTTACTTTAGGGAATAGATTTTATCATTTTCACGTGGTGTTCCCAATACCCAGTGCTTATTTATCCAGCCATTGAGAGAACTCAATAAATATTTGTTGACTATAGTAATGGACAAAGCTCACGAAAGGTGATGTTAATGAGCTTAGATCTTTAAAGATGAACTCGAGATAGAAAGTTTAACCATGATATCCATTCCATATACAAGAACTCTTTAAACAAAATATCCTAGATATGAATACAAAATCACTAGATAGAGAGAATAGAAATCTGAGGGTCAAATGAATATTTAGCTAATGGATATTTAGTTAAGTCGGAATTATAAAGACAAAATGGAAATGCCCATATATTAAAGTCATACTAGATCATTAAGATGGAGTATCAAGAAACAGGGGTTTTAATAGATATGAAAATAAAATGGAAGGAGGAGGAAAGGGGATCAGAAGACATGTGTATTAAGTTCTGGAAGTGTAGTTAGTGGCTTTACTTAATCCTCTCTGCATTCCTGCAAGATTGTTGTTATTGTGCTTATTTTACAAATGACGACAGAGTCTAACAATTTAAATAATTTCCAAGAGACCACCTTGGTCTTAATTTGACTTTATGTGACCCTGTGGTTTCTCTATATTTCACATGTAAGTGATACCTAAGGACAAATCCTAGAAATCTGACTGTAAAACTTTGGCCACTAGAGGCGGAGGGACAGGAAAAGGATGAGAACAAAGTTGGGAGGGAGTACAGTGGACTAAGGGGATGGAGCGTGGGTGCTTTGGGAGTGGGTGGTGTGTAGTAATATTACCTGAAGGGGGAGATCCTATGCCTTTAAAACAACGATGCAAACCAATGTGACCTTATTAATAAAAATTGACAAGAAAAAGAAAGACCAGTTTGCACTTACAGATGGAATAAGTTGGAAATAAAGTTTGCCGATCCTTGTTACAAAGTAAGAGCTGCTGTGATATCTTGATGTGAAGATATCACATCAAAGGAACAACAACGGAATGAACCCTTTGATAAACTTGGACATTTGTTGTCACATTTTACCGTGCATTAGAATCATTGAAGATCTTGTTAAAACTAGCTTCCTGGGCACCATCTCCAGACTTCCTGAATCAGTAGGTCTGGCAAGAGGCCACATAATTTGCTTTTCTAACTAGTTCCCAGGTCCTGCTGCTGCTGTCTGACCAGAACCATATTTATGAACAACTGGAATTTGATTATTATCATCTTATATTGATTTTAGAAAAGCATCTGAAAAAGCCTTTTTATGATAGCTTTTATTTATTTTTTTAAATTTTTAAAAAAGATTTATTTATTTATTTATACAAGCACTGGGTACAGTCAGAAACGCAGAGAGGGTGAGAGAATTCACCAAGAGCCAGTGGGGAGAGCAGAGCAGGCAGACTGACGAAGTACACTACTGAGGGGAGCAGCGGGCAGCAGAAGAGATCTGTGCACCATGTGGGACCCTCGCCCAGCAGCCAGGGATCGAACCGGCGCTGCAGAGGGGATCACAGCCCAGCGCTCAACTGCTGCGCCACCAGGAGAGGCCCTATGATAGCTTTTAGGTCAAGGTTTTCCCAGTATTAATCCATAATGAATGCATGCCTTCAACAATTTATTCAGCAAATTCTTCACTCAAATAATTCACTCAGAGTAATGCAGAGACAGAATATAGAATTATAGATTGAAACCTGCTCCCAACCAAAAAAAAAAAAAAAAAGTGGTATGATATAAGTTAAAGACAACTTTTAATCATAAAATAAATATATATTTAATAAGAAAAAGAGACTCTGAAATATCCTAAGGGTACCTCAGGATAATACAGGTCTAATAGTCTAATATCACAATTATAGGAAAGACTCCCATTATATCCTAGGTTGCAGAGAAAACTTGGATTAAGAAGTTTAAGTGCAGCTGCCATTTAAAAGACTAGAAGAGAGTCTAGGTGTCTCTTCTACTTGATGGTATTTTTGCTGTGGCGTCAGTTTTGTTTGACCAAACCAGTGCAGGAGCCCTAAGCTGTCACTAGCGCCCCCAGGGTATGCATGTGTAGCGAGCAGTCTAGAGGCACAAGAAAAAAAAAAATGTAAGTTTCTGTTATGACATCTCCCTGCCCCAACAACCCTGGTGATCATTCTCCCCAACCCCCCTGGGTATCTCTTATGTGCACCTCTTATATAAGACCCCCACAAAGATTACCAAAACACTGCACCTTTTGATTCAAATTGCCCAGTTTAAGCTTAGTCTGGTAACCCTAAAGCACACCAACCACAGACCCTAGTATGTCACCACACCACACCATCACCAAAACACTCATAAATCACATCTGTTTACTTCAACTCTACAGTCAAATTTCTAAGGTTTGTTTTGGTTTAGTCTTTTGTTAATCCATGTTCACCATTTGACACCCCAAGACTATAATTAACATGTTAATTAAAAAAAGTCAACACACTAGGGATAATGAGAGATCTAGAACTGTTACACAAAATGCCAAAACCACAGGGAAGAGTTGATAGCAGAAAATATTATGTGATGGAATAGCAGCTACTGCAACAGTGAGGAGCTGCAAATAAACTCTATCTACTCTGACCAAGATTTATTTCAAATTACTGGGTAAAGACACATAAACCACCAGTATGCCGCAATGCAGGAGGAACCAAGTGCTGCAACAAAGTGTATTAAAAATGGGTCAGGAGAGAGCAGGAAAGAGAAAGTAGATAGGACCATGGGGTGCTGGTTTTACAGTGATGATGCATCTGAGGTCTATCATGAAAGAAATACAGAATTTCAAAATGTGGAATTTAAATTTGTTTAATTCAAACAATTATAAAGCAGTCATGGTATGTGGTCCTAGGCATCTAGGGTACGAAAATAAATAAGACATGGTCTTTGCCCTCCAGAAAGCCCAGCCGATGGGAAAGATGGTATGGTAAAAATGGAAGTGAGTCCCAGAACTTATGAGGTTCATAATATAATTTGCAGAACAGTGGGACAGAAACTTTGGAAGGGAATGGAAAAGGACCGTAAGGGAAAAGCATGAACTGAAGTGCAAGCATGCTTGGTGTGACATGCACAAGTCCGTCTCTGTGACTGAGAAATCCAGAGGGGAATGAAGACTGAATTCATGTAGTGGGTGCGTAATGGTGTACATGAACGAAGTGAAACGGTCTGGGGAAGTTTAAGTTCACTAATTTTTAAAGGTAAAATGTACTTAAAATATTCAAGATAGTCATTTCTTTCCTGCCTCCGTTCCATGTCTATTTGTCTGTTCCTTCCTTTTCCTGTTTTTCCCTCCTGCCTCTCCCTTTCTTACAAACCACATAGGAAGATGTTCCTAGCCCAGGAAAGGATTCTTCCCTTAAAATTTGTATTAGGTTCTTGCCCTATGTTTGGTTGTGGAATCCCAGGACCATATTGCTAAATGATATCTCTTATTTATCAGTTGGTAAAAACCAAACTGATATTTTTATGACATTTCATTACTGTTTAGAGCACAGGAGAAAAGAACATATCATACATTTTTCTTCTTTTCTGTTTTTTGCTTCCTACTGTTTATTGTTTATTGAAGTAACATTGCATTATAGCATTATATGTTACCGATTTACATCATTAAAAATCAGCAAGTGTATATACTTCATTGAGTTCGCTTCTAAAACTCCAGTGCTAACCTTTAATATTTTCCTTTTTGGTATGCTCCATGTTAAAATTATTATTTTATTTATTAAAGCCTTACTTTAAATATAATATTATTCCATTTATATGTTCAAAATACTATGTTACCAGGTGAGGGACATTTCTATACTACTTACTGTTTATTTGTTTATCTATTCCTTTGAGGTGAAGGAATGAGGGAAGACAAGTAAAGTACAGATGAAGTAGTTTTCAAATCAATAGCATTTGTGATATCAAATAAGAATAAATGTAAAATATTCATTTATTGAGGCTAAAGAATTAAATGTTAAAGACATATAAAGTAAAATACAAAATAAAATGTAAGTCACCTTACATTTACCTCACTACTGAACTGTGCTGAAATTTGTTTTATTAAATAATCCCCTTATTTTGACTATATTGCATCAATAAATACAAAAAATAAAGAGAGAGGAAGGTCTACTTAATTTGTTAGTAGTGAACATATGATACTGATTAAAATCTGTAATACAATTTGCTTATTTGCAGAGAGGGTACTTACTGCGGTCTTTGAGTCATTCTTTTAGAGAATTCTATTGACCAAAAAAGTATTTTCTTTTTTTAAGCCTTAAAGCTTTATTTTTTTATTTTTTGAAGTCCCCCAAATCTCAGAAATCTGTTTTTTTCCCTACCACCATTTCTATACCCTTTGACCCTTTCTTCTTTTCTCCCTTTTAACCTCAGAAGTCTCACTTCATAGTGTTCACTAGTTTTTATAAGTATTTTGCTTTGTTGAATCATATACTATGTAAACAGACAATATTTGTTTTTGCCATTCTGACTGTTTTATACTACATTTAATTCCCTCAAACTATTTCCATTTTGTTGTCATTGACAAACAAAAAAAGATATTTTCATTAGCTTTGCATCCAGGCAGCATTTATTTGTATTTAAGTTTGATCAAATTACTTCCACTAATTTTAAAATGGTCCAGTCAGGTAATAGTTTCTTTTTCCCTTAAGGTGATAAAACTTACTTTATTGATTTGGAGAAAATAGAGTGAAGTGACACTTTTGTTAGCTGTTAGGCAAGGAGCATGTGATAGCTATTGAGGGGCCACCGTACCGACAATTAACACAAGGGAAAATAAAGTTACGTTTCATTGTTATGGAACAATGTTGGTGGTGAGGTACTTGAGATTTTTCTATACTCTTGTACATGTGACTGAGAGAGAAAGAAGACTCACTTAAATGGTCTCAACTAAGACCTGGCTAGGAGTCTGCACTCTATAAACATGCTGCATATTCAATTTCAGTTATTTTCTGGACTTGGTCCTTTTCCAGGGTCACACCAGAATAAAGAACAAGCCTCTGCTCCCAGTCCTCCTGAGAAATTACTGATATTTTAGGAATGGCCAGGGGAACCTACAGGCTGCTTAGGCCTTTATGGTCCATGGGTCAAAGGACTGCCGATGTCTTGTTTAGGCTGAGAGCTCTGATGTTTGCAGTTCATCTGCTACTATTCAATCTTACACTCTGAAATACTTCTCTGGTGTGAATGCACTGTATAGAGTGACGCTTCAATGTTCTTGAGATCCCACAGCTACGCTCTCCTTCCTAATAAATAAATTTATTTCTCTCCTGGTCACCTCTTTGGATATGAAAGACAGTCTTTAATAAGCACATACTTGTAAGAAAGATAAGAAGAGTCTTTTCATCTAAAATCAAGGAAACACAAAAGTCTTGCCATTTATTTGATATGGGAAAAAATTATGAGGTACATGGTCATAAAACAGTATGTTAGTATTTTATAATTAAATTAAATTATCATAAATTATCATAGGTGACTCCATTAATTTGTAGATACAGGCCTGTTCATCTCAACTGATTTGGTTCTTTATGATTATCTAGGATCTTAAAATTCTACAACTCAGGGTACCATTCCCATCAGAGTCTGTGTGCATGGAGCCCCCTGGGGTTGGGCAATGCAGAGCCAGCATGGTGGCCAACATGATGAGTTGCAGAGTTGATCTTGAATCTTGCCTATTCCATCTACCAATTGCTGCCGTACCCCTCCCAACAAATGACTCTTGCTTGTTTTCTTTTTTCTTTCTCTCTTTTTTTTTACTATTATTGTTATTTATCCTACTCAATTGTTCTGATTTTGTGATCTTGAGTCTCCCTTTGAATCAATGTTAAAAACTTTTTAAAAATATTCATAATTGAATTAGTCTTTTGGACATATTTTAACATGTAGATGCAACTGATGACAAAATAACTTCATTAATAGGTGTTTCCCAAAGTAGTTATGGTGTCAATTTCTGTCCGAGCCCGCGGACTGTTCAAGGAGGTTCTCGAGGGGAGAGCAGCGACCTGAAGAACAGGGGTACACCACGGAGGGAGACACGTGCACTCTTCGTTCAGCTATCGCAGGTCTCGTTTACTTTCGGTTTCGGCGGGGCTTTATAGCTGGGGACTGGAAGCGGAAGAAGCAGGCCAAAGCCGTCATGCACACTGGGCCAAAAGAGGCTAATCCCGGAAGGGCACATGCCCTTATTTGGTGCGCCGGAGGTCGTCATGCGCACTGGGCCAAAAGAAGCACAGCCAATCAGAGAAAGGGGGAGTATCCTGATGCCACGAGGTAAGGCGCCAACAGATCCCCCTTTTCTCTTTATTAGTGAGGAGGAATGTGCCTGTCTTAGGTTGCGGATTGCAGGGACGAGCCTTACCCGTCATCACCCGACAGTCCTAGATGGAAAGGGAGCGCGGGCTGTCTTAGGTTGGTCTTGTCCCGCATTCCATCTTACCCGTCATTGGCTATCCATTCCAGCATCCTCAAGGGGGCCCAGCCAGGAAGCTGGATAATGACTGAAGTTAAAAGGCTGCCAAAGGTCAGGACGGTGGGACTCCCATAGCATGTAGGCTGTGCTACCTACTGGCCAGGCGCAGACGGCGACCGGAGATCCGTATATGCGCCCCCGCTTTCCAGCATTTCCAGGCGGTGATAGTGCACCTGGATAGGTCTCGCCCGAAGGGGCTGTATTTGTTGCCTTACAAACCCAACAATTTTGTTTAAAACACAAGGACCTATAGCAAGTAATAAAAGAGATAACAGGGGGGACCCAACAGGGGAAACAAATACGGCAAAAGTCCATTAAGGCAAGTCCATAAGGGGTTGGTTGCAAGTTCCTGGAAATGGAGATGGCCAAACCGGAGGCACCCGTGGCCAGGGCAGAGGTAATGCCTTGCAGTTGCAGGGCGAATCCAAGGAAGAAGACGCGGATGCGAGAGAGGCGGGTGGTCCGAGGCCGGCTAAGACACGGGCGATAGGGTACTGTTGAAGAACCAGGAGAATCCAGGTGGCCACAGGCATCCTGAAAAGGAAACAAAAAGAGACGCCTCAGAGGGACTCAGCCACCCTGGGCGGAAGGGGTTGACGGGGCGCCTCGGCGGCATCCGGAGGTTTTGTAGTGGCGCTGGGTGGCGCAGGTACAGCGCGAACCAAGCGCTCTGGGAGCCAGCGAGGAGAGTCAGCATCGTGGGGGTAGACACAAACTGCTCCACGAGCCCAAATCAAAACAGGGTCTGGACCATTCCAAGAGCCGGTAAGTGGGTCCTTCCATTTGACCAACGCAAACTGAGTGGAGGTGGAGGAGTGCCAAAAGCGGTCGGCTGCACTTTTACCAGCATCATCCAGGCGGAGGAAATTTAAAATAAACAAGGCATGACACAGGACATTGCGGGGCGCCAACCGGGAGGGGTACCAGGAAGATTGGCGGATTTTGTGAATAACGGTTTTGAGTGTCTGGTGGGCTCTTCCAACGATGCCCTGTCCCTGGGGATTATATGGTATGCCAGTGGTATGAGTAATGGAAAGGGTGGCACAGAATTCAGAAAATGCCTTGGAAGTGTAGCCTGGTCCATTATCAGTCTTAAGGGCCTTAGGCACGCCTAAAACAGAGACGGCATAAAGGAGATGGGAGATAACATGTTTGGTGGCCTCCCCAGCATGGGGAGAAGCCACTAAAAATCCACTGAAGGTATCAATGGAAACATGGACATACTTGAGATTACCAAACTCAGAAACATGGGTGACGTCCATTTGCCAGAGGTCTTGAGGGGCCAAACCACGAGGGTTGACACCCAAGTGAGGGACAGGAAGGGAAGTAGCACACGTTGGGCAGGAGTGAACAATGTGCCTGGCTTGGTCTCGGGTAAGACGGAACAACACACGCAGGGACCGGGCATCGAGATGATGGAGGTCATGGGCTTGTTGGGCCTGGGTGACCGAAAGAACGTGAATTGTCTGAGTGGCTGCATCGGCCAAGTTGTTTCCATGTGTCAAGGGTCCCGGAAGACCCGAATGGGCCCGAAGATGGCCAAGGAAGAAAGGAGCGGTGCGGTCTCGTATGGCCTCCTGGCAGCATTGAAAAAGGGTCGCAGCCATGGAGGATGTTTTGATAAATGGGGCGGTTTCAAGTAGGGGGACCGACTGGGCGATGTAAGCACTATCTGTATATAAATTAAGAGGTTGATGGGCAAAGGAAGAAAGAACAGTGATCACCGCCTCAAGCTCTACAAGCTGGGCCGAGGAATGAGGGGTTTGGTCTTTCAAAAACCTTACAATTATCAATAAACTCAGCCTTCCAAAGGAGGTGATCGCCCCCAGAAAGGGTGGCCTTTGCCAGGGAGTACCAATCCGACGGAGTGAGAGAGGATTGGGCTAAGGTGTCCAAAACAGTGAGGGTGAAGGGCGCCGTGGCTCCATAAAGGGACACCGCCTCTTTTAGTTCTTTAACGTGGCGGAAATTATGAGGCTCATGATGACGTTGAACAATGCCCTGGGCGTTGGTGGTTTCAACCACTGGAAAGAGATGTAATGGAGCAGGGCGCGAAGGAGGAGGGAGGGACGGAGAGGGCGGCTGAGTGGGAGGAGTCAAAGAAAAAGGCGGCAAGGCAACAAGGGAGGAAGAAGGAGGGCAAAATGGCGGCAAGGTGGGAACAGAAGAAGGACAAAATGGCGGCGGATTAACTTGTGGGGGAGGAGCAGAAGTGCCATCAGCAGACACGGGGAAGGCAGCACACAATTTATCAAAACGGTTAACAAGATTATTAATTTGGTTTCCCAAGGTCTCAAGTGTTTGCATTAAAACAGGCTTTTTTATGGGGTCCTTGGCAATAGAGGCGGGGGGAGGCCGGTAGCGACCCTCTTGTTCTGCCAACTCGTCCCAGTCTAGCTCGGAAGCCGGAGGGGACCTACAGCGGGGTCGCGGCAGAGAAGGGTAGAGGCTTTTGCATGGGGGAAGTGTATTTGGAAGGGGCTCCTTTACGGGGGTGCCGGCAGGTTGGGGGGCACCATCTGGCACTGGGGGTGCATTATTTTGGGGATTAGTCTCATCATCACTATGAAAGGAGAGTAGGTCTTCGCAACAAGCCTCGGGAGGAGAAGCCTCAGCAATACTGGAGGGAGCGCTTTTAAGAATATTTTCAATATGGGAAATAGTGTGTTGTAAGCCAGGATCATTTCCTCGCTTGGCTATAAGATCATTAATGAGGTTCCAATAGGAAAAGGCCGTCACAGGGACTTTTTCAGGTCCAAAGACGCGGTAGAAATCGTTTAAAGCGTCGCCGACCCTTTTCCAATGTTTTTCATCAATGGTTCCCTCTTTAGGGAACCACGGGCATGTTTCTTGGACGAAATCAAAAAATGAAAAGAGATCCTTAGACTTAACCCTAACTCCGCGTGTCCTAAGAGCTTCTTTAAGTTGGGAAACATAAAGCTGGTGCTCACTAAGTGCCTGTCCCATTTTCAAACAATTCAGACGCCAAAACTTACCTAATGACTGTCCCGCCGGGTGGGTCGGGCCTGAATAACTCGCGCCGCGCGCCGCGTCTGGGTCTACTGTAAATCTCTCGTACCTCGAGTGCCACGTTGGGCGCCACCTGTCCAAGCCCTCGGACTGGTCAACGAGGTTCTCGAGGGGAGAGCAGCGACCTGAAGAACAGGGGTACACCAGAGGGAGACACGTGCACTCTTCGTTCAACTACCGCAGGTCTCGTTTACTTTCGGTTTCGGCGGGGCTTTATAGCTGGGGACCGGAAGCGGAAGAAGCAGGCCAAAGCCATCATGCGCACTGGGCCAAAAGAGGCTAATCCCGGAAGGGCACATGCCCTTATTTGGTGCGCCGGAGGTCGTCATGCGCACTGGGCCAAAAGAAGCACAGCCAATCAGAGAAAGGGGGAGTATCCTGATGCCACGAGGTAAGGCGCCAACAAATTTCTTTAAGGATATGCCTCATATAGTTTTGGAAACTTCAATGTCTAATAGTATTATTTTTAATGTTCATGGAATGCCAAAGTTATGTTCCAGTCTAAGATCCCAAACAAAGAACACAGAAAATCTGTGAAATTCCTGATGTGATTTCATAATACTTTGTTTATTGGTTATACTTTAAATAAATAAAATGAAATATTATCTCAAATCAAAGCATACACATTAAATTCCAAGCAAATGAAATGGAATGATTAAAACTGAGTCAGTAACCAAGAAATATTTACTTGAGGTCCTGCAATGCGCTTAATACTGTTTTCAGTGCTTAGGAGTACACAAAAGCCTAAAAGAATTTTCCCTTTTTGTAAGGACATTTAAATCTAGGTGGAGAAACTATGATTAGAAAGTAATTCAAGAGCAACATAGGAAATAATAAATTCTCTGATAGGTAAAAATATGAAGCACAATATTAACCATACTATAGTTTCACTGTAGGTTGTTAGGAAAGTGAAGGCCAGTGGAACCAACAGACAAAAAATATCAAAGAATATTTTTTCTGTATTACAAATACATTTGCAGTTTTACCTTTGGAAAAAGACACATTGTTTATAAATAGATTTTATTAAACTAATTACCTTTGGTCATATTGGAAGGTAGTAATGGAATGATACAGAAAAGATTAGCATACAAGGATGGCATGAAAATTTGTAAGGGTTCCTTATATCTTTTTGGGCTGTGAGATCTGTTAGTGGCTACCAAAAGACATGAGGGACAGGAGTTGAGGTGAGTAAACCAGGAAAAGTGGGATAATGTCATAGGGAAGAATAAATTTGGACTTCTAGTGATGAGCTAAATATAGTATACACACATGTTGATTCTCAACAATGAACACTTGAAACTTATATAATGTTATAATAATATAACATAATAATAATGAAGCTTGCATAATGTTATATAATATAATATATATTATATATAATATACAATAAAACATGTTATATTACTATATAATATAATGTTATAATACTTATATAATGTTATAATAATAATATATAAAGGATATATGCATCCCAATGTTCATTGCAGAATTACCTATTTAGACAAGTTATGGAAACAACCTAGGTGTCCAAAGACACATGAGTGGATGAGGACCATGTGGTATGTGGACACAATAGAATACTAAGCTATTACAAAAAGGTGAACTCTTGCCCCTTAAAATAACATGGATGAAGCTGGAATGGATCATGCTATTCTTTCTTATTCAGAAAGAATAAGATAAATACTGTATAATTTCACTTATATTCAAAATATAGAGAAACAAAACAAAAAGTCAGACAAAACCAAAATAATAACAAACCTTAGAAATCAGACTGTAGAATTGAGGCTACCAGGGAGGAAGAGGGGTAAGATGCCCAATGCTCAATGGTGGAGGATTATGGGTGGTGCCTCAGTGATGGCTGAGTTGTGGGAACATACCCTGAAGGCACATGATCCTGTACTTCTGAATTATATACAATATTGTAAACCATTGTTAACTCAATGAAAAGAGAAAAATAAAAAAGATAAAGTTTGGTTATGCAGGTTCAGTGCATAAGGAGACTTTGCTGACACAATTTAGTTAAAGTAAGTTAGAGGTGAAAGTTTAAATTTTCTCTTCTGTATTCTTGATGCTCTCTATTTTTTCCCTCTTTTCATTGCATTATTAGTTTGGTATATGCCAGGAATTTTGTTGAGGTTTGGTGCTAAAGTATTCTTTATTTTAATAGAATGTGAGCATACTAATTATGTTCCTTACTAAAATGATAAAAAAAAGTTAGACATATTAAGTTAAATAACTCAAAATACATTTTGCTCTCTTTTTAAATGAGGCAATTTGATGTTTATATTTTGACAATATCATCTTAGATTAAAATGAAATCATTATATTATATATTTCTGTTAAGGGCCTCTCTTCTATCTTCAAACTTCTTCCACATGAGAAATACTTTAAACAGCATACTTTAATAAAAAAAAAATACCCATGTAGATAACCACTATGAACATTAGTTTAGTAAAAATATGTAACAGGTCTTCCACATTAACATTATAGAAATTTCTCATTGACTTGATTGAGTTTTCTGTTTGAGTGGTTTCTTTGCACACTATGTCCCAGCCACCTCTCCTTCACTTTTTTTTTTTTTTTTTTTTTTTTTAAAGATTTATTTATTTATTTGTTTATTTATTTATACAAGCACTGGATACAGTCAGAAGCGCGGGAGGGCGAGAGAATTCACCAGAGCCAGAGCGGGGAGCAGAGCAGGCAGAAGGACCGAAGTACACTGCTGAGGGGAGCAGCGGGCGGCAGGAGAGGTCTGCGCGCCATGTGGGACCCTCCTCTGGTGGCCAGGGAGCAGCCGGGGATCGAACCAGCGCCGCAGAGGCCGCGGGCAGCTTCGCAAGCCAGCGCTCAACCGCTGCGCCACCAGGGAGGCCCTCTCCTTCACTTTTTAATGAAAAGTTACAGAGAAAAATTTAATTCAGATCAATAAAATTTATTTACTAGATAGTATACATTTTTTCATGTTTAGTAGAAAGTTTATACTTTAAAAACAGTTTATACTTTAAAAACCTAGCTAATTTTGATTCATGTGTTAAAAATATTGTATTTTTTATTTCAATCTTTACCTTTACTAGCCCATGTCCAACTCTCAACCCTTTTATGTAGTACATATGCCATACAATAGTTGCTCATTTAGTATTTGTTGAATTGAAATAGATTTGAGTTTCATTCAAAGATTCTCTGTTCTTTGTCCTCTATCAGTCTATTCAGTCATGCCTTAATATACATAAAGCTCCTTATGTTTTACACTATATTTAAATGTGAAAGAGTGATTAAGTTCTCATGGCAGTCATTAAACACTCGTTAAAGATTGTCTTGTTTTTACAGAGTATATTTCTTTGAGGAAAAACATGAATAGGACAGTGTGTTTATATGAATTTTTAGTCTAATTTTAGTTTGTGTTTATGCTCATCAACCTCTAAGTGAATCAGATGAAATGAGTTATGTCATGTAGGAAGAAGAAACTATTGACTCAGTGTTCAGAAAACATATGCTTTTTACCAGAAAGGTAGTGAGTTTCTCTGAGTCATCCACACTCTCCAATGGAACATATACCGGGAGGGGGTGTCTGGGTATAGTTTTACTTAACAGAAATGTCAGGGTTTAAATGAGGGCAACCACAAATCAATGGTGTTGCTGTCTTACTTTTGACAACCATGGCCTTACTTTTATCCATATCTATATGGAGAATTAGTTTATTTTAAAGATTTTACTAATATGCCAACAACATAGAAATTGTATTGTTACTGCTTCATAAACTTGAAACTAACTTGGGAATGTCTTTGTCATCAGAATATTGTTAAGCTAACTCTATTATATAGTTCAAAATATGGTGAGTTACAAAACAAAGCATATGGTCAGTGCAAATTGGGATGGCACCTGATGTCAACTATGTAAGTATTGTTTCATTTTATGAGCCATGAAAAATTTCTTAGTTTTTCATTACATATGTTCATGCTTGTTTTTTTAAAATAGCTTTTAAATTCAAACAGGATTGAAATTATAAACACTGAACAATGGTATTCTTAAAAATTTTATTAATTTCATGGTGTTTCATTATATTTTAAGAATAATTCACATTTAAACACCAAATCACCTATATTTCCAAGACAAAGAGAGCAGACTCAAGTTAACTATACAATGAAATGCCAAGACCATCTTTCTTTACATAGAAAATTAGAAAGGCATAGAAAATTAGAGAAAAACATAACTTGAAAATTCTGATAAACAGAATTGTTACCATATACTTTTAATTACAAAAAAATGATACATTCATTATTTACTACTGTAAACTTTAACTTTTTTTTTTTAATGAAAGAATGTATGTATGCTGTTGCAAAGCTGAGGGACCTTTATGAATTCCTTGAGCTTCTGGATAAAGCCTATAGCTGCACCATCTAAACACTAGACACAGGGGAGTATTAATCATTCAAAGTGTGGCTATCAAGATGAAAATAGGGAAAATTTTAATTTCATTAAATGATAATTTAAAATTTAAATAGCCACATGTAATATATGATTTTTTTTGTAGTAAATTGTCATATACCAGAAGCTATTTTTTCCCTAGACTAATCAACTAACTTAGGTTAAATTTTAAGCATATTTTGTGAAGAGGAGTGGTATGTATTTCACTCAAGTGTGTTACTACCAGGATTGCTAATGTTACTAGTTGTAAACCTCCCTTTTCTCTGTTTTTTTAGGAGTTCACCCCCAAATTCTTCATGTGGGAGAAAAACTTTGGTGTGACCCCCACTTCTCCCACCTAACTTCTCTGGTGGGTTACTCATTTGGTTAAAGAAAGGAATGGCCAAGATTGAAACCAAATCCCAAATCTTTTTATTCAATTTCTAGAGACTAAAGAGTTGCACAAATATAATTTCCATCCATGATGACAATGACTGGAAGATAAAGCCATAAGCACACATAACAAAATGTAAAAGCTGAAGTCACTTCTAGTTAAAAGCAAAGTAGAAATCTAAAGAATCAACCAGGCTCATGAATAAGACCTATGCACCAATGTTGGAGAAAAGACACATTAAATTCTCTCACTTAAATGAGAAGACATGATGGCTAAGCATTTCTTCAGTTATAGACCAATTAGATTTTATGGTTGTGAGGAATCTTTGAAGAGCCACTTGCACACTTTAAGTAATAATTACATTTATTCAGAACATATAAAAGACTTGACTCAGATTAGATGTATATGGGAAGAAAACTCTAGTGTTCACTCTGAGTCAACTGCTAGGCCAGTGGTTTTAATTTAAGAAAATGTTCCTGATTTCCATAGTTCTCTGTAGATAAAGCCATTTACTGTTTCCCTCCCCCCCCCAAAAAAAAAGACAGCAGTTGAGAGCCAACCTAAAGCAGGAATGTCTCTTGTCTCCTTTTCCCAGTCTTATCCCCAGAAGGGAAATTCCCCAAACAAGTCTTCAAATATGAGCTTTTTAGCTATCCACAATAACCTATAATTTCAAGCCTTTTAAGGTCATTCTGGGAGAGAGGTTTAAGATGAGAGAGTTCTTTTTCCTTTTGAAAAAAGAAACCTCTGGTTTTCCAAACATTTCATAAACCTCTGGAACTCTTTGGAGTGAGCCAGAAGTGGAAAAAGTAACTGGAACTTCTTGGGAAAAATTAGTAGTAGCTGTTGAAAAGAGCATTTATCAGTAATCCAGACAGCAAGGAAGTCTGGACATTGCTGAACAAGCAGAGTGTGGACAGAAATCATCAGACTTGGGGCATTAATGATCAGGTAACTTGTTCTAGAAATGGCTGGTTACCATAACAAAGTACCACAAGCTGGGTGTTTAAACAATGGAAATTTATTTTTTCATAGATCTAAAGACTAGAAGTCCAAAAGGAAGGTGTCTATAGGGTCATGTTCTCTTTGGAGGTTTTAGGGGAGAGCTTGTTCCATGCCTTTCTCTTAATTTTGGGTGTTATGGCAATGCTAGGTATTCCTTGGCTTGAACATGCACATGCCAAACATTACTTCCTGTTGTCACATGGCTTTTTTTTTTCACTTTTTAATTGAAGTTCTATTGTATCACATCATTGTTAGTATTTTGGAAATATAGGACCCCCCCTTAAGGTGTAGTTTCTATAGCACACCTACCGCCAAAGCACCCATAGTCCTTCACCATAGTCCATTGTGCCATCTCCTCACTTGGTTTTTACCCTTTCCCCTCTGGATCCCTAAGTTCTATGATCAGCTTTCAAGGGTTAGTTTTTAAGTTTGACTTTACCTGGCCTTTTGTTTGATTTCTCTGTATTCCACATACAAGTGACATTATGATACTATTCTTTGTCCTGGCTTATTTCACTTAGCACAATCCCTTTCAACTCCATCCATTCATGCCACAGATGGCATGAATTTATCTTTTTTGATCATTGAGGAGTATTCTTTTTTGTATATATACCATACCTTCTTGATCCACTGATCTGTTTGGGGGCACTTTAGTTGTTTCCATTCTTACCTCTTTAACAAGAAGTTCAGTCTAACTCAGATGTATTCCCACACAGTGACATCTAGTGGATCTAGAAAAAGGGGTTTGAATCCCCTTGAATGCTGGAATGTTCCTTGATTTGATTATCCCTTACCATAAGGACTGCAAGCCTATGTGTTTCCGAGGAATTTTCTGATACTGTAGAGCTATCAGCATGAAATGAGACCCAAATCTGTTGATAGCTTTGCAAACCTGCTGCATGTGAAGTATGTTTGAACATTTTCTAATAAAATTCTATAGAAGCTAAGCTTTAACACGAGGAACAAATCATTTCTTCCACCATTAATACCTTAAGTCATAAAGGGGGCACAGTTCCATCTGAAAGAGATTTTATATCTTTATGCATGATAATGTGCTTCATTAAATGTAGCTCTAAAAAGGAAAAAAAGAGAGAGATGTTTTACCTAGTTTCTTCAACTTTTTCTTGGCTCCCCTGCTCCTTTCCCATCATCTCCTTGGTTTCAGCCCTTGAGAGTGATCTTTGTTTTATCCATAATTGAGTTGATGGATTCTGTTTATCTGGAACTAGCTTCTGTATACATAATTATAATCCTAGTGGAAAGCTACTTGAGATGTGCAAGTGTGGTTTGTTTTAAATATTTACAAGTAGGCAATATAGACAGCCAATATGAATGAGTGGCGACATAATGTAAAATTTTTAACATCAGGTAACTATCATCAAGTGAAAATAACTGTTTTTCGTGAATGTAATCTTTGAGTCAAATTTGAGCATTAATATCTTATTATTGTAAAATGTTATCACTAAATTAATATTTTAAGATGGTCTTGCAAAAAATGCTTTCTTTTTTTTCTAAAAACTTAGTGAAATCAAAATTGTATTAGCCAACTTGAGAAAATTTTCCAGTTTGTTAATATGCTAGATCCATAAAAACATATGGATAGAGTTAGCATAAGATCACATTATCTTAGTCCCCGTCTACTGAATTGTATGTACTGAGTTCTGTTCTAATTTCTTAACTCTTTCCCTTTCATTGTTATTTTGAATACTTTCATTTTTTTTACAAATATGTAAGTTTCATTTCATGAGATCTTTCTTAGAATATGCATCATAAATTATATATTTTATATATATATATTTTTTTTTCCTGCCTCCTCTTGAGTTTTCAAGTTAGAGCTATTGTTGAGTCTATATCAGACCTAAATGTAGCCCAGTTCCTAAGCCAAGAGTGATGTGACATGGAAGATATTTTTGGTGAGTGTTGAATTAGATTGTGTCAGGAATGATACAAGCTATGTGATGTCTCCTGAGCAGGGGACCCCGGGACTTTGAAAAATGATTATTATCCTCTTCTCAGGGACTTCATTCCTGAACCTCCAAGTATTGGCAGGGGCCTAGTCATAAGTGCATCCACTTCTCAGGACCAGGATGCCAATATCTTTCCTGTTGCTGCTGGCCAGTGGCAATTCATTGTTGCTGTGCTTCACCAGCTAATTTGGAATTCTTGTTCCTATTACTTCTGTTTGACTTGCTATGAGCTGAGAGGTTGACTTCTCTTTGTGCTTCCTTAACTTTCCCAAGCTAGTGCTGTCTTCCTGCTCTCCAGAGTTTCCATATGAAGGACTGTCTTTGGTTCTGCTCCTGGTGGGGAGGATTCTGTGGTCTGGCCACTGCAGAATTGATATAAAGAAATTGAGATGATAATCTGATTGCAAGGGTAGGTCTGGGACATTTGCCATAAAACTGCATTTGTCAATAGACATATCATTTTCTTCAGATCAAACATGGATTTGAGGTAGTTTGGGAAGGTGAAGAGGGAGTTTAAGTCCTCCCAAGGTGCCCTTTTGTGCTGTTACTGAGCCTATATATTTATTTCTTGTTTTCTAGGAAATCTTTTTTTTTTTATTTTTGGTCTCAAGACCTTAATAAATAGTTGAAAAAATGGCATTTATTTCTTTTGTAAAAACAAAATAGTCATAACAATGTCACTGGACAAGGGAGTGGATCTGGGAATCCCTCAACAGTAGATGCCATCCTCCAACAACACAGGCAGATGAGCTGGGAGTGAACCAGCCCTGTCTACTGCCCTGCCTGCTGGGAATTGGAGGGATGGATTGAGGACCCTTGCTCCCAAGTCCAGGAAAGGGTTCTTGAGACCCTCTGGTCAAGATTGAAAACAGGAGTCCACAGACAGCAGTGAAGCCAGGCAAGGAGTCAGAGTTTATTAATAATCAAAAGAGCGGGCCTCCCCGGTGGCGCAGCGGTTAAGCACTGGGTTGGGAAGCTGCCCGCAGCCTCTGCAGCTCTGGTTCGATCCCCAGCCACCAGGCAAGGGTCCCTATGGTGCACAGACCTCTCCTGCTGCCCACTGCTCCCCTTAGCAGTGTACTTCGTCGGTCTGCCTGTTCTGTTCCCTGCTCTGGCCCTGGTGAATTCTCTCACCCTCCCGCACTTCTGACTGTACCCAATGCTTTTATAAATAAAATAAATAAATCTTTTAAAAAATTAAAAAATCAAAAGAACAAGGAAAGAGAGTTCTAGGAAGATCTCTCTTGGCAAGAGAGACTCTCTGAGGTGTTAGGGGTAGGGGTTCATATAGGTTTTTAGGCTGGGGTTTGAGAACAAAGAAATTACACTTTACTGAGAAAGCAAGGAGCATGGACCTGGCTAAAGTTCATTTATTGTTACTAGTTGGGAGCACAGACAGCAGCAGGTCGTGTGGGCACAGGGCTTGTGATCTTCTCCAAGGTGATCGTCTCACTGAGGCTGTGTGCCTGCAGCTCCAGTTTGAACCTGTAATGGTCTCAAGGTATAACGCTCCCTTCTTCAACAGGCTAACTTGGTAAGCTGTAAAGAGAAGGCGTAGGGATGCACAGACTGGGAAAATTAATAATAAAAACAAAGGCAAGGAAATTTATGAATGCAGGTATCTGGGGTCGAGTCATCAGGTTTGTTTAACCTCTTGTTTACCAGCTTGTGGAGAACAGCAAAGTGCTGCCCTTGAGTCCCATCCTGACCTGTCCTAGCCCTGGGACCCTTCCTGTCTCTCTAACACTTGCCCAATGGCTCCAAATAGCTTAATGCAAAGAAACAGGTAATTTCAGTTACTTTAAACAGTTGTTTTAAACAGGGCAATTGCAGTATTTTTGGAATTTGAAAATACTTAGATAAAGATGTGTCTGGCTTTTTAAACTTAATGCACGAAGCCATGTAAATAACAGGAGTAGAGGGTTTATTTATATCTCACTCCCCCTCCAAAGGTTTATCACTCATTTGAGTGTCAAATATGGACAGAAAATCAGGACCAAAGATGACAGATGATAACTTCTATAAATTATAACTTGATATTGATTTTGAGTAATCAACTGTACGTTGGTTTTGAGTAATAGGACAAAGGATTCTAGGTTTGTTTTATCCTTACTTTAAAGTGAGCAGCATGTCTTCCTAGATTATATCCTTAACTGAAAACCAAAAAATCTTTAACCTAGAGAACAAAAATCTATTTTTCATATGCTGTAAATTATAGCTGGGAAAACTTTTTACTGCTAAGTTTCCCAGTTTTTTAAAAGTAAAAATAATCTGTTTTCTTTTCATGCCAAGTACATATTATACTAATTAAAACCACTTTTCTTCTATTTTATAATATATTAATAATTACAAAATATCCTGAAGAAAACCAATCAGAGCTATTCCTGCAGCCTCAGTTCTAAGATGAAGACAATGTGGTGCAGAGCTATGGAAGATGAGTAGTAAGAGTGAAATTTGCTTTGTTTTTGCATTGGAATTGTTTATTGTCATAGTATAATTGGTCTTCATTGGTGGGTACAGAGTTATCCTTAAGAAAACAACAACAGCAACAAAAATCCAGAGACTGATAAGGTATCATAGGAGTGTGTGTGTGTGTGTGTGTGTGTGTGTGTGTGTGTGATCTCATGCATGTGTGTGAGCTTATATGTTTATGGACACTGAATGATAAAAGTTTTCCCTTTCTTTGTGTCATGTGCTCCCCTTTCTCATAATTCAAAGAGGCATGGCCAAGTTTTGAGCTGTTTTTTTCCATTTCTTGTGGGTTAAGGAGGACAAAAAGAACAATGTTTTGTTTTTATTTAATAATTAGGAAGGGATTGAAGCTGATTGCTTTACAGCTCTATTTTTGACTCTATGTTATTATATGTTAATGCTAAAGGATAAACATAACTGAAATGTCATGAATAAAAGTGACATTAAAACTTTGTCCAGGTACACAGAAACATCAATTCCAAGGAACACCTGCACCCCTATGTTTATAGCAGCACTGTTTACAATAGCTAAGCTTTGGAAACAGCCCAAATGCCCAAAAATAGATGACTGGATCAAGAAGATGTGGTACATATACACCATGGAATATTACTCAGCATTCAAAAAAGATAAACACATGCAATTTGCAGCAACATGGATGGCGCTGGAAGGGATCATGCTCAGCGAAATAAGCCAAAAAGAAAAAGAAAAATACCGGATGGTCTCACTCATAGCAGGAATCTAGAAAACTTAAATAAGGGACCAGGAAAATGAATAACCATAAGAAAGTGAAAATCAAAATCAACAAAAAACTATGAACCAGAGACACTTTTTGGGGGGTGGGGGGCGGGAGGGGAGGGATTGGGGTCAGAATGGGGGGGTTGCAATTGTATGGGGAATATAAAAATAAAATTTATTATTTAAAAAAAAAAAAAGACTTACAAAAAAAAAAAAACAACTTTGTCCAGGTAACTTAGGCATGAGATAGGGCAGAGGGAGTGAGTCTATGAAACATGCACCTTTTTGAACACACATGTCTGCTGAGTGTGTACATGCAACATAGAGTTAATGATGAGTATATAGTATATAAAATAGATTACATTATTATTCAATATAATCTCATGTCCTTTTATGGGACCTGAATCCTTGCCTCTTAAACTACATATCACACATTTTACAAATACAGTCATGTTTTACATGTATCTTTTGTAGGTATTTTCATTAAAATATAGTTCAGTGGTAGAATGGAGGATTTTGCATTATTAAAGGGATTTCAGGGGTCCCTGATGGCGCAAGGAGGTAAGACACAGCACTATGAAGCTATCTGCAACCACTGCAGCACGAGTACAATTCCTGGTTAGGGAGGTGACCCACATGGTGCAGCAGACCGCTCCTGTCTCGCCTTCAGTGTATTTCAGTAGGTCTGCCTTTTCTGCTTCCCTCTCTTTCTCTGGTGACTCCTATCACCTCCTGCATCTCTGGCCTGTACCCCAGCTCTCATATACATAAATAAATAAATCTTTAAAAAAATAGAGGGATTTCAGGAACTAATGATAAGAAAGGGATGTTTGAGTTTTGACAAATTAGAGTAAGTATGGTTTTCCCTTGAAATAACAGAAAAGAGCCAATCTGTCTGTTTTATGTATGATTGAGATTTTCTGATTTTACCATGGACAAACTTCAGATAGAAGTCAAGTGTGATTTGCTGAAAAGAGTGTGGGATTTGGAAGACAAAGATTCTTCAACATGGCTTTCCTTAGAAATAGAATCTGACTTGGATATTGGAGTATAAGAGATTTATTAGGAAGTCCTCTTGAGATCAACACCTATGGAAGTGAGGGAAGAAAGCAAGAGAAAGGAAGAAATTGAGTTTGATGAGCTTCAGTGCAGACCTCAATAAATACTGAGGGAAATTCTTATGATAGGATGACCTTTTAAAGCTGTCTTGAGAATAGTAAAGGCATAAGGGCCACAGAAGCCCATATCAGTTAGTCATTGGATGTGGGTCACCTTGGGTGTGACTTTAGGTAGTGAACTTACTTCAACTTCTATTGTTCTATTATTTGTTGTGTAAGTTAGGAAGACTTAAATTCCCATGAACTATAAGTAAATGCTGTATCAAATGAGACACTGGTAGAGAGACAAGTGTCCTTTAATGTTACTGTTCTTATGATACACAGACTATAAGGCAGAGCTGTGCACAGTTCTGGGTGGTTCATAGACTATAACCTAGTTCACATGAACATTGCCTGCATGAATAACACTTCCTAGATTTATGCAGTGATCTATGCAGCCACATGCTGTTCCCTACTATGAGGTGGAAATAGAAATGAATGTGACTTCCTAAAATCCAAAAGAATGTCCACTCCTGTTTGTCAACATTTGACTGACCAATGATTCAGGCTGTAGAACTGGCTTTTTCCTTCTTTACCTAAAATCACTTATTTTTCTAATTGCCTTTGTCTTACTGTTTTATTTGTATTTGTCTTTGTGGCAAATCTCAAAATATCTTGTGCCTGAGAATCACAAGACAAGGTAATCTGCTTCCTTTAGGAGACTGAAGTTCTCTAACTTTTTAAATTCTAGCCACAAATCTGTGACATTTATTGAAACAGCTGATTCCATAAACTGGGCTTATATAATTCTTAGTGTTATTTAGAAGAATTCAATAGATTGGCTATGAAAGTTATCAAAATGAAAAAAAAATTGTGAATTTATCAACCAAAAGCAATGTTTGGAGCTTTGCTGAAAACCAGTTAGACAAGATGCAGAAATATCTGAGATATGGCTCAAAAGTGGAAAAAACTTCTCACGTAACGCATGTGACGTTATAAAACCATCTGTAAAGCTTTGGAGACTGACGGCTTGCACTGTGCTTGCTGGGCAGGGTGCTCACCATGCGCTGTTTCCAATCTTGCTGGAATGATGGCGCTTGCAGCTCCAGGCTCAGAGGTGGACCCACAGAGTGTGGATTTGGGCTTTGGACCCAGCAGTGTCCAGTTGCCATTTGACCAGAGTCTTACGAGGTGGCTTGGCATGAAGCACTGTCCAGTTGAAGGAAGCACCGAATTAATTAAGGGCAAAGCATAAGAGGATATTGAGAGTGAGATGAGTTCTGAGCAGCCTTGGAGAAAGAGGTGTTAGTGGGTCTCCAGGGTGCAATTCCAGCTGGAACATGGTATCCTCATTTACAGTGAACTGAGGGCCCTTCTGTCTGTCTCAAACAACCTGATGTTAGCACTTGACCCTACAGGTCAGCAACTACGGGGGTCCAGTTCTAAGAACGAAGAAATCTCTCCATTGAGGTTGGTTTTATCACCATTGGCAGGAAAGACCACAATATCTGCCTTATGTAAAAGTGTTGATCAGCCCAAACCAATACATAGTAAGAAATGACACTGGAAAAAAAAAGGACCAGATTGTACAAACTTAGGGGATGAAGGTTCTTGTTCTCTGTAAGCTTATCCTTCCTTTTGAAAGGTTTCTCCCTTCAAACAGAAACAAGGCCCTAAATGCCAACTAGTTAATGCAAAAATGAGTTGTCGAGGTTGCTTGAAAACCATGACCTGGATTTCAGATACGTGAGCACTTTAAAATCCTGAACAATTGCATGAACAAGTTTATTTTAAAGTTGAACAGACAGGTTGACAGCAAAAAATTTTGAGACATTAGGCAAGGGAGCTCCTAAAATTTGTAGCTGCATCCATTTTAAGAATATGAGGGTGTGCCTGCTGAATTTTTGGCAGATGTGACTCTGTGGCTAGGTGAAAGTATTCAGACTAACCATGAATGGGAAAGAGTTGAGAATTTAGAACAGAGCACAGTGCGTTCAATTCAGCACACAGGGAATAAGATAACGTGATCTAATGCCAACTCTGTCCATGTGCTTTTATGGATCTAGCATATTAACAAACTGGAAAAGTTATCTCTTCTGTTTGTATAAGCATGCCACTGATATTCCTCATCCTGAGATACATTCCAACCATTTACGTTTCTTGCTTCCTGGAAAACAAAATCTCAGACTGCCTGGAAGGTTTTGCTACTTTGTGACATTACTGCCAGCATTTCATTAGAACCATATTTGGTTGAATACTCTTGGAAGAATTTTATGTACCCAAAAAAATGGGCATTGAACTACATCTTAATAAGTTGACATATCTTGACAAATAATAATTAACATGAAAGAGAACTCAAATGCTTTGAAGGTAACATTATTTGTTGACTCAGTATTTACCTGTACAACTAAAAATTATCATGTTGTAAAAAAGTGATTGAGTGAATGTTCGGTTTATATGGTGCCACATCAACACAATTTAAAGGCTCAAGAAAAAAAATCCCCAAACAGCATGAGATCAGATTCCTCATGCTGTCGTAGAGCCAGACACTGGTGGTGAGAGGTTTGGCCTCAGCAAGACCATTGAATATACATCCCATTCATTGTCTAAGAGCAACAATAGTTTATCTTCCTAAGATGGTTTGGGGACTGTTTATTAGCATCTGAGAACCCTTAAAACCGAAGTGCCACATAACCAGAATGGGGGAAACATTTATTTAGAATTAATCAATTGGTGTAAGGAAGTCTATGACACCAGGAGGCCAATAATAATATTCAGCCTTATCAACAGATTGGTGAAGGGATGTTATCTCAGGTAAGCACAAGATAAAGCTCTGAATGTGACTCAACTAAAGTAGCAATGTCACCATGCTGAGCACAGCTCTCCATGAAATAAAGAAAAAAACCCTAAATTTGAGTTTATTTAAATATATTTGACTATAAGAACATTCAAGTTTTCTTAATCTTGACTAGTTGCAGGGAGAATTAGTATAGCTCTAGACTGTTTTGTCAAGTTGACCAAGGCAGTTAAGAAAAGAAACTATCAAAGCACTTGATCAGACATGCTGATGTATTCTGATTTAATTGAATTCAGCATCTTCAATCTATATAGACTATTACGAGTTCTTTAATAGAAGAGTATGCAATTTATGCAAATTAAACATGCTTTATTCAGTTCTGTTTACAACATGAACTTGTCCAGAAGCCCCTCTTTCATGGACAATTTTATGTAAATATTGCTTTGTGTTAACTTAAACTTTAATATAGTTCAAGGTTATAAAGTCTAAATTAATATTTAAAACTGCTGAAAATAAGAATATTACAAAATAAAGCCCAGCTTCATTTAAATAATGTTTGGTATTTTTATAAGAGAAATGGGTATCATAAAGCTTGTGTCAGTAGGATATGCGTTAACAGGCACTACAATTCAGAGACATCCATAATCAATCTATGCTTTGGCTTTTCCCCCATGAAAACTATTATGCCAATTTTAATGTGTGAAAAGTTGAACATTAATGGCTAGGGTTATATTTTCTTACTGTGGTGTTCTGTGACAATTCGAAACAGGCAAGACTGCTGTGCTCTGCATCAGTAGCCACACAGTGTACCAGACACCCCGCAATGATTGTGTAGTGTCCTTTTCCTTGAATCCTCACACTCCTTCTACCTAGACATCCTTGGGTTTCCTTCAAGGTTTCCATTCCTATTCTTTCTCTCCCTTTTCTCCTCTTCTGATTCTTGTCCTCCTTTCTCTCTTATTGATTCCTATCTCCCTCCTCTTCTTCCTTTCCTGTCCCTACTCCATATATGTAAATATATATGTACATATATTTCTCCTGAAAAATAAAAAAAATACTTATGTTAAAAACAACATATATAAAGAGGATAAATGATTATAGCAATTTTATGGGAACAGTATTTTGCAGGTTGGAAATTAGAAAAAATGAATAGACATCCTATTGCAACCAATAAGAGGTCACTATTTAAAAACACTAATGAATGCCCTTTCAGAGTCTATCTATATCTATGCCATATATATTATATCTCTACTTATAGGTAAATATAGTTATATATTAACGTGTATGTACTATTTGCATGTTGTGTGCCTATATTTACATATATATGCATATGTGTGTATATTTGCGTGATTTATCTTTTCTAGTTTGCCATCTCCATTTTGCTATTAAATTTTCTTCTCGTATGATTCCCAAGCCTTATTGAAATGTCTTCAGTTGACTCCAGAATGACCTTTGCAGCTGGTTTGTGTAACACAATACCTAATTCATAGTCACAGTTTGCATCTGGTGGTTATGCCCCTGTAAGTCTCTTCTCATAGAGCACAGTCCCTTTTTATCAAGACACTGACTTGTTGAGAAAGCAGGGCCAGCTGTCCTGCAGCCCAGGTCTCCTTCTCTTGACTTTGTTGTCTGACAACCGTGGGAGAAACACATTTTTCATGGACTACTCTACGATGGGACCAGGCTTGTCTCTACATTGACAACTTTCGATTTTAACTTTCTATTCACAGATTGAGAGTGAATATTAATAGGAAATCTTTCTTTTTCTCTGGAAGCATTTAAGATACTTTCCTAACCTATAAATTATGCCTAAATGTATATCTTTTTCACAAAAACCAATAATCTCATTGTATAGATTTAGATTTTTTTTTGTTTGTGGATATTGCTTTTTATCTATTTCATTTCTTTCATCCCAAACACCCATTATTTGCTTGCTAGATATTCTATAACTCTTTCAACTTTCCCCAGATAAATTCTACTTCTTTCATTTCTATGCTTTATGATTTCTTAAAATAAGTTTACTGATATTGTCATCAGTCACCAAACTCTTTTATCTACTGATTTATCTTTTTTTTAAAGATATATTTTTATTTATGTATACAAGAGCTGGGATGTAGGCCAGAGGTGCAGGGGCTGAGAAGATTCATCAGAGACAGAGCAGGGAGCAGAACAGGTGGATCTCCTGAAAGATATTGTTGAGGGGAGCAGTGAGCGAGACAAGAGAGGTCTGTTGCTCCATGTGGCCAGCCAGGATTCTAAACTCGAGCTGTAGTGGCTGCTGATAGCTGATAGTGCTGAAACTTAACCCTTTGAGCCACCAGTGAGACCCTGATTTATCTTTTTGAAAATGAATTTTAATCTTCAGCAGAACTATTCTATTTTTTGATACTGTATTTATATCTCCTTAATCATGCAAAATTAATTTTTATTCATGTGAGCTCTCTCATTTAGCAGTTATACCTAGTACTAGATATTAAAAATATTTTAAAATCTTGAAATTTTTAGTTTGTCCCTTTTCTCTTTGGCTGCATGGACTCCTGGGTGGGCAGTTATTTTCCTCTGCTGGCACAATGGTCAATTCTCAGGTCAATTGTTGAAATACTGGTGGGAACCCTGCTGTGATGACCTGGCCCATTAGCCTAAGGCTACAGGCAGGATGTCAGCAGGATGTCTCTAGAAGACAAAACATATAGAGAAAAGACTCAGAGTCTAAGAATTCTACACATAGCCAAGATTTATACACATATTGGCGTAAAAAGTATGAACTCAGGGATAAGCAAGCACTCAGATTGATTGCCACCCACCTCCCTCACATTGGGAAAATGCATGAAAAAGACTATAAGTAAACAACAAAATAAACCAAGCAAGGACCTAAAGTTGGACCAAGATGAAGAAAAACAACCATGGTGGTGAATCAGGGTGGTACAGGAATTACACACTCAGCTTCTAAGTCACACAATTGGATTTAGTTCTCTATTTTCTCACTTATTTCTTTGTTACTGTAGGTAAGTATTTAACATCTCTTTGTCTCAATTTCTTTTTCTGTAATATAGAGAATAAGAGTAATGGTAGACTTCACCCCACACCCACAGTATGGTTGCAAAGAATAACTGAGTTGATAAATATAAAACGTTTAGAAGAGAATTTGGCACACTCTATATAGCTCTATGATATATCCTATAAATGTTATCTCATTGTTATACTACATGTAAGTTTAAGAAAACACTGCAAAAAATATACGTAAGTGTTGAATAAAGACTCTTGAAAAGGAAGAGGTATTCCGCTGGGGAAATTTTGCTATGGCAAGAACTAAACTATCTCAGCAAACTATTGCTATGTGGGCACAAGAAAGGCAAGAAAAATGTGTGCTCCCCTCCACAAAGATGGGATTATGTAAGGAAGTAAAGGGGGGCACAAAAGAATTTTACAGCTCTTTTTACACTGTCGAGGAGGCATAAACAGGAATGTAGCTAGTATCTTGTTTTTAAAGCAATCATAGTGACATATGTGTCTGATTAAGAGAGCTGGAAAGAGACGATATCCATTACAAGAATGGAAAAATACATCAGACCCTTTAAGTTAACATGGTGGAAATAAGGATAAACAGCAATTTAATCAAACCAATAAAACTAAAAGGAAAAAAAATAGTGAAACACAAAGTAAATAAGCAGCAAGCAATGAAATAAGACGGAAGGAATAAAATCATTTCTGAAAGCATTAGACTTTGCGTTATATGTGAGTGGACTGAACAAACTTATTAAGTCAGAAACTACTACTTTTAGCTAAAAGACAAAATTCAGATATGCTAGAAACAAGTAAGTGCATATTAAGATGCAAAGTTAGCTTAACTTCTTTCCTTCCTTCTTCCCTCCCAACCTCCTTCCTTCCTTCCTTTTCTCCTTCCCTTCCTTCTTTCCTTCCTTCCTTCCTTCCTTCCTTCCTTCCTTCCTTCCTTCCTTCCTTCCTTCCTTCCTTCCTTCCTTCCTTCCTTCCTTCCTTCCTTCCTTCCTTTTCTTCATTCCTCCCTTCAACAAAGGAGTTGGGCAACATAAAAAATGTAAACCAAAAGAAATCTAGAATAATGATTTTGATATCATATATAGTGAAATTCAAATTTAAAAGCACTTAGAATAAGTGGGCATATTATATAATGATATGAATCTAAGTTGATAAAGATTTAATAATCATTAGATTAGATATGATAAACAAAAGAGACAAATCCACAAAGACTTAGAAATGAAAGGAAAATCTTATACAACTATAATGATAATGAAAGATTTGTGACTATATCTCTCTCAAAAGTAGATTTCTTTAGCAAACATGATGTGTCTGATCATACATAGATTTCAGTTTCTTCAAATAGAGAATATAATTTTTTCAAGTAACTAAATATGAAACAATTTATCATTTATTTGACCACAAAGAAATTCAAAAAAGAGGAGAGATTTGATAGAATATATATACTGCTAGAATTAGAAGTAAATAATAAATTGGAGAGTCTGTCAAATGCTTAAAAATTCATCAAAATTAAGATATAGGGCCTCCCTGATGACACAAGGGATTAAGCACAGCACTGTGAAGCAGTCCGCAGTTTCTGCAGCACGAGTTCGATCCCCTGCTGGCCTGGGAGCTACCCACATGGCGCAGCAGACCTCTCCTGCCTCTTCAGTTGCTCCCCTCAGCAGTGATTTTCAGTCAGTCTGCCTATTCTGCTCCCCACTTTGTCTCTGGTGAATCCTCTCACCCTCCTGCACCTCTGGCCTGTACCCCAGTTCTTGTATACACAAATAAATAAAAATAAATCTTAAAAAAATTAAGATGTAATACTATGTAACATTTAGACCAAAATGGAAATTAAAACAAAAATAATTTTCTCAAAATCTATTTGAAGAATACTTTATCCAAATTCAATGAAACCTAGTAACTAGCAAGACTCAGAAAAATATGTATAAATTAGATATCATTATTAATGTGAGAAAAGATAAATAGCTCCTTGCCCTAATGAATTTGAAAATAAACAACAAAACATAACAAAAGAAATTAGGAAGAGGGAATTAACTGATATACCAATGAACTTAATAATACAGAAAGTAAAAATATTTATAAGGGTAAATAGTCCCAAAACAGGTCCTCTGAAAGAGAATTACATATTTCCATTGAGCTTCTCTAAGCATCTGACATATTTAGGCTCCAGCAAAGATTTACTCAAGTCAGGTGAATTCTGATTGGAAAAAGATACTGTTCAGCAGGACAAAGGCATGGGGTAGGAAAACCAAAGAGTGTAGAATAGTATCTTCAGGTAATAACAATAGTTATAATCCCTACTTTCTCTTGAGGAACAGGGAGAAGAAGCTATAAACAGAACTGGGAAGGAGAGAGTTGTGGAGAGAAGTCACCTTCTATGACAATGAGGAGGAGACAGGAGGACAAATACTTCAGTTCACGCTTCTCTTTCTTTCCTGTCTCCTCCTGGAATTCTCCACTGGTGAACTCAAGTGAAAATCACTGTGCATCTCTGATATGGTCCACACAGGTCAACCTCTTGGGGCGCTGAGCAGGGAGAAGAATCCTCTAGAGGAATCCTGATCAGATTCAGAATATGGGTTCTCCATCTCAACTAATATATCTTACATATAGTATAGCTTATATGCTGGGAAATTATAGATTGGTGCTTAAAAATCTAAGCCATACATTTTATATAATAATAAACTATTGAACTAAATCATCATATTGATGGGATTTCTTTGTAGCAAAAAAGAAATAATAGAGCATTGATTTTGTTTCATCAAGTTGAGATAGTTGTTTAGCAGCAGTTATATTTCTTGGTTGTCAAGAGTGTAACTTGTTCAAAGTTCTGCTGTAATATAGAGATTTAAATTAAAGACTATCAAGAAGCTATTTAAAAATTTTGAAATATTCTTAGTGATTCATGCTGAATGAATAGTTCATTCATACATATATTACTCAGCAGAACTGAAGTTGCAATTTTATTTTGATCAAAGTGAAATTATGCCCATTTTTGAAGAAGGAAAGAGTACAGCTTTCACCACTTCTATTTCACTAGTCAGCTCACTTTGGCTAGCCTGTGGTTTGACAGTTACATTGATGTGGCATTAAAGAAACCCAAAGTGAAGCACCATCAGTACTCTAACCTATATTAATCAGCACTGCTGCTTGGCATTTTAGAATGATACAGACATTTCAGAAAGGCTTCTGCCTCTCTGCCAAAGAAATTAAATTTTTCTTTGCTGCTGCAATGTAGTAGGTTATTGGCAGAACTGAATTAAAGAAAACCAAGTATATTATAGAATACAGGATTATCTCCTTTGCTCTTGTTCACATATATATTCTAGCCTCCTTTATGATTGCATAGCAAACTATCCTGCATGAATGGTTAATCCTAAAAAAGCTGTGATTTCTCCTTTTTTCCCTCTAGATATGTTTTCTATATTGTTGTGAAGTTGACTTTTTTCCTTTATTGAGGTAACATTGACTTACCACACTGTATATGATTTAGAAGACTAGGTTCACACCTCCTCAGATGTATGTTATCATCACCTCCATCAAAGCACCCAAAGTTTTACACTAGACTATTGGGTCCTCTCCCCTCTTTGTTTCCACACCTACTCTCCTCCCCCCCTTCTAGAGGCCTCAATTCTGCAGTAATTTTTCTAAGGTTTGTTTTGGTTTAGTTTTGTCTGTTTTTTTCTCTAATAAAAGAGGGTGAACATCTTTTTGTGTGCTTTTTGACATCTGTATATCTTTTTTTTGAGAAGCATCTATTTAGATCCTTGGCCCATTTTTTAAATTAATTAATTTATTTATATATTACATAATTATTCATTTTTATACAATGTATGCTTTCTTCTTTCAGATGTAGTTCTCATAAGATTCCCACCATCAATTCACCTGTGAACCTTCAGCATAGTACCTTGTGCTCTTCCCTCCCCTGTTTTGCTCTTTCTCCCTCTCCCTCCCCTGAAGAATGTCTCTGATTTATAGCTGCCTGTTATTTTTTTCCTGATCCCTTATTTTGTTCCCCTATAAGTGTTTTGTTCTCCTATAAGTGAAATTATCTGACATTTTTCTTTTTCCGTATGATTTTTTTCACTGAGCATAATCCCTTCTAGCTCCATCCGTGTTGCTGCAAATGGTGTGTTTATCTTTTTTGATTGCTGAATAGTATTTCATTGTGTATATATACATCTTCTTGATTCAGTCATCTGTTTTTGGGCATTTGAGTTGTTTCCATATCTTACCTATTATAAACAGTGCTGCAATAAACATAGGGGTGCAGGTATTCTTTTGAATTAATGTTTTTGTATTCTTTGGGTATATTCCTATGAGTGGAATTGCTGGGCCATATGGTATCTCTATTTTCAGTAGTTTGATGAACTTTTACACACTTCTCTATAGTGGTTGGGCCATTTTACCTTCCCACCAGCTGTGCAGAAGAGTTCCTTTTTCTCCACAATTTCGTCAACATTTATTGTTGCCAGTTTTTGTAATAAAATCTTGCTTGGTTTGTTAAAGTTGATTTTTATGATTTTTAATATATTTTAAATATTAACACTTTGTCATCTGTATGACTTACAAATATCTTCTCCCATTCAGTAAGACCTCCTTTCATTGTGATGATAGAGGGAAAAGTGAAAAGCTTCCTAAGACAAATTGCATTTAATTTGCATTTTGTTCTAGAGATGGCTGGAATGTGATGGTTAAAAGAGATATTTGATATTTGTTACATAGAATCCATTTATATAAAAATGTTATAGGGATAAGTTAGGGGTGATTTAGTCAGAGATTCTGTTATTCTAACTTAAAATTTTTAGAGCAGAATTTTTCAAACTAAGTACTAGTGGATTTAAATAAGATTTTATTGATTTATCACTGGTTTACATATTTTATAAATTTTGGGAGTATACTTTCATACCTCAATATGTGTACGTGCTTTACCTCACTCACTACCAAAGTTAAACTGCCATCGCACTATCAAACTAACCACTTTTATCGTTTCTCCACCCAACTTCCCTTCTCCCTCTTGCAGTGGCCATATTTTTCAGAGTCTAAGTATTATTTTTGTTATGTTTTGTTAGTTTGTTTTGGTTATTTATAATCCATAAATAACTTTCTGACTTACTTGCTTAGCATAATCCCATAAATTCCATACTGTTTTCACAAAAGGCCAGATTTTTCTGACTAGTGAAATGAACCAAGAAAGGGCTCCCCAGTGGCACAGCAGGTTGAACGCTGCCCTGTGAAGCTATCTGCAGCCTCTGCAGCACGAATTCGAATCCCTGACGGGCAGGGAGAAAACTACATGGTGTAGCTGACCTCTCCTGCCTCTCCCGCTGCTCCCCTCGGCAGTGTCTTCGGTCTGTCTGCCCGTTCTGCTCCCCACTCTGTCTCTGGTGAATTCTCTCACCCTCCCGCACCTCTGACCTGTACTCCAGTTCTTGTATAAATAAATAAATCTTTAATAAATAAAATGAACCAAGAAAGTTCTTGAGAAAAAAAACATTTTGGTCAGAAGAAAGAACATTATTATGGGCTAAATAACAAATATATATGTTGAGGTCTTAATGCCCAGGAACTTGGAATGTGACTACATATGCACATGGGGTGATTAAAGAGAGAATTAATGTAATTTAAAGTCATATGAAAATAAAAAATACAGTCATATGAGTGGTCTCTAGTCCAAATGTGACTTATGTCCTTACAAGAAGGGCGAGTTTACACTAATTTTAAAAGAAATATGCAGGCCACATGTTCATTCCAGAGCTATTCACAATAACCAGGACATGGAAACAAATTAATTGTCCACTTTCATATGAATGATTAAAGATGTGGTATACATGCACAGTGAAATAGTATTCAGCTATCAAAAAAGTTGAAATCATTTCTTTTGCGACAAAAGGGATTGCACTTAATATGATTCTGTTAAGTGAAAAAAATGAGAAAGAAAAAGACAATTTCTGGATATTTTCACTCTGTGAGGGATATAAAGAAATAGATCAAATGAGTTACCAAAACTCAACAAAAATAACTCTTATACTCTGAAAACAAAATGGTGGTTACCAGAGTGGGAAGGAAGAGATTTAGGAGGAAGGGGTGAAGGGAGTCAATGTAATTGTCGTGAATGGTACTAGATCTCTGGTGGTAGGTGTGGAATGGTGAAGCTATACCACTGAGATTTCTGTAGTTTTATAAACCAATAGCAAATCAATAAACAATGGTAGTAAAGAAGAGGGAGCTTGGACAGAGATGCTCATGGAAATTCGGAGTCTAAAAACCAAGTGAGATGCCTCAGAAAAAAATACCCTGCTGTTACCTTGACCTTTTACTTTTAGCCTCCAGAACTGTGAGAAAATAGATTTTACTGTTTATACCATCTAGACCATGGCATTTTGTTATGGCAGCCCTAGAAAACAAATAGAAACATACCAACTAGGAAGAGCTAGATATGTTTGAAGTACAGGTAGGTCAGAACGAAAAGGGTGAAGAGAGGAAGTGGGACTGGAAAGAAAGACAAGAGCCAGGTCATATGGTGATAAGGAAGCTAGATTTTGTTCCTAGTAAATGTGAACAGGATTTAAGCAGGGGATTGACATGTGTGTTTTATATTTAAAGAAAGACTATCTTACTGCAGCATGAAAAATGGACTTGGAGAGCTCGAGTAGAAGGAGATTAGCAGGCATGTGCAGCAGCCCACATAGATGAGAAAGTGGCCTGTACCTGCTGCTGGTAGTGGAGGAGGTGGGAACTGGTTGGCTTGGGGTATGTTTTCAGTGTAGAGCCAACATATCTCACTGATAGAGAGGAAGTATTGAGTTAAGGAAATGGAAGCAAATACAAATCTTATAGTTTGAACCTTAAGTAAAATGACTAAGTATGGCTCAATTTCCTGGGTGGGAAAACTTGAAGGAACAGTTACCATAAACTTTAGAGCTAAGTAAGCTGTTATGTTCATTATGTTATGTGCACCATGAAACATTTTTCCCTTTTTAAAAAAAAATATGAGTTTAATATTCTGGGAAAATAAAAAGGATGCAAGAATACATGAAAAAAATTTTCCTTTGTAATCTCACTCTTGAGTTGAGCACTATTAACAGTTAATGGTGGATCTTCATAGTCTGTCTCAAACACACAGACACACACACATAATTCTTAGAAACTGATTTTCATCATAATAAAGTGTTGTAATTCTCAAAGACCATAGAAGTCAATGAAACATGCACTTATCTCCTCTTTTTCTTTTTAATTTTGAAGGAGCTTGTTAGAATTGTATGTAGAAAGTCAGATAGTGGGTGGTAAAACCACCACTTTGAGGAAAAAAGAGTGGCATTCTCAAATGGCAATAATTGCTGTTATTCTGGGCTCCAAATTCTGGATCTTCGTTTTCAATTGGATTTGGTTTTTATTAAGGTGAATTTTGTTTAAGGGACCCAAATGTTATTTGTCCATAATTTTACAAGTGGATCACTTGGGGCCTGGTGAAAAGTTATAAATACCAACCAATGGAGTAATTTCTTATTTGATTAATTATTATAATTTTCAAGACTTTGGTTCTCTTTTACATAATGTTCTTTTTTTTCATAACATTTTATACGATTAAACCAAATGTGAATAAGGCAATTCAAGAAACCTAACTTACTTGCTGAACTTACCAATTCTCCAGATGTGAAAAACATTAATGAATAAATTTAATATAAAGCATGGAAAGGACAGAACAAAATAAAGTTAAATTATTTATCTAAAATACGTTAAAAGATTAAATTTTTAACCTATCAAGTCTCCAGAAAATGAAGTAAAGTAAAAAATTAGTATGTAGTTACTGTGTTATTATGTATCAGAGAAAACCACTGTAATTGGTTGTGTGTCATTCTAGAAGAGATTCTCAATCATAAACCAAATGATTCTCTGTAGTCCACCCTGTCCTATTTTTTCTGGTCCTTCTTCTCATTTTCATACAACAAGAAATATGTTCTACAACAAATGACCTACATAATACTCTTAAATATAATGAACAAATTTAAAGGAACTAATACAGTTCCAGGAGAAGGAAACATAGATAATGTAACCAATGTAGGGTCTTTGGAGAAAGAAACGGTATGTCTATAGAAGAGGTAAGCTCTCACTATGATATGCATTTAATGTTCAAATGAAATTAATTTCATCCTTTATCAGATCTAATGAATGCTTTTACTCCATTGTCGAGAAAAGCACATAGTCCCAAAGACATTACATGACCTGCCCAAATGTTTCCAGTGAGTAAACTGTAGAACTAGGAGAATGCAGACCTATTGGATCTCAAGAATGGAGTTCTCCCTTTCACTATACAGCTACCTCTACTTTGCATTTGAACACTGAACTGGGGTTTACTAGAACATTCATCAGTGAGGGGTTTAATAATATGTTATTTACCATTAGCTTTGGTATTAAAAATATTAAGAAATATATTTCTATTCCCATAACTACATATTACTACTCATTGTGCTTTAATACTCTTTTGTATCTCCAGCATCCAGCATTGTATTTTACATAGAGTGGATGTGAACTAGGCACCATTTTATGGTATGGTGAAGCTAGATCTTTTGACATCTCAAAGAGAGAGAGAGAGAGAGATTATTTATTATAGGTACAGTCTACTAAGCCTATTAATACCATCTTAAGTCTATTAAGTCCATCTTATACATACATTATACATCTTAGTATAATATACACAATAAAAATAAAGTAAAAAAGGAAACATGAAAAACTTTTATTTGGAAATGTATAGGTAGAAATAATAGATTCCTAATTGAATGAATAAATGGTATAATCAGGTTTTAAGAGTCAATTAATTTCCTTTATTGGGTTAACCTTTTCAGAAGTAAGGTTTTTTTTTATTTTAAATTATTTCTAAGTAGTAGTGCAATTCAATACTTTTTGCTGACTTTCTAATGATTTATTTTGTAATAGTTAAAGTGTGATAGTTTATACTGTTGTGCATGTATGCATGTATGTATTTCTCTGTCTAAATGTTAAAAATGGCATAATAGAGGCCAACATTTAGAAGTAAGAAACATTCCAAATAATTTAGTATTACACCTAATGCAACTTGAAAAGGAAGAACAAGCAAAACCAAAAGTACATGGGAAGAGATAGTAAAATTTAGAGTGGAAATAAATGAATTCAAAACCAAAGAGACCATATGAAATATCAATGAAACTAAGAGTTGTTCTTTGAGAAGACAAACAAAATTGATAAACTTTTAGCCAGGCTAACAGAGAAAAGAAAGAATATTTTAATAAGTAGAATTAAAAATGTAGTAGGATAAATCACAACAGATATCATAGAAATTAGAGGATCATAAGAGATGACTATGAACAACTATATTATCAAAGAAATTTGATAATCTTGAAAAAATGGTTAAAATTTTGGAACAATATAGCTACCATGACCAAACCATGAAGAAACAGAAAATTTGAATAAAGCAATCACAAAAATATGAAAATCAAAATAATGATAAAAATTCTCCCCAAAATAGGACCAGATGACTTTCTGAGTGATTTTTATCAAACTTTTAAATAATTTATGCTCACATTGTCAAATTACTCAACAAATTCAAGAAGAGGGAATATTTCCTAATACAACTTATGATGCCAATATTACCCTCATACCCAAACCAGACAAGACATCACAGAGAAAAAAAAACCCTACAGATTGTATTTCTGATGAATATTGATGGAAAAATTCTCAACAAAGTACTAGCAATTTGAATTCAATAATTTATTATAAGACTCATATGCCATGACCAAATAAGATTTATTCTAGGGATACAAGGATGACTTAACATACACAAATCAATTATGTCAACAAATGCAAGGATAAAAAGCATATACAATAGCAATATATGTGTAGAAATATTTGATAAGATTCGATAACCATTTTTGATAAAAAAAAAAATCTAGACCAGATAGAAATAGAAGGAATCTACCTCAGTACACAAAAGGCCATATATCAAAAACCTACAATCAATATTATACTTAATGTTGATAAACTGAAAGTTACAGAAAAATGATTATATGTGGCAGTATATAGTTCTCAATGCTTATCTGCAAGATTATAGAAGTAGAAAAGGAGTTTGGCCAGGATAGGATACTGTTGCCACGTGCCTGGTATTATGCAAGAAACTGGAAGTACAAGAATACAGGATACTCATTCTCAAGAGGCTCAGAATCTCCTGGATTGTGAAAGGCTTCATGTGTCAGGTGAGAGGCACTGTTTTGGGCAGAAAAGTGATCATGGAAAAGAGTGAGCATTTCAGGTGGGGTGGCCTTTGTTTATGTGGGAGATTGGCTTGGCTGGAGTGATGAGAATGTGGGAGAGAGGTGGGAGGTAAGGAAAGAGAAATTCCACAATAAAAACCACTTGGGATTGCTTTCTGAGAATGGCATCATTGTGATGTCTGGCATAAGAATATTTTTCCTGTTAAGTTGCTAAGTTTTCCATTATTAACTCTACCATTCTTGCAGTATTACACTGAGAACAAACACTATGGGCTTTGGTCTTTTTTAACACTTGTTACTGTATCGACCCCTTTTCAACCAGGTAGAAGGATGACATTAAGAGCCACACTGTGGTGTGGAGTAATCAGGGTGAAAAAGACAAAAGTCTTTTTCCAGACATTTGTAAAGACATTTTGTACGACCAAAGTATATTTGACAATGTTTCCTAATTTTATAAAAGGAATCAGATCTAAAGAATTGCCTAAGGTCATGGCAAGTGTGCACAGGACTGAGACCAAAACTCCAAACTCCTGACACTTGGTGTTGGCTTTTTCCTCTAGATCAGCATCCCCAGATTGGTTTCCTAGGGATAGTCATTCCTGGAGGTGTTAATAGGGGATCCTTGAACAAAGCTTTCTGGGGAGGAAAATAATCTTGACAATACTATAATACTACACATTAAATCTTTCTCTTGAAGACCCAAATTTCATTGTAGCACATTAAAAACTTAGGGTTCAATACAAAAGGAACAATACAAAAGGAAATGTAATTAATAATATTAAATTGTTAAAATGACAAATTTGCAGAGAAAGACTTTGGATACCTTTCTAAAGGGAATTATTCTCTCTTATACCAATGTGGGATGACCTCAGAATCCTTCATCCTCTTTTATCAAATGAGGGTAGCCCAAAGGGCTGTGCTATGTGCACTTGAGGTAAGGAGGACCAGGATTCTCACCCAGAAGAAAATTCAAAAGGATTCACAGCAGGGCTCTACCCTAACAGGTGAATGAATTAATGTGACTCTTGGTTTTATTGGGAGATGATGGGGCATATACAATGCTGAAATATGATCTAAGTGTATCTTATTTCTTATTTATTCAAAGCACCTGCTAAACATTTTGTTAAGACAACATGACATAATTAACTCAATTATTCCTCTACTTGTCAGACATTTTGAGCTTTCTCAGTCCTCTAATTATTCTGTACACATCATCTAGGGTAGCTTTAAATGCAAACAGCAAAACAGCCATGAATCATTCATATGTTTTTCAATTTTGAAGTCAGCAATTTTTCTAAACAAACTGATTTTCCATTCCAGTTGCAAAATAACATTATCCTTTGGAAAGACAACTTAGTATTTTTTGGCGTCTTGAAAGTCTAGGTGGAGGTTGCACATCCTTTCTTAGGTGACATCGTGTAAACTTCTCACGCTAGAATCCCCCTTGGACATGATCATCACTCATCCTTTACATTTAGAAATGGGTGAGGGAGACAACAAGCCGTGCTTAACTCCGACAGAAAAGAAACACAGGTCCTCTTATCAATCACCTCCTTGAAGGTACACAGTGTCAAGTGTTTTACTGAAAAGAAGTTCCATGCCTGGTTCCATGTTTTCTGTTGTCTTCCTCTTCTGGTTATCCTTCCATTTATACACAGAGTGTTGCTATCACTGAAAAATATACCCCTCTTCTATTTCACTCAAAAGATATGTATTATGCCTTTACAATTTCTGGCTTGCAAAACCATTTTTTCCCTAATTGAATCCACCTGCACTAAAATTGCAAGTATTACTTTCCTTACTGCCTCATTATTATAGGTTTTGACAGAATTTGAGATATTCATACTCATTTTACTCACTGGACTTTTTTTTTCTGCGGTTATGGTATGCATAGAGAAACAGCTTGGCTGCAGAATATTTCACCATCTAATTTTTAGCTACTGAACAATGCCACATTATCTACTTCTGGATAATATTCATGTTAGAAATAAAAGTTTATTGAGATTTTAAGTTTTTTTTTTCCAAAGTGAGGCCTACACTAAATTCAGCATTACAGTTTATCCCAACAGTGCAGAACCTGCTTAGAAAATGATTCATTTTTCCAGAGTGTACCAAACGGTTAAGCTATGTGTATCTTTCTTGAAGGGCCAAGTACAACTTGCCTACATTTGCAACCCTAGAGGAAATGATCACTACACAAACTTCATATTTTAAAATGGAAAAGAAAAAAAGCAATCGTTCTCAAAAGACTCCTTCAAGAAAGACAAACTTATGGAAATTGAATATTTTCTGAAATGTTTGGCCTCATATATTTACATCAGGAACCCACTGTTTTCCTTGAGCTCTCAAACTTTAAGACCTATATGATTCTAAAGGTATTAGTTAACAGCTAAAGGATGGAATTTTACAGGATGTGCTGTGGACAGGGTACAGGCAGAGTAAAACATATATTTTCACACTTTAAATCGTTAGGGAGAAAAAGGTATTTGATCATAAATTGGCATTAAAAGGCAGGAGAGTCTTGGTTGGTTGGAACAAAAATACCTGCTCTACTAAACCACAGTGCTTGAGTTCTTCGAATCATGTGCAACTTTCTTTTCAAGTTTCACTTTTTAAACAAACTTGGAGGAAATGTTAAGAAGGAAGGCATCTTAAGATTGCAGATCGAGGTTGGATCTTCAAGGGCGTTTTCACGTTCCTCTGTGGTGCCCAATTCTGTAATATCCATTCTAGCGGGAGAGGTACAACTAGAGCTCAGCCTCAAATCTGCAGCTACCAGGCATTTTCACTTAAAACCATCCTGTGTCCTGCCACCACCTGAATGTTTTCCTCAACTTTTTGCTGTTTGTAAACTATATTTCCTTTTCTACCTACCTCATATTAATCTCATCATCATTTTCTCATTCTTCAAAGATGAAAGTTTCAGGGCCTCCCTGGTGGCCTAGGGGTTGAGTCTCAGTGCTATGACCCCAATGGTCTGGGTTCAATCCCAGGCTAGGGAGATGACCCAGATAGGGCTCAGCACCCCTCTCTTATCTCGCCCCCTGCTCCCCTTAGCGGTGTATTTCAGTAAAATTCCCCTGTTCTGTTCCCCATTCTGTCTCAGGTGAATCCTCCCCGAACTTCTGGCCTACACCCCAGTTCTTCTATGTGGAAAAAAAAAAACAAAGATCAAAATTTCAAATCAATTTTTATTTCCTCTTTTTCACATCCAGTGAGTTCCCCAGTCCTATTGATTTTACTTTTCTTCTATCTCTCCTAGTATCTTTTCCCTCTGGGGCATCCTGATGCCTCCTTATTTTTTTTTATTTTTTTTTTATAGAGGCATGTTTTATTTTATTTATTTGTTTGTTTGTTTTGTTTATGCATGCACTGGGTACAGTCAGAAGCGCGGGAGGGTGAGAGAATTCACCAGAGCCAGAGCAGGGAGCAGGCAGAAGGACCGAAGTACACTGCTGAGGGGAGCAGCGGGTGGCAGGAGAGGTCTGCACACCATGTGGGACCCTCCTCTGGTGGCCGGGGAGCAGCCAGGGATCGAACCGGCGCCGCAGAGGCCGCGGGCAGCTTCGCAACCCAGCGCTCAACCGCTGCGCCACCGGGGAGGCCCCTGATGCCTCCTTATTACACATGCATGGAAGCAGCACATATCTGAACCAGGAAGGGTTTTGGAGTTAGAAACTCTAGGTTCAAATTCTTCCCCCATCACTTGCCAGTTTACACAGCTGTCTTATAGGAATAGGGTGAATATGAAGAATAATGTCCATAATACAAAGTTTGACACAAACCAACCTCTCATATGTGTGTTAGGATTATTAACCACCTCCCTTCTTGTTGCTAACTCCTTTTGAAAGTTTTCTGAAGTCCTATAGTACTAAATGTCAGTTACCTTGCAGGGAAGTTAATCGCTTAATACCTATGGCTTAGTTTTCAGTTGACATATGCTGTGTCTATGTAACCTTTCACATATTTCTTTCTTTTTATATTTTATTTTATTTTTTTATTTAAATATTTTATTTTATATAATTCTTACATCTTTTTTCATCTTTGCACTTTTCATCTTATGCATTTTCATTTTGGTTACATTCCCCATACAATTGCACCTCCTCCCTAATTTTGACTCTAGTCCTTCCTCTCCCCATTCCTCCCTCCCCCACCCCTCTGTAGTGTGTCTCTGGTTTATAGTTGCTTGTTTGTTTTGATTTTTACTTTGTATTGATTAGTCTTTTTCCTGGTCTCTTATTTAGGTTTTCTAAATTCCTGCTATGAGTGAGACCATCTGGTATTTTTCTTTTTCTTTCTGACTAATTTTGCTGAGCATGATCTCTTCTAGCTCCATCCATGTTGCTGCAAACTGCATGTGTTTATCTTTCTTGATTGCTGAGTAATATTCCATTGTGTATATGTACCACATCTTCTTGATCCAGTCATCTATTTTTGGGAATTTGGGTTGTTTCCAAAGCTTAGCTATTGTAAATAGTGCTGCTATAAACATAGGGGTGCAGGTGCCCTTTGGAATTACTGTTTCTGTGTCCTTTGGGTAAATATCTAGGAATGGAATTGCTGGATCATATGGAAGCTCTATGTTTAGTAGGTCCAGAAATCTCCACACAGCTCTCCATAGTGGTTGGACCAGTTTGCACTCCCACCAACAGTGCAGGAGAGTTCCTTTTTCTCCACAACCTCGCCAACATTTGTTGTTGCTAGTTTTTTTTAATATGTGCCATTCTCACTGGTGTGAGATGGTATCTCATGGTAGTTTTGATTTGCATTGCCCTGATTACAAGTGATGTTGAACATTTTTTCATATGCCTGTTGGCCATTTGCATTTCTTCTTTGGAGAAGTTTCTTTTTAACTCTTCTGCCCATTTTTTGACTGGATTATTTTCTTTGTTTTTGTTGAGTTTCATCAGCTCTTTGTAGATTTTTGTGATCAGTCCTTTATCATTAGTGTTGTGTGCAAGAATTTTCTCCCAGTCAGTGGGGTTTCTCTTTGTTTTGGTTATTGTCTCTTTTGCTGTGCAGAAGCTCTTTAATTTGATATATTCCCAGCTGTTTATCTTTGCCTTCACTATCACTGCTTTGGGTGATGTGTCTGTAAAGATGTCTTTGAGGTGCATGTCATGTAGTGTTTTGCCTATATTTTCTTCTATGTATTTTATGGTTTCAGGTCTTATGTCTAGTTCTTTAATCCATTTTGAGTTGGTTTTTGTGCATGGTGTGAGGAAGAAGAAATTAAAAAAACCATCCCTTTTATTATTGAAACAAAAAAATCAAATATTTGGGAATAAATCTAACAAAAGAGGTAAAGGACCTATACAAAGAAAACTATAAAACACTGTTAAAAGAAATAGAAGAAGACACAAAGAAATGGAAAGACATCCCCTGCTCATGGATTGGAAGAATTAAAATCATCAAAATGGCCATCCTACCAAAAGCAATATGCAGATTCAATGCTATTCCAATAAAACTTTCAATGACATTCTTCAAAGAAATAGAACAATTATTGATGAAATTCATATGGAAGCACCACAAACCCCGAATAGCCAAAGCTCTTCTGAAAAAAATAGAAGGGAAAGGAGGCATCACACTCTCAGACTTCAAACTATACTACAAAGCCATAGTCATCAAAATGACATGGTATTGGAACAAGAACAGACGCAAAGACCAATGGAACTGAATAAAAAAATCCAGAAATACACCCACAGATTTATGGTTAACTAATATTTGACAAAGGAGCAAAGAGTATGCACTGGAGCAAAGAAAGTTTGTTCAATAAATGATGCTGGGAAAACTGGGTCGCTATATTCACATATTTATTTCTTAGCTCTTTAATTGGTCTTTCAGAGGTCCTATGTTTTACTTTGCAGTGTTTTTTGATGGTATCAGACAGTAAATTTGAAATAAATAGGGATGATTTAAGAAGTTATAATGATTTTTGTCTGATTATACTATACCTTACGTTTACATCTTGGACATCATTTTTACAGAAATAAAGTTGTTATATGCTTGCTCATGCCAGTATTAATCTGGATAATGGAGGTAGAGAGGCTGATAACCTGGTTTTTCAAGGAGCTCACTCTGAGATGGACTTGTAAATGAATAATGCCAATAGACAATGTGTTGATCAGTACTTGGCACATCTTTGGTATAAGGGAGGTGATGCTTCCTTCTACATGAGGAGGCAGAGGTGATGACAACTAGGGGCCAAGAAGGTACCTGAGAGCTGGTTATTAAAAAATGAGATGTTCTCAGGCCTCCCTGGTGGTGCAAGGGGTTAAGATGCAACCTATGCAAATGTCCGTAGCCACTGCAGCATGAATTCGATCCCCTGGCCTGCCAGGGAGCAACCCACATGGCACAGCAACCCACGTGGTGCAGCAGACCTCTCCTGACTCGCCTGCTGCTCCCCTCAGCAGTGTACTTTGGACAGTCTGCCTGTTCTGTTCCCCAGTCTTTCTCTGGTGAGTCCTCTCACCCCCCACACCTCTGGCCTGTACCCCAGTTCTTGTATGCATGAATAAATATTTAAAAAAATAAAAAAATAAAGAGTGAGAAATTCTCTACTCAAGGATTGGATGTGTATGTTTGTGTGTAGGTGGAAAGAAGATAAAGTATCCTTTGACATACACAAACATTCTCAGAAAATGTCTACACATGGAAAACATAAAAATTCATGAAAATATGCAAATGGGAAGTTACAGAGATTTTAAAATAATAAATAAAATTTAATTTCTAAGAGTATGCTCTCAGCAGATTCCTCTGTTTGCTTTCCTCCTTCCCTCCCTGCCTCCCTGTCTGCTTTCCTCTCTTTTTTTCATTCCCCCCTCTCCCTTCTTTCTCATTCAAGTCAGAAGCCCGGAACAATCTTAAAACCTACAAGGATTTATAGAGCACTTGTGTGCCAGGATCTGTGCTAATCTAATCATATATGATCACCATTAATCTGCATGCAACTCTTTGTTGGCAGAACTATTTCTGATGAAGAACCTGAGGATCCAGAGAAAAGTTACTTGCCCAAGACATCTGGTAAGTGGTAGAGCAGAAACTAACCCTCTGACCAGAGGTCCTCATCCTTTGTTGCCAACAAAACTCCCTCTCTCTTCTATGACTCCCTCCATAATACTCAGAAAATACTACCATTTTAAAATCCAAAATATTTCCCATGGTTTCCATCCCTACTACCACAGCCCTAATTTAGATGCAAATGTTTACTTAAACAAGTACCAAAACCTCTTAATGAGTCTGACTGAGTGGAGCTCTCCTCTAGTTCTACTTGTCTTACAGATGGTGGTCAAAGTGATGCTCAGGCTTGATATTAACTATTAGACACATTGATTGGGTGATACCAATGCTGATGTTCCAGAACTCTCATTAAGAATCACTGCCCCACTAGGACCTTGGCTCAATTCAGAAGAGGAAATGAAACTGAAAAGTAGAAATCGGGTTGGGGGAAGAACAGAGGATAGTGCCTGGAAAACCAAATGAATTATTTGATATTAATTATGTTAAGCTTTATTTACCAAGGTCACTTCAAGGTAAGGTCAATAAAAAGGAAATTGATTCACAGATTTTCATACCACATTAAAAGAATGTCTGAGGAATGGGGATTTGTGTAAACCTTAAAAAATCAAGAATGGAAGTATGCATTCTAATTTTCACTTTGTTATGTGATTTTCTGAAGAAACTTTTGAAGTATCTCCTTTTCTCAGACTGTCAGACATAAATTGTGGTAGCAAGTTCATTAGCACAGGATTAACATAGCTAGAGAAATACTGTTTTGAGTCTTCCCTTAAAAATGGATGGACAACAAAGGGCATAGATTATATATTATATCTTCCCACCTTATTTGGTATGTTTAGATTGAAGTTGGGAAAAAAAATCACTTTTAGAAGCAGACTGTCTTATGTCCAGCACTCAGTTGGAAAGCTGTCCTGGCCTCCAAATGGGTAGAAAGTAGGTGCAGGAGGTGGGTTCTTGCTCTGGGGTTGGGATCATTTGTCACCTCTACATAGGAAATTAAATAAGTGTAGGAAGCTTGAAAGATGATTTTCTTTACCCTTTTCCTTCTCTTCAATCTTTGTAGATATGTCTTGACTGGGTCATTGTATGATAAGAAAATCTTGCCTATACTAGGAAGCAGAAAAGGCTTGTGATTTTTGTTGTTAGTTATTCTTTTTTAGTGTGAAAATTAAGAAGTTAAAATAAAGATAGGATTGTAAAAAAATTCTAGTATATATTTAATTGTATGATCAATTATGAAAGCTTGTTCAAACTTTTCCTAAACAAATTATATTTGCATATTTATCTAAACTATGGTGTACGCTGTTACTCTCATTTGATAAACAGTTATCATAAATGTCTACAAATGAATCCATTTTCTATGATTTTATAACACTGAATAAGACCATATTTTTTAAATTTTGTGTTTGTCATGCTTGGCATTTCACTCCATGTTTGGCCATCCGAAGCTTCTGTAATTCTTTTGAGGGCTCCAAAAGGTTGTCATCTGCCCTGACCTCCTGCTAAGTGACCTGCTTTTTCCTCTCTCCAGATGTGTTCCAGTTCAAATTTTTATATCTGTAGTCTGTATACATGTCATATAAGGAAAGTGTCAAATATCATTGTCCCGCAGTGAAATTAGGGACCTTTTGAATTGGAGGGAAATGTTAACAAAGTGCAACTGTGTCCTGCCAGTGTTTCTTCTGGCAAGCTGGCTCTGAGAAGGCTGTTTTCCCTTTAGCCATCTGTGCTTCCATAAACAATCTGCCACAGTTTCTTCTTCTAATTCAAATTCTAGCAGCTGGATTCCGGTCTTAGTTCCTTTTGATGTTGGGACACCAGTAGCAGTGTATTGGTGAATCTTTGTGCTTCTTTCTACTTTTAGGGATTGTATCACCAAAGATGTTAAGTTAGTTCACATGAGTTTCCCACATGGGGATTCAGCAATGCATGTGCTAAAGTAGGCCAATTGGGGCCTGGCTGAGAATATAAAACAAGAATGTTTTATGCCCCCTGCCCAACTTCAAATATCCACATTTCTTCTCTATTTGAAAACAAGTAAATCCTCTTGTCTATTTAACATTTTTCATCTGTTGAGAAGACCCTCTGTTTCTGTCCTACCTCCACTATCCATCAATGCTGCCTGTTTTCAACATCATACTTTTCATCACCTTGGGTTCAGTTCAAAGTGATTTAAAAAATAAACATCTTATTTTATTAGGTATTAGTAGGCCTAGACCTTCCTATTAAAACTCTTCAGATGTGTACATATATATGCATAGGATTCATTTACCCAATATATGTATTTAGATATGAGTTTGCTTCATGAAACCCAAATGGCAGAAAAGTCACATTTACTCACTTTTTGTTACTTAAGTGTATCCTGCCTTCTAGGCTCTGTGCTTTCTTTACTTATAGAAGTTTAACCTTAGTTCTACTTTTCCCAGAGGGTTCTATTCTTCTAGAGACCTTGGCAAAAGTTGTAGGGTGTTAAACCTGGTGAGAAAACCTGGAAAAGGAACCTCTGGGTTCTTCTTCACTTTCCTTACATGTACTGCTCGTGGCATCTACAGCTTCATCAGACAGTGAAAGCTGCCTTTGTCATAAAGGAAGCCATTTTAATTTTGAACAGATGTTTGGGCTGATCTTCTGACCAGAATCTCTAACATATTGTTCACTTCCTCAGTCTCAGAATCTCAAAAATTTGGCCAAGGAAGTCCCCCTTTCATGTTCTAATCCCCTTTCTATTTTTACTCAGATCCCTGGGAGAGGAGGATCCCGGCTGTGGGTACTGCAGGCCCCTCCTGTCCCATGAGAAGCTGGTGCTGGCGGGTCACAGCCTACCCCTTTTCTACAGCATGTCCATCACTTGGAGTAATTTCAAGATTTTGTCTTCTCCAACTAAATCACAGACTAGTTTCTTAAAGGACCAAGGGGTTCTTTCTCTATAACCAGTTTGTGATTTTCAAGATCCACCTTTGTCTTTTCTGGGATTGCCACGCCTTTGGTTCCCTGCTGGTGAATACAACCTGCCACAAAATCCCTCTTCTCCACAAGGAAAGCTGAAACTAAATCTTTGTATCACTGAATCCTCCTGGTGTGAATGAGCAGTGATGATTTCAGCCTCACTGTGGGCTTAGACCTCCTGCAGATCCTCATGCCTTTTGCTTGTTGCCTAATCAGGCAAAAGGCAGATTGATAGGAATTCTCATTTGCAGGTATAAACACTCTTATCTTCCAGTGTGTTTTGGAAGGAACTTCATGAGCGATGTTTACATCAAGCTTCCCAAAAGTTGAAAAGGCAATTTAGTGAGCTTCCAGTTGCTCTGATAATGTCTTATCTGTTACATTCTAGCTGGTCAGAAATTCTAAACATTACCTTGAAATCATCAATTTGACACCTCTTTTTCAAATCCTGGAGGTGAACCATCACTCTCTTCCCCTGCTCTTTACTTTATTGGCATCAATAGTTGATTGAAAATGAGAGAAGTGTCAGAGTTTAGTCAGATTAACCTCAAAGCAAAACAAGTGACTGAAATTGTTGCTTCGCTTATGTTAAAGAGACCATCCCTATTCAATGAATCTAAAGGTGCCCTGGCCAGAACAGTTCTGACCATTCTATTGTTAGGGGCTGTATATACAAAGACACATTTCAACAGCCTTTTGATGTTTCCCAAAACTAACATGTGGATTCAACACATCCAGTCTGATTTGATGAGTTGAGACATTCATTCAGTCCCTAAAGCACTAACGTGTGGGGATGCCATTCTTGGAAAATAAATTCACTGGCTGATAATTCACTGTTTGTATCCAAGGGGACACAACTTACCCATGATTGCTTCAACATATCAGCCACCAACTCGGCCAGCATGTTTACACCTGGGGTCACGGGATGTTTTCCTGCCACAGGACCCTGGCATCCTGGTCACTGTGATTCTTATTTAGGAAGTGGTTTTCTGTTTGGAGCTTTAGGGTTTGAGATAGGGACTTTAAAAACCAATTTCTATGTTCCTCTACTTTTGGTGCTTATCTGGTAATGACAATCAAATTGAATCTATTGGGCAAGCACTCAAACTTGTTCTCATCTTATTTTTTGCTAAACTTTTTGAGTATACTCTATATTCTGTTAGGAGATTTTCAAAATTCTATATATGCTTTCAAGTTCAGTTGTGTCACATCCATTAGTATTTCCCACGTCCATCTCTTTCAAAGTTCATATTTATCTTTGCACAACAATTCTCCAATGAGGTCACAGCTGTAACTGGTTTCTCAAACATTCTGAATCCAATGGGGAATCAATATGAAACCGTCTGTTTTTCTCTATTCACTGAAACCATGCCTGAATAAAGCTGGTATGTTGGGCATATTGTACAGATTAAAATTGGTATCTGTCACTTTTGGGTTGATCCAGAATCTCTAACATATTGTTCACTTTTGATGAGATAAAATGAGTTGATTTTTAAACTCTAATCTCCTTTCTGAAGGAAACTTTAGCTTCTCCTCTCTCCTAGTAGACCTGGGACTTGCAGTGGGCAGGGTCTGCTCTTTTATTTTGCTTTCCCTTGTGGGAAGGGATACTGAAACTGGAATACCTCAGGGCTTATTATTCTCCTTCTGAAAGGCAGCCCATGGCAGTCATTAGGCCTGCTTTCAAGTGTTTCCATTCTTTTTTGCTCATGCAAGAGTTACACTTTTATACTTTTTATATATGAATTACCTCATATACTTTCATAATGACAGATTAAGGAAAAAGAAAATGTGGGGGAAACTTAACATGGACAATTTTCCACAAGGATTCAATCTTTGCCTGAATCACACTAATCCTTTGATTGGGCTCAAGGAAAGGCTTGGATTACTGCAGGGTTCTTGATGTACCAACTATTTACAAATATATCCCACATTTGAAAACCCCACATTCTCAAAGCTTCCACCTAGAAATGAATTATCTCACTTCCAGTTAGTTTTTATTGGCCAAAGTAAGCGGCCATAATGAGCATCATAGTTTATCTTTCTGTTCCCCAAATATTTAGCCACCTCTTACTCAAAATTTCCATCAAGACATTGCATACAAAATCTCTGACTGATGCTCCTTACTCTACTTACCAGGCCTGAATATGACTCCTCTGAGTCTGAAGGCCTATGAATGTCCTAGAGAAATTTATCTCCCACATATCCATCATATAATGGTGGAAGAGGGATAGGATGAGCAAAATAAGCATTCCCACTTAAGAAGAGGGAAGCATTGGGAAAACAAAGCAGCTACAAGTCCAGGGCAATTCTGAAATCCAGTTAGGTCTATCCTGACAGTGGGATAGATAGTCTCTGATTAGACTGATTCTGCTCACATGCTCAGCTCCTTGTTCACTATTCCCCCCTCCCCCTAGATCTTGAATCTGTTGTTCTAGAAGATTCTTCCCTTTCTTTTCCTTTACCCTTTAACCTCATCTGAAATAGATACTGAAAAATTTTCCTGCCATTGAGTGCTGAGCTGTTCTATCAATCTGCTTCTTAACTGTGGAAAGTTAGACACCTGCAATTGCTTTAAGTCTTGAACAGCCCCTGACCTTTGTCAGTTCAGACATGTGGTTTCTTTGGTAGGACAACTTTGCTGAAAACATACAAGTACCATATCTTCTAGATTCATTCAGTTCTAAGTGCCAATAACTGCACACAGTTCATTTTTAGACATACTAATTCATTTCACTGGAGAGCTCATGTCTCCACCTTGAGTTAATTAGGAGTCTATTAGACATAGGTCTTTTGTTCCATAAGGTCTTTTTCTAATTGGGAAAAATCAATATGCATTAAATTTTTAATTGCAACTTGCTCTTGTCTCAGTATATTCAGAGGTTTTAGCAATGAGTTTGAAAGCAATATCCTTGATGAGTTTTAATTTACCTTTATAATTCTAAGGCATCCCTCAGTTTTTCTTTTACAAGTTGAAAAAGGAGAATTAATAACCATTTCTAGGTCTTTTATTTGTGGATTTAACTATATTATTATTATTTTTTTGCCTAAAGTAGAATTCTCTTTTGAACTTATCTCTTTCTCATAATGCATTATTAAATGAAGCGAACAACACCCAACACAGACCAGTAACATCATTTTCTCAATCTTCACTGAAGCTACTAATACTGTATATTGTATCTTCAATTCAAGTTATTTCAGGCAATAGCTTCACCCAAAGTATCATTGGTATGTAGTATTAATCATCATCCTTCCAGCTTCCAGTAACACTTCTATTGCTGTTTACAAGCTGATTACTGAGCAATGTTATGTATTACATTGCATATTAATTTCTATATCAGTAAGAAAATTCCAGGTAGTACCTGCTAGAGTATGTTGATGTAACTATACCATGAAAAGGCAATACAAACATCATGACAGTGGTTTGACCCAACAAAATTTAGTTCTTATTCTAGCTAAATGTCCAACAGAGGGAAATAGAAGAACTTTGCTCCTTGTGGATGCTAAGGAGTTAGGTTGACAAAGGTCCCATGTGATGGAGGTTTCGTGTACTAATTTTCACTGACTATAGCTAGTCACTTGTCTATAGCTAACTTCAAGTTGGAGGGGAAGGTATAATACTACCAGATGCTTGGAAAGAAAATTGGAATGTTTGTGAACAATCTTAATGAATATTATAATTATTGTAGCAAAATAGTAATTGGTTCTAGCTTTTAATATTTTAATTTGCCCATATGTGGTACAGATGTGGAAAGCACAAGAATTTTTAGCAATCTTGATACTTTCCCCAAGTCTGTTTCTTTCATATTCTTCCCAATCTAATTAATAACAATTCCATTTGCTATTTTTTTCATCAAAAATTTTGTTATCTTTCACATTTCCCTTTTCTTATATCCAACATCCATTTTGGTAGTCCATCCTATATTGTCTTTATTTTCAAAATATATCAAAGATATACCATTTTCCTTCATTTTCACCTCTGACGTTTTGTTCTAAGCTAACACTGTTCTTTACCTCCTAGTTGGTTGTCATATTTTTATACATTAAGCCATGTACTTATTTTAAGACATTTGTCATCATTATTGTTTAATGCATAAAATATACCACATGATTATTTTGCTCAGAACCCTCAAAAGGTTCCCCCTTTCACTGTATGATACAGTCCCTCACATTCTTTTATCCTACTTACATTTTTTCTCTCCCCACCTTGCTCACTCTGCTCCAGCCTCATTATTTTCCTTGTAACTCCTCAAATATGCAACCACTTGGTGTTTATTTTGTATCCCATAGATTCAATGATTCACTCTCTCTCCTCTTTTCAGGTGTTAGCTCCAACCCTTTGTCAATGACATCTTTGATGACCAATACATCAAAATTGCCTCACTTCGGATAACCTTTCCACCCATTTCTGATTTATTTTTTGACTTTGTAATAATTATCACTATCCAATATGCTAATTTTTTATTCATGTATTTTATTGTCTCTATCCATTAGAATGTCAGCCCCAAAAGAACAAGATGTTTGTTTCCCTCCCCTCCTTCCTTTCTTCCTTTGTCTCTTTCTTTTCTTTCTCCCTTCCTCTTTTCCTCCCTCCCTTCCTTCCTTCCTTCCTGTTCCCTTTGTCATCATGTCATTCATCATTATAATTATCATCATGTTATTACTTTTTAATCATTTCACACAGCTGTGCTGTACAGCTTTTTAGTACCTAAACCAAAACAGCACCTGGCACATAATAATAGGCACTCAGGAAAGCGTGGTAAATAAATGAACAGAACAAAATTGGTTCATGAAGAGGCAGATGGTTAGAACTAAATTGAGTGTCCACATGGAAATTTTGCATAAGGTGACAGTGGCATTTTTGTCAGTGAAGAAAAGATGGTTTTGCCATAAGTATAATGTCATCTGAAAATTTTGAAGTTGAATTCAGTAAAAAATTGAAGCTTACTACAGAATGATAAACAACATATACAAAATTAAAATTTTCTTAATGTAACAAAAACCTTAAATAATTAGAACATTGGGTGAGTGTTTATTAGTTTGAAGTAAAATGTACAAGTTATACAAAGTAAAACTCATAAATTTGATTTATCACGTAAATGTATGCAGTTCATAAAAACTTTTAGAAATTGGGCCTCCCTGATGGTGCAGGGGTTAAAGACAGCACTATCAAGCTATCACCAGCCACTGAAGAAGGAGTTCAATCCCCGGGTGGACAGGGAGCAACCCACATAGTGCAGCAGACCTCTCTTGCCTTGCCCACTGCTCCCCTCAGCAGTATATTTCAGTCAGTCTGCCTGTTCTTCTCTCCACTCTGTCTCTGGTGAATCCTCTCACCCCCTGCACCTCTGGTTTACACCCCAGTTCTTGCATGCATAAAATAAATAAATCTTTAAAAAAATTTTTGGAAATTATTGTAGTAGCTTTTGCATAGCAAAGGAAACCATCAACCAAATGACCAGGCAACCTATGAAGCGGAGATCTTTTCAAATTGTTTGTCTAATAAAGGGTTAACATCCAAAATATATAAAGAAATGTAAATCAATTACTAAAACCCAATAAGCCAATTAAAAGTTGCACACTTTGAGGAACTAAATAGACAATATTCCTATTCCAAAGAAGACAAACAAATGGCCAATAGGACATGAAAACCTTCTCAACATCACTAATCATTAAGGAATGCAAATCAAAACCACAAAGCGCTATCACTTCATACCTGTTAGAATGACTATCAAAAGGACAAGAGATAACAAATGTCTGTGAGGATGTGCAGAAGAGAAACTCATGTACACTGTTGGTGGCAATGTAAAATTGGCGCAGCACTATTAAAAACATATGGATGTTCCTCAAAAATCAAAAATAGATCTACTACATAATCTAGCAATCCCACTTCTGGGTATATATTCCAAGGAAATAAGAACAGGATACTAAAACATTATCTCCATATTCATCACAACAAATGAGAAACAATGAATGAATAGCTCAGGAATATTTATGTATCTTGTATCACACACATATATATACTATACATAAATATATATATGGAGAGAGAAAGAATAACATCCTTCACACATGCATACACAAATATTATTCAAAATAAGAAATAAGGAAATCTTGCAATTTTTGACAACATGGATCATGAGGGCATTATACTAAGTGAAATATGCCAGAGAAAGCTAAATATTGTGTGGTATCACTTGTATGTGGAATATAAAAATAAAAATAGTCAAACTCATAGAAATAGTGAGTAGAGAAGTGGTTGTCAGGGTCTAGGGCTTGGGAGAATTAGAGAGAAGTTGGTAAGAGGGTACAAGCTTTAATCAATGAGATGAATAAATTCTCAGTATCTAATGTAAAATTTGGTGATATAGTTGATAACACTGTATTATTTAAAAAGTAAAGACTGAATTTGTTCTCTAAAGACACAAAAACATAATAATGTTTTTTCTTGGAATACTTTTTAGCTACTTATCATGCATTCATTCAGTAAATATTTTGTGAGAGTCAGAGCCAGGCTCTGGTTAGGTGCTGGGTACATTTCAGTAACCAAAACAGATCAAATCTCTGCCATGGGGTGTGGAACCATTTATTAAACATCTAATATGTACCAGACACTGAGTGGAGTTATAAAGGTGAATGTGGTCCCTGCTTTTGAATTCTTGTTAAAAAAATAGATATGAATATATCATCACACAGAAATGCTACATGACATTATAGTTCTAAAAGTTGAATGGCTTTTGAAAAAAATTGTATATGTAAGAGTACCATAAAAAGGCAAAACAACATGACAGAAAAAAGGGGATTTCAAATTAATAAGTTAGCCATCTGGCTAATTTTCTTACTATATGAACAGCTCTTAAAAATCTCAAAAAAAAAAGTGAGAAATAAAGAGCACTACAGTGCAAACATTGTGACCAGAGAGAAAAAGAAATAGAAATGACCCTTAAATGTATGAGAAGAAAAATATCAAGGTGTCACTGCTAATGCTCAGACAAAAAAGCAAATGAGAACTTCAACAAGATAGAATTTTTAAAACTAAAATAGTGGCAGAGATAATTTTTAAACATCTAGTGTTTAAGAAAAAGTTATAATTACAGAAGAAAGAGTAAGTAGATTACAAAGAAGAATCTATCATAAACTATAAAAGTATATAAAGTCTGGCCATGAATTTATTTATGAATTATTTTATGCTAACATTTTATTTTCTCAAGAAATACTATTGTTGGTCCTCCCGGTGGTGCAGCGGGTTGAGCGCCACGCTGTGAAGCTGTCCATAGACTCTTCAGTGTGGGTTCGATCCCCGCCCACCCAGCTAGAATCCCATATGGCACGGCAGACCTCTTCTGTCGCGCCCTCTGCTCCCCTCAGCAGTGTATTTCTGTCGTCTGCCCATTCTGCTCCCTGCTCTGTCTCTGGTGAATCCTCTCATCCTCCGGCGCCTCTGGCCTGTACCCCAGCTCTTGTATAAAAATAAATAAATCTTTAAAAAAAATACTATTGTCCTTTAAGATACTTTGAGAGTTAATCCTGGATTTTTGATATTTGTAGAAGGTTAATTGAGAATATTGTTTTATTCCATACTGAGAAATTAACTTACTGAGAGGAAAATGTTTGTTGACAGATATAAATATTGTCAGGATGATATTGTGGTGTACACCTTGGAATTAAAAGTAATAATAGCGGGCCTCCCTGGTGGCGCAAGGGGTTAAACACCGCACTATGAAACAATCCGCAGACTCTGCAGCAAGAGTTCGATCCCTGGCCTGCCTGAGTGCAACCCACATGGCGAAGCAGACCTCTCCTGTCTCCCTGCTCCCCTCAGCAGTGTATTTCAGTCAGTCTGCCTGTTCTGTTCCCTCTCTGTCTCTGGTGAATCCCCTCACACACCCTGCCCCCCCGCTGCATCTCTGGCCTGTACCCCAGCTCTTGTATGCATAAATAAATAAATCTTTTTTTTAAAAAAAGTAGTAATAGGGCCTCCCTGATGGTGCAAAGGGTTAAGACGCAACCTATGAAGTTCGCTGCAGCCACTGCAGCAGGAGTTCAATCCCTGGCCAGGGAGATACCTACATGGCACAGCAGACCTCTCCTGGCTCACCCACTGCTCCCCTTAGCAGTATATTTCAGATGATCTGCCTGTTCTGTTCCCCACTCTATCTCTGGAAAATCTTCTCACCCCCTTTCCATAACTCTGGCCTGTACCCCAGTTCTTGTATGCATAAATAAATAAATCTTAAAAAAAATAAAAAAATAAAAGTAATAATGTGCATTATTCAATTCTGGGGGCCCCCAGGGCAGCATGACTGTTATACTCCACTCTTCCTCCTGACTCTCTGCAGCCCTGCCTGCATTTTGGCAAGACTCTAGACATGGATTTATTCTGCTATCAGTGTCATCTGAGTGCTAGAGCATTTGCCCCAGAGGAAAGGCAAAAATTAATACAATATTTCCTCTTGGAAGTCTGAGAGGAGGAAGAAGGATATTTAAAGCAAACAAATAGGGTTCTTAATTGTTTCTATGCTTTTGGATTCTTTTTCATCCTCCCCTACTGCCTGCTTTTCACTTCTGCTTCTAATTCACCCAGGGTATCCCAGAGTATCCTCTTGCACCTCCTACCCTGGCCATATTTTCTCCAGGCTCTGGATTGGAAGAACATTGTGTTGGGAAGGACTGGATGTTAAGGAAGACCAGTAGGAGGATATGTAGCGAGGACAGACTGTGGGGGCTTAAGAAGTGAAGCTGTCTCAGAAATTAAGAAGTGAAGCTGTCTCAGAAATCTTGCCTTGAGGGTTCAGAACATAAACCCAAACTACCAGTAGGAAACAACAAATCCTTCATTTCAGCAAAAGGATTGTAGCACACTCTCTCCACTCATAAAGAGGTTAACATAAAACCATTTATCTTGTCTAAACTTTTAAAGTTGGTCCAGAAGCTGACTGGTGGAAGGGGACAGAAGTGATGAGAAAGTACTAACTACAAAGTCTCTGTTCTAACAGGCAGTCCTCTGGAGGAGGAAGCTATGCATCCACACAAAAATGCTTTTATGGTTTGGCTCCACTACTCTGGCTTCAATGGGAGGCTGGATTCAAGGGATTACTTCAGGAAGATCTGCTTGTGATTTCAGTTACCCTGGGCCCCACTTCTCTACAGATACATTTTTCTGTCTCTGATAGTGATGATCCCTAAACAGCCTCAGTCGCTCTGTTGCAACCCAGATGTGAGTTATACACTGTGATACAGAGAATTAAAATAAAAAAATTGGTCCAGTATGTTCTTTGTGACATTTAGAATTCCTTTGAGAGGAATTTTCCAACTTAAAGGATTTTTTTCCTCTCGTAAGTATTTTATAAGTCTTGCAGAATGATTAATCATTTTTCTAAATAAAACAGTTACTAGTCAATGTCTAAATATGGTATTTGAAATGCAAAGAGATTTTCCTTTGGCTCTTGAAATAAAACATTTCTAAAACTTTTTGGATGAAAAGATACTGACATTTTCAGGTTTAAATGTATCTAAAGGTTTGAGAAGATGGTGATGGAACATATTTACATGGTCACCCAGCTGCCTTATTGCTCTGCATTTGTAATTTGTTAGGTGATTTGTGGGATATTGAGTCGGGGAGGCCTTAGTACTGTTTCATTTCAATACATTGTCCTTTCATTGTTAGTATAGTTATAGAGATCTATGGAATGAATCACTCTATTTCTGAAGGCTTAATGGGGTTTTTAAAAGAAAAAAAGAGAGATATTGTGCCTATTAAGAAGGTCTTTTACCATCCCTCCTTCAGCTTCCCAGTGTAGTTCATTTCCTTAGCTGCCATGTTCCCTTCTTCATTTCTTCCCATTACCAAATTTAGTTGATGAATATGCGAATTGTTTCTCTTTGTGAAAAGGTTATGAGCACTCTAAGGCACTATAAAAAGAAAACAATTGAAATAAAAAAAGAAATATAGATATTGCAAAATTTAATCACGATGATAAGAGAAGAAAGGTAAGGTGAATCTTATTCAAAGTTTAGAAAATTATCATCCCAGTGATCTGTGATTCAAATATCAATATAATTTTGATGAGTGGAATGAAAACTCAGGATGAGACTACAACATAGAACAGCCACATGGACCTTTTAAATATTGTTTTATAACTTTAAATTGAAAGTTTGGATGACTTGTCAGTTCTCAGCTGGGTTGTTATTCTCTCCCACTTCTACCACAGGAGAATATTTGCAAAGTCTGAAGACATTTTTGATCATCACAACTGGGGAGTGGGGTGGGTGCCATTGGTATCTTGTAGTTAGAGGCCAGAGGTGTTGACAGGATCCTTTATAGACAGTGAAAATCCTAAAACAAGAATTATCAGGTCTAACATGTCAATAATATGGATTTTGAGAAACCCTGGATTTACCACTTATCATTATTAAAAAATGAAAACTCAAAATAAGCTAACAAAATTAAAATTAAGCCTCATATTATCTTCAGGCATTCTTTGTTTTCTTCTAGAGTCTGTTCTGTGATCTAGAACTAATGAACAACCATGTAGTCCCATCCATGTAGTCCCACTACATGGATATTTACAGCTCTGTGCTTTAGTATTTTATTTTCATTTTTTTCTCCTAAAGATTTATTTATTTATGCATACAAGTAGTGGGGTACAGGCCAGAGGTGTGGGGGGTGAGAGGATTCCCAGAGTGGGGAACAGAACAGGCAGATCAACTGAAATACACTGCTGAAGGGAGCAGTTGGCAAGACAGGAGAGGTCTGCTGGGCCATGTGGCTCACCTCCCTTTCTGGGGATTGAACTCGTGCTGCAGTGGCTGGGGCTAGCTTTATAGTGCTACAACTTAACCCCTTATACCACCAGGGAGGCCCCTGTTTTCCCTATTTTAAATAAATTTTAATACATTCTTAAGAGTTATTCAAGACTTTTATTACATATTATTTCTCTTACATGAAGTTTTCTCTGACATTGTCTAGTCATGATTGTCTAGGAAAGACAAATTATGTAATAATAACCATTGAGCCATTGTACAGTACAACTATACAACTAGTCTCTATTACTTACTCTTTACATTCAATCATTTGTTCACATGCAAGCACCTTCCTGGGACCGTGAACACTTGAAGATAAAGGCTAGATTCTGCTTATCTTTAAAAACACAAGTAAGTTTATCCCTTAACAGCCTCCAATAAATGTAGTTGAACAAATGCCTTCATGAACAAAATTCTCAAGGAAGAAATACACTAGATTAACCCCTCTCTTACCTGTTTTTTTTTCTTTTGTATAATTTTGTGGTGTGAGTTTTATTTAATAGCCCATAATATGACTTTCTAATCCAAAGGTGTTTCTTGAGTTGTATAATTGGGTATTGATATATACATATATATTTATGGTTATTATTTTCTGAATATCTCCCAGGTATCTCATGTCTAATTTAATCAAACCCTCATTAATTCACTTATATTATATTCTTCACATTATTTTTCTGCCTAACTTGCTTCTTTCCCCAAATACTCTACATCATGACAGGTATATATATTAAGATAGGGATATATTATTAAGATATATATTAAGATATATTAAGATAGGGATCATCATAGACTCCTCTCCTTCAGACTGCTAAATTGGAGCTCTAAATCACTTTTAAATAACTTCTTAATCCCCTTCTCTTTCTATGACAACCATTTTCCTTTAGAATTCTAATTCATAATCCATGATGCTTCCAGAATTTTAAAATTGAAATTAGTTCCTTTCCCCTAGCTAAATAATTCAATCATTCAATGTATTCTTATTACTTGTAGCTAAAATTCACATTCTATTGACTGACAATATAAGACTCTTTATATTACTCCATGATATTATTTCCCTAACCTCATCTCATGTCACACCATTATATGTATCTCAGCACAAAACAATTTGTGATTGCTTCAAGTGCTTTACCTGTTGAATGCCTTTATCTCCTACATCTTTTGTCATCCACCCATTATCACCCAGCAAACTTTTCTCTCCTTTCAAGGATACAATGTTTTTTATTTTCAGGCTGGACTTGTGTCCCTTTTTGGATTTCCAATTATTCTGGCCATATTCCACTACAGAACTTTTCCAGTATTATTTTTGGTGTCTATCTTTCTATTAAACTGTGAGTCCTTTAAGGAAGGAAGTCATGGTATATATTTCTACCAAGTCTGATAGGAAAAAGTTAACAAGTCAGTTAACACAGTCAGTTAAATTGCATCTAAGTTGAAGAACCTACTGGTAATATATTGGAAAGTGGAGTGGTTGTAACATATTTAACTTATTTTTTGCTGTATAAATGTCATTTAGAGGGAAAAAAGACCTCCAGTCATCTCCCCAAAGTATGAGAGTCCAGACTTGGTTTGTTTGTCCTGCTGAATTTTGCTAGTCTCCATTCCTAGGGATATTATTTAACTACTCAAACTCACAAAGATACCATTCAATTACTTTACTGAATGGAATTTAGTATAGCCTTTAGAAACTCTTTCTAGCCACTAGGGTATCATTTAGTAAGAGTATTGTGGTTAGAGAATGAGTGTGGAAGTGATGGTGGTCTATGACGATATTGCAGGAAGCACATAAATGACAGAAGTGATATTCAAGTGTGCAACATGAGGAAAGGGTAACTGGGTATTAGGTAAGTACCAGCAATGAGATAATTCAAATCTAGTTTCCAGGTTCCAGCTACCATGAAAGTTCTGAAGATTTAAAAATAGATATAATATGTTCCCTGTCACATTCCCAGACATGGAAGGACTCTTCCGTCACATTCTCAGACTCTGTGTGTTGTGCAAGACATATACAATAGGCAAGAGGACTTCAAGTCTAGACAAAATTGAGGCAAGAACTAATGTTACACATTCCAAAAGAAAAAAAAAAACCTCAAAGCAAAATCACATCAGTCTATATTCTTGTAAACATAGCTGAGTTTAATATCAAAAGTGTTACACCAGTTTTATTTTTCTCTTCCGGAGAAATGAAGTAGTGGGGAAATACTGTTTAGGGAGGTGGATTCATGACTTGTAGCTTGTATTTTATGGTAAAACTGCTGAAAACTGGATTGGATTATTATGAAATTTGAGTACAGGTATATTAGATAATTTTTCAAAGTGAAAGTCAAGTGGCAGTCATCACTCAAAAAGCATTCATCAAGGGTGTTAAGTGTGATGATGGTTAAGATATTTCTCAATAATATTTCAAAAAAGGAAAAAATAAATAGTATTTTGTTTGTTATTTATACTCCATAAATTATATGTCAGACCCAAACTGCACAAAACCATTATGTTCATTTTAGGGGAAAAAAATCCAAATAAAAATATTTTATCTTTTATTTTATTGATAGAGTTTAAACTTCAAGTATTAGACATTTTATTCAGCAACTTTTTTCTTAATTTAATTTTGTTGCTGAACAGAGTGGATAGTATCACCTAAGGAATCACTTATTTATCAGGAAAACTATGCACATTAATAAATCTTTGATAAAAATATTATGAAATGTCTTGTTAAAGAAAAATTGTGAAATGAATTCCCTTTTCTTTATTTGTGAAATGTGTGGAAGTTAACCTCACACATATCTTTTATGCTTTAAGTGTTCATTTATTTTAGTTTAAGTGGATTTACTGAGAAAAATGAAGTGGAGAAAATTTCTATAACTTTGTGCTTTGTGCTTGGTTACTTCATACATAAAAAGTGAACTTGGATTAGCTATGTAAAAGTTTTAGAGGACTTACTATTCAATAATTCTTAAAATCTTAACTATCTGAAGAAAAATTGATCCAGAAACATTGTGTGCGATGTTAGCATCATGATGGCTTAAAACACTTCCTCCACTTCTCTCTTCAGATCCACAACAAATGGCTCAAGAGTAAGAAGGATTTATCCATATCTGTGTATGTGATGGAAGACGGTGGAAAGTGATATGGGGAGGTGACAGGTGGGAGGTATGGAGGGAAAAGGGCTTCCAGCCTGACCAGGCTCTGGGGAAGGAAGCATAGAAATGGTATAGAGGCCCATGCTCTTTTCTCTAATGAATCTCAAATGGAAGAGCTGAGATGCTCCAAAGTTGAGGATCCCATCAACAAGACAGCTGAGAAATCACTATGGCAATATCTCCTGCATTATATGGGCTTTGTATAAGTGTGCCTAGAAGTATATCAATAGCTAATAGACTGTTGAATCTCAGATCTGGGATCCTAGAGAAGATGGATGACACTGGGTATCTGTGAGGTACCAGATCTTCTTCAGCATACCCAAGACAGCCACTGGCTCCCCCAAGACACTTCCCTTCCCAGTAACACAAGAGCAGCTCATGCTCATCTCTAGTTGCTTGAGCACCTAAACTAGCCAACAGTAAGGAGAAAATAAAGCCATAGCACCACTTACTGAAAAAGAAAATGATAAATAGCTAATTACTAAGATATTGATTGAGATTTTAAACAAAAACTAACAAAAAATTTAAAAAGGCGGTAGATAAATGAAATCTATAGACAGGAATACATCAACAAAAAATTTGAGAATCAGGGTAATTGAAAAGAGAGAATGACATCCCTTCATAAATCATATTTAAAGACATGGAAGATTATGATCCAATGGGCAGAGAATTCAAAACACCTATGATGAAGAAACTTAAGAAGATAGAAGAAAACTCATCAGCACTGCTAACAGCAAATGACTCTTCACATCCTTAAAAACATATTTGTGTTGCCAAACAGACATTTTGAACTGATGTTGGTGGAAAAGCTTAACTTGTCTCTAATGCCACTGTTTTCATCTTCATATTCTTTATTAGTGCTGGATAAAGGACACTTTTAATGGTCATTGGCAAAATGATTTTGGAAATATATCTCTTCCTCAATCTTTGAAATCTTGAAAAGTTAATATTTTTCTTTCAGTTCATAACAAGATATAAAATACACAAGCTGAAATTTTTATGACCTAAAAATAATTAAAAAGTAAAGTTTATAGATATATGCATTCATTAGAAATTACCAGGATATTTATCTTTTGCTAAATATTATAACTCATGTTGTGCATTACTTATTTACAAATCCACAACCCAAAAAGCTGTGAAAATTATTTTTTAATTTTCTATCAATATGTGGCAAACTCATTTGTGACAAAACCTGATCTGAATTGACATCAATCTAATGTTTGTTTACTTTATGTAGCTATTTCAAGGAAAGTATTGAGTATTGCACTGGAAAAATATTAATAGTTTTGATTACAGTTACTCTCCTTAATCTACTGGGTAAAGATATACTGAACAAAATTTTCCATGTTGTTTTATTACTTTACGACTTTTTCATTAGATGGGGCCTCATTCCTTTACTTTTGGCATATTTACCTTTGGCATATTTGTGGCATGTTTATAACCAATAGAATGTTTTAGAATAGAACATTAGTGGTGCTTTGATTTGTGAGACGATATTTTTTAAATGCAATAAAATTCCCTTGTTCTTTTGGGACACTTACTATTGAATTCCAGACATCATACTGTAAGGAAGCCCAAGGGCCCATGTGAAGGTCTACAAGGGACTCCCATCCCTGCACACACACTCCATAGTGACAGCTGATTCACAGTCAATAGCCTGTAACAAACTGTCAGTTATTTGAGGATGCTATCTCGTAAATGATGTATCCAGTCCCCAGTGAGTGACTTTAGTTGGTACTGTGCTTTGTGGGTCGTCTTGCCCACATTTCACATTCAAAGTTTGAGTACTTTCAGGAGCAAGTGAATGATTATTGTTGTTTTAAGGCATTAAGTTTGGGGGTAATTTGTTATACAACAGTAGCCTTAGAGCTCTACCTGCCTTTTAAGTAGCTCGGTTGCCTTGGGAAGAACATGTATTAAGGAAGCCCAAACTACCCCTTGAGGAGAGACCTCAGTGAGAAGCTCTGAGACTATATTTAGAAAAAACAAATACTGGCCAGTCAGCTGCTATAGTCATAACCAACACTTACTTAAAGCTACACACATCACTCTGAGTCAAAACCTCCCATCGAAGCCCTTCCTGATTTTTTGATTGAAAGAAACCAAGAAGTAAGAACTACTAACTTTGAGAAGTGGAAGAGGCAGCAGTGTGAAACCGATTTGTAGAGAAGTTCAAATTGACTCTGAATGATTACTGTCATGGGGAGTTCTGAGATTTGTTCTCTGATCATTCTCAAAGATAATGGGCTTGCACAGCGCATGTGCCAGTATGCATGTTTGTATGTATGCGTGCATGTGTAGAGAGGAATATAGATCATATAGAAAGGGAATATAGAGAATAGGCTGACTAATTCTGCTCTGGAGAATTTATGATCACTTTGTACAACAACCATTTTGGACTGGATCAAGATAGATAGCTAGGAGTTTTATTGCAGTTTACACAGTGAATTGTGTTATAGCTATGTGATCGGAGAGAAAGAGGGAAATCATGAGGATAGATTCCCTGCTTTCTATCCTTGATGCCCAAATAAACTTAATTTTTTTTCTTTGAGGTAATAAAATAGTGCTTTGGTTTTTTGAAACTTGCTCCCAAAAAGTTTTGACTAGGATGACTTTTTTGTTTAGTGACTACCCTAGTCTAGATATTATGCAAGTTATTTAATTTTTACATCTATACTTTTAAAATATATATCATTATTCCTATTTTGGAAATAAGGAAATTAAAACAAAATAACTTCTTAAGTGACAGAAGTCTTGACTTTAACCCTACCCTGTAAATGGCTTTAGTATTTGCTCTTATTATCTGTATAGTTCAACTGTTAGGTATATATTTATGGTGTTTGTATTATCCTCACAAATACAAAGTAAAGCTGAGTTTATGTTTTTTTTTTAATTTTTTAATTTTTCTAGGGGCATGTTTTATTTATTTATTTGTTTGTTTGTTTTTTTGTTTATACATGCACTGGGTACAGTCAGAAGCACGGGAGGGTGAGAGAATTCACCAGAGCCAGAGCGGGGAGCAGAGCAGGCAGAAGGACCGAAGTACACTGCTGAGGGGAGCAGCGGGCGGCAGGAGAGGTCTGCGCGCCATGTGGGACCCTCCTCCTGTGGCCGGGGAGCAGCCGGGGATCGAACCGGCGCCCCAGAGGCCGCGGGCAGCTTCGCAACCCAGTGCTCAACCGCTGCGCTGCAGGGGAGGCCCATGAGTTTATGTTCTTTATTCTTTCCCCTTTGGAGTAGACAGTGGACTCTGTCTACAGTAGATGATCTATGAATATTTAGTTGACTCATTAATAAAATAATGAAAAAAACTAGTGGCAGATAAAAAGTTTTGGATGATGATAAAGACTTGGATGAAAATGAGAAAGAAACATATGTCTTCTGTTTATTTCCTCTGGAGGGAGCAAAGAAGTTTTTCACCTTTGGTGCTAGACTTTGCAGATTATCTATATGAGGCTCTCTCTCTGTCTCTCTCTGTCTCTCTCTGTCTCTCTGTCTCTCTCTCTTTCTCTCTCTCTGTATACTTGTAGTGTTTAGTCAGCATTCCAGATTTATTTTTCTATCTTTTAATCTTAGAATGCACAGTTATTTCCCCACTTGCTATTTGCTCCAGAATAATTAGTGGGCAGTTTATTTCTTTATTTGCCATCATAGTAGATGCTCTTTTGATTTGAACCCAATTATATTTTTCTCATGTTCTTTGATGCATTTTGTATGAGTTGTGAGTTGTTCCCTTCTGATTATAGATATTTCCCCCTCTATTATTTCTTTTCCATATCTGCTTATTTTGAATCATTTTCAAAGTTGTCAAATATCTATTCCAGAAACATTTTAAATAACAAATATTTCATATTGATTTTGTATGAAATTTCTAACCTAAGTGTAAACTTTTGAATAGGCTTACCTGACAATAAAATGATCCCAAATATGGGGATACCTAGCATCATATACAGGGATTTAGAAAATGTACTCACTCTGCACTGACAGATAAGGAAAAATAAAAACACCATTCTGAGATGATAGCTCCCAAGCCAGAGAGCAATGCTTGGTGAGTGAAGCAAGAAAGATTTTGGCCATCAGTCAAGTTTCTTGGCCAGGCATAAACTACACAATCTTAACAAGTAGTACTGTATACAAGTATGCCAGATAATGTAATAAGAACAGCAGTGCTTAGTTGCTAGGTAAAAGAAATAATTTTTTTTAGGTCATAGTTCTTTTGTAGTTTTAGTTGTCTTTATATATAGATATATTTCATTGCTGTCTCACCTTTGTTTTAATGATGTACAATTAATATGGGAAGATGCATTTCAACGACTATTGTATTTCATGTTCAATCTACAAAAATCTGTGAATAAAGGCAAACCCTGTTTCAGGAAATATGATACTATTTTAGTATAATTTTATAGATAAGTTTAAAATGTTATAAATGTAAACTATTATATTTGCTAAATGAGAACTTGGCAGCATATTATTTTAACATATTAACCCAGTAAAGTTCTATTACCTTAAGAATTTAGAATTTTTATTTTAATAACAATAACATTTGTGAGATGAATTAACAACCAAATATTTTATGCACACCTTCTCACTATGAATTTAGTTGTCGGAAAGTCATTCAAAATCCACTTAGGATAGTTTTTAGTACCTTTTAATACATACACTTCATAGAATAATTGTAAACTTCTTTGGAGAGCAGTACTGACATTCTGGGTGGATAAACTAAGATTAAAGTACTTAAAAAAACTAAATCTGTCTTGTAAAGATGTTTCCTGTTAGCACAAAGAGTTGCTGATGGTCTCATAACCAAATATATCTACAGTATGTGCTATGGGATTATGAAGCTGAATTTCTAGAGCTCCAACAGTGTTCTCTGGTTGCTACCACTTAAAATATTTTAAAATTGTTTACTTCATATTAAGACCATATTAGTTCCAGATTTCTCATGGAATAAGAGAAGAGAAAAGAAAAATTTTCAGAGTTATTATAAGTATAGAGAAGATAAACTGTGATTTAGTTAAAAAAATTTTAGTTGAAAAGTAATATTGAATCATCATCCAGCTATTTTTTTGACAACATGTCTACTACTGGGCCCCATAAATACTGAAATGTACTTTAAAACTAAACACTGTTAATTCTGGTTGTAACCCTTTGGTTACAAGCCTAAGAGTACTTGTTCAATGTATAGACATATGTATGTAATGGATTCTATTTAGGACATTGTAGTAAGTATATGAAAATAATGTATACATTTAGATAAAGTGTCATTTATGTCAAATAAGATGTGGTGCTGTCATTTTACTCAAACTTCTTTCAAGTTTGAGTTCAACACCCCAGATAATGATACACATAACATAATATACTAACATAAAATTTTTGAGGTATTTAGTTCATTTGTCTTGGTAATTTTCTTTTTGCTTTTGGCTTAGATACATGTGGTCTAGAAGGATCCGAAACACATTGAAATATTTTATTCTGTTCAAATTATTTTATAACGTCTTCATTTCATGAATGGTTTGGGAAAATATTTGGCCCTACAACTTGAGAAGTGGAAAATTTCACACTTTAGACTTTTAGAATCACATCTGTATTTAAAAAAGAATGCTGTATCCACGTAGAGTTTATTAATATATCTTAGTCAAAGTATGGGTTGTCCATCCCTGAATACCCCCATCTGCCTCATTGTCAGGCGTCACAGCCCCATTTGATTGCTACATTTGGATAAAGGAATCAGAAGTTGCCCCCAGGAAGGTGAAAAGATGATCTATGAGTACAAAACAGACAGTTGTCTGAAAACACATCATAATGAAAGTTGAGTAACGTATTTCTCATTATGAGGAAAAAATTCTGCTATATTATCAACACAAGAAATAGGTTGGCTGAGCAGCTAGAATGGCATTAAGATCAATTAGTGAGAGAAATTACTGAGTCATGGGGTGTTATTATGAAATAAAGTAATCAGATCAGCAAAGATGCTGGATTAATGCCCCTTGTTACAAAAAAACTCATAGAGAAGATCGAAAATGGAAATTGGTTTAGAAATTCTATGAATTAAAATAGTAATCAAATGCTATAATTTTTATAATTAAAAATATCTCATATACCAGTATTTTTTTTTGGGGGGGGCAGACATGGGACAATAAGAATTTGCCTATTACCAAATTGATGATTAATATATTTAGGTGTCATACATGTATCAATGAGAAGCTGTTCACTTAATGGAAATAACCATCATATAGGTGTGTAATGATTCTAACTGGGGCATTTTAGGAACCAAAGAATTAAAGAATTTGTTCAAGTGTTACTCAATTTTTTTTTTAAAGATTTATTTATTTATGTATACAAAGTGGGGTGCAGGCCAGAGGTGCAGGGGGTGAGAGGATTCACCAGAGACAGAGTGGGGAAGAGAACAGGCAGATCTACTGGAAAACACTGCTGAGGGGAATAGTGGGGGGAGACAGGAGAGATCTGCTGTGCCATGTGAGTCACCTCCCTTGGTGGGGATCAAACTCGTGTTGCAGTAGATGCAGATAGCCTCATAGTGCTGTGTCTTAACCCCTTGAGCCACCAGGCAGGCCAAAGTGTTACTTAAATTTTAAATGTAAATGAATAGGATGCTGTTCAGTCCCAAATGTTCATCAAATTTTGGTGTTATCACAGGTCAAAGCAAGCAAAATTAAACTTGTAAATGATATTAAAGGGAAATATTGTTTCTTTTTATCAGTCTTACCAGAGGTTTCACAACTTTATCAATCATCTCAAAGAACCGAGTATTGGGTTTGCTAATTTTCACTATTATACATTTGCTTTCTGGTATTTAATTTCTACTTTTACACTATTATTGTTTTTAAAAAAAATTTGTCGAGGTAATATTGACTCACATTATTGGTAGTGCTTTAGAAGTATAGATGCCCCACCATGAGGATCACCACCGTAGTGCATCTACCACCAAGTCACCCATAATCCTCCACCATAGTCCATTGTGCTTCCTTCCCTCTTTGTTCTCATTCCTCCCTCAAACCTCCCCCTCTGGATGCTTCAGCTCTGTAATCATCTTTCAAGGATTAGTTTTTAAGCTTGCCTTTATCTGACTAGTAGTTTGGTTTCTTTATATTCCATATATAAATGACACTATCTGGTGTTTTTCTTTCTCCTTCTGACTTATTTCACTTAGCATTATCCCCTTCAGCTCCATCCATGTTGCTCCACATTGCATGATTTTTTTTTTTAATGCCTGATCAATGTTTCATTGTGTATTTATTGATATAACACATCTTCTTGATCCACTCATCTGTATTTGGGTACCTACTAGGTTGCTTCCGTAGTTTAATTACTGGAAATAGTGCTGCAAAAACATGGGAGTAAAAGTTACTTTTTGAAATGTATTTGAATTTGGGAGGGAGATGCCTACGAATGGAATTACTGGGTTACATGGAAGATCCATTTTTAATCTTTTTTTAAAAGATTTATTTATTTATTTATACAAACACTGGATACAGTCAGAAGTGCGGGAGGGTGAGAGAATTCACCAGAGCCAGAGCGGAGAGCAGAGCAGGCAGACTGACGAGGTACACTGCTGACGGGAGCAGCAGGCGGCAGGAGAGGTCTGCACGCCAGGTGGGACACTCGCCCGGTGGCCGGGGATCAAACTGGTGACGCAGAGGCTGCGGGCAGCTTCGCAACCCAGCGCTCAACCACTGCGCTACCGGGGAGGCCCTTTTATTTCAGTTTTATTTTTTTTATTTTAATTTTATTTTTATATTCCCCATATAATTGCAACCCCCTTATTTTGACCCCAATCCCTCCTTTTCCCGCCCCTCAACCCCCATAGAGTGTCTCTGGTTCATAGTTGTTTGTTGATTTTGATTTTTACTTTCTTATAGTTATTCTTTTTCCAGGTCTCTTATTTAAGTTTTCTAGATTCCTGTTATGAGTGAGACCATCTGGTATTTTTCCTTTTCTTTCTGGCTTATTTCGCTGAGCATGATCCCTTCCAGCGCCATCCATGTTGCTGCAAATTGCATGTGTTTATCTTTTTGAATGCTGAGTAATATTCCATGGTTATATGTACCTCATCTTCTTGATCCAGTCATCTATTTTTGGGCATTTGGCTTGTTTCCAAAGCTTAGCTATTGTAAATAGTGCTGCTACAATTCTTTGGAATTGATGTTTCTGTGTCCTTTGGGTAAATATCTAGGAGTGGAATTGCTGGATCATATGGAAGCTCTATGTTTAGTAAGTTAAGAAATCTCCACACAGCTCTCCATAGTGGTTGGACCAGTTTGCACTCTTACAAGCAGTGCAGGAGAGTTCCTTTTTCTCCACACCCTCGCCAACATTTGTTGTTGCTAGTTTTTTTAATATGTGCCATTCTCACTGGTGTCAGATGGTACTCATTGTAGTTTTGATTTGCATTTCCCTGATTACAAGTGATGTTGAACATTTTTTCATATGCCTGTTGGCCATTTGCATTTTCTCTTCAGAGAAGTTTCTTTTTAGCTCTTCTGCCCATGTTTTGACTGGACTATTTTCTTTGTTTTTGTTGAGTTTCATCAGCTCTTTGTAGATTTTTGTGATCAGTCCTTTACCATTTTTAATCTTTTGAGACACCTTCACACTGCTTTCCACAGGGGCTGGATCCATCTACATTCTCAGCAGCAGTGTGGGAATTATCTGTATCCTTGCCAGCACTTGTTTTTCGTTGTCTTTTCAATATGTGACATTCTCACAGGTGGGAAGTAGTATCTCATTGTGGTCTGATCTGCAAGGAAATATTGTTTAAATTTTCTGCCCTGAACTAGTTTGTAGATTTGACATAAAATTCCATTATAGTTTTGATCAAATTTATAAATTGTGCAGTCATAAGGGAAATATAAATTCAGTACTGAAAATATCTTAATAGACTTGTTTGATTAAGCCCTTAATAAATCAGATAGTGCTAAGACAATAGATGGTTTTTAAATGTGCAGGTACAGGAGTTAAGATTTCTGTAATATTTTAACTGTCACATTTGCTTTAACCATTCAGCACTTCTCTATAAGTCATGTGATGCAGCTGGAATAGGAGACTCTAAGAACCATTCTGCCTATGGACAGACAGAATTGACTTAATTCTTCTTAGTTATTAGGAGTAACAATCACTGTAGATATGCTGATAGATAATAGACAATATTTAAAAAAGTAAGAATGTCACTTATATTCCTTGTGACCTTAAATTTTAAGCTTTTAACTCACTTTCATCCTGAGTATTTAAAAAAATTTTAGAGAGAAACTTACCAAAGAAGAGACACAAACAAGTGCATGCACATGCTCACGGAATGACATACTGATTAAAATGTGGACTAAAAAAATGGGAATAGGAAAATTAAGAGGAAAAAACAATTATGCTCAATATAAAGCTCACAGTATTCCATGACATCAATGACTCAAAAAAGTGTTTTGAAACTTAACCTATGACAAGGGAAATAAATGCAAAAATGAACTGTTGGTGTTATTCGAGTTAGAAAACTTTTACATAGTGAAAAATAGATAATAAGATTAAAAATACATACTTATGAATGAAAGAAAATATTCACAGACTGTATAACCAGCAAGGGGTTAAATTTAAGATATATGTGTGTGTGTATATATATATATATATATATATATATACATATATATATATAAAAACTTACACAACTCAACAATAGAAAAACAACCAATTAGAAAATGATTTGAACATACAATTCACCAAGGGGAATATCCAGAAGGCCAATAGATATATGAAAAATTGTTCATTGATGATTCCAATAAGAAAAATGCTGGTTAAAACTTAATTAGATGGGGCCTCCCCGGTGGCGCAGCGGTTGAGCGTTGGGTTGCGAAGCTGCCCGCGGCCTCTGCAGCGCCGGTTCGATCCCCGGCTGCTCCCAGGCCACCAGAGGAGGGTCCCACATGGCGCGCAGACCTTTCCTGCCGCCCGCTGCTCCCCTCAGCAGTGTACTTCGGTCCTTCTGCCTGCTCTGCTCTCCGCTCTGGCTCTGGTGAATTCTCCCACCCTCCCGTGCTTCTGACTGTACCCAGTGCATGTATAAACAAAACAAATAAACAAATAAATAAATAAAAAAAAGCATGCCTCTATTTAAAAAAAAAAAAAAAAACTAAATTAGATACCATTTCACACCCATGAAACAGGCACATATTAAAAAGACCCCCCAGCAATAAGTGCTGGAGAGGACATCCAGAAAGGAACTCTAATATACTGTTTTTAGGAACATAATTTGTTTCATGGAAGCAATTTGACTCATCTCAAAAAAAAAAAAAAAAAAAAAAGCTAAAATTGGAAATACCCAGCATTCCTTCTTTTGGGCATCTATCCAAAGAACATGAACCCAGAAATGTAATACAAAAAACTATATTTTCTACAAAGTTTTGTTTTTTTTGTTTTGTTTTGTTTTTGCCTTGCTATTTATAATAACCAGGACTGGGAAGCAGCCTAAATGTCATCAACAGAAGAGTACATCCATGAAGAGGTGGTATATCCACACTATAGAATACTGTTCCATAAGCCAAGATAAAATGTGGTCATTTACAGAACAACAGAAGGAACTCATGGGAATTATGTATGATATAGTAAGTCAGAATGACAAAAATAAATGCGGGACAGTTACATAATGGATGATTTGACAAAGTACTTAGGAAAACTAGCAGATGTTAGTAAATTCCATGAGGACTCTGAGGTCAAGGAGGGACAAGGGAGAAAAGGACAAGGGAATATAAGGGACAGTGGGGAAAACAATAAAATAAGAAAAGTAGGAGAAGCGTACATAGTACAGGGCCAAAAAAACATTACTAAATGCACACGTTTGGTAATAGTTCACTCAGGCAAAGAAAAGATAACATTTTGTGTTATATAATTTTCACAATCAGTAATTTATAAAATAAGTCATAAACTTCACATTTATAATCTTTATTTTATATTTAGAATTATATTTGCTAAAGGGATCACAGAAAAATGAGTATATATCTTCTTTAGGCTTAATTTCCCCTCACCATTGTGGGTTTTTAGTGTGCATGCAAACTCTTCCATTTGTCATTTAAGTGAAAATTGACTGACTTTGCCAAATGACGTTTTTAGGTTTATGTGGTTTGGATATATGGCCGTTAGTGGTAATAGTAACTGAAACCAAGCATGCAAAACCAGAACACTATTTTAAACTGTCTGGACCTCCCCACCCCCTAATTTCTATATATTTTATGGTTTGTCATCTACTGGGAGACTTGTTTTCTTAGGCAGCAATAATCCTGCTCACTAGATAGCACAAGGAAACCCTCCATCTAGAAAAAAATTATTGGACAAGAGCAATTGTTTGTCATGAGAACTCATGGCTATAAAGGGGGAGTCAGCAACCTAGAACAAGAGCTGGCAAGACCAATGATTAGGTGATCCAATCTGACTTTCAAATACAATTTCTACTCAAAAGTTATTTCTAATGAAACATTCCTTAGTTTGATAATCATTTTTTGATTGGCAATGGAATCAAAGATTTCTTTGGAGTTTGGACTCTACCATTGTCCCTATTTAAAATGAAATCACAAATATAACTTTAAATTTATCAAAGATAACACTCAAGAAAAAAAAAATTGCCCTAGATTTCATATACAACTCAATCTGAAAACTGTACACAAATCCTTATGTGCAAATTTTTTTTTAAAGTCAGATTTAGCTGTGGGAGAGATGGCTAGTTGTTCATGAAACACGTGTTGGTGTAGAATGATGTTTGGGAAGCAGCTCCCAACCAGAACCAAATTTCCCAGTGCCCTCTCTTGTCAGTGTGATTAGTTTTACTAATGGAATGTGAACCGAAGTGAGGGGTGTCTCTTTCAGGTCAACCTTCTCCATATTCATTTCCTTTCCATATTCTCTTTCTCTCTTTATTGGTATCACTCAAACTAATTCACCAGTCCTATTCTAGGATGATTTTTTTGAAGTGTTCTTTAAAAATCACCACCTAGACACTTTGGTGGCAATTCTGAATATAGAGTTTACTCTGAATTTCTGACAGGCAGGAGTACTCACCACTGTACTAATGAGTATAGTGCCTACTTTGAATTTCCCAAGTCATCTATGACTTCTAGGATTCTTTCATTTTTTATATAGCCTACCCCTTCCTCTTGAAATCCTTAAACAAAGAGAATGCCTACTCCTGAAGAATTTTGTCTACTTCAGTTGTCTGACAGAGATGGGAGCTACTTATGTCTGTCCTCAGGTACTCTGGAGTTCTCTCCTGGCCAACATAACCAGTTCTTAATAATAGAGGCAGTCAATAGGAGTCTCCTTCTTATAACCAAGTGTGACTTTGGATTTTATAAAATTAAACCTAGTAAATTTTAAAAAATTATAAAGTTACAATAACTTGGGCTAAAGAGGATTGAAGCGTTTGGTTCCCACACAGACTGCCTATGGTTTGAACATCAGTGTTCCTAATAATAAGAAAAAATTCATGGATTTGGTTTTTAAAAACAAATGGAAATAAAGTGATAAATAAGATCTTAAATTTATGTTTCCTTCTTGCCTGCTTCTCAAACAGTCTTTTGGATAAGATTGTTCAATTCTATAGATTAAAGGTATGATTTGCCCAAGTTCTCAGGACTGAGACTAGAGTTATGTTTCTCCCTTATTATTGGGCTCTCCACTGCATATATATTAAAATTTCTCAAGTTATGTAGCTTTGTTAAGTGGCATGAAGGGATGGTGTTCTTTGTAGCAAAGAGAATATGATCAGTAGGTGTCACATTTGTTTTTTATGTACTTGGAGTTGTAAAACCTGCCAGATGATATTCAGGATTTTTATACTATTATAAAATAAAATCAAGTGTGTGTGTGTGTATATATATATATATATATATATATATATACACACATACACATACACTTCCATAGTTAATGTATTTATTTTATTTTTAAAATTTATATTATATATATCTAAAATTTAAGGTGAACGCTTTGTATAACATTATAATCAGGGGAGATATTCAGGATATTGAAACAATCTTAATGGCCCAGACACTGGGAGTTCTCTCTGTGGCCCAGGGGGTTGAGACACAGCGCTATGAAGCTATCCACAGCCACTGCAGCACAGGTTTGATTCAAGGCCAGGGAGGTGACCCACATGGCGCAGCCGACCTCTCCAGACTCACCCTGCTGCTCCCCTCAGTAGTGTATTTCAGTAGATCTGCCTGTTCTGTTCCCCACTCTGTCTCTGGTGAATCCTCGACCTGCCCCCCGCACCTCTGGCCTGCACCCCAGCTCTTGTATGCATAAATAAATAAATCTTTAGAAATAAATAAACAAAAAACAGTCACTGGTCACTCAGAATGGCAGTTGACCATGTGTGTTGGACCTGCATTCCTAACACTGACAATCAGCTCTATCAGTGAAGAATCCACCGACTGGGATTCCAGAGGACAAAGATGATGTCAGCTGTTCCTGCTTTATCTGAGCAATAAACACAAAGTCAGATAGTAAAAATACTCTAGTGCAGACTTTTGAGTGATTGAATCCATAGGCACTGAATTTAAAAAATTTTCTACCATCATGGAGAACTTACCTCCACGACACACTCTTGTATTTATGGTGAAAGAGGGAAAAGGAGATAAAGTGACTGAAAGGAAAAAAACACAAAATAATTCACATACTGTGCCTCATCTGGGCTCTTATTTATTTCAAAGCTAACAGTTTAAAGTTTTCACAAAATACAGTATTCACCAAAACATTATCACATATTGATGTTCAGACTTTGTTGTGAAACTGAATAAATGAGACGTCTGTCCTGAGTCTTTTGAATAACATGCATCTGTTTGTGGGAAATTGATCTCCTCTCTGCTAGATAATCAGCAGCAGGCACCAGGGACCCTGCCCTGGCACATACTCTTCAAATTCTCAGTCATCTTCCCTACTGCTCAGTGCTTGTGAATGATTCCGTATGAGGCACATATTTCAACATAGGTGATATAACTGTCTTATAAGCCTATTTCAAAATTTCAAATGAAATGCTTTTTTCACAATGTTTCTAGATGGAATTCTGTTTAAAAGTATCTTGAAATCTAACAACAAATATGGCCCTTTGCATGGAACAAACTTACACCATTAAAAGTAAGTGCACTGTTTTATTTTTATTCTTTTTATTTTTTGTTTTTTTAATTAGTATTACAGTGCACTGAAATAGGAGAGTATCATTGCAAATTGGCAGACATTAAAATAAATTATATAAATTACAGCAATTAAATAGTTGAGATAATTCCATGAAATTTGTCACATATTTTCTCTGAAAAATGTGGAAAAAATGTGGAAGAAAATGTAAATTCAGTTTTCTGGAAAAATTTAAAGGACTCTATTTGCATAATTTCTAATAATATAACAAATCCCTAAGGAAATATGCATTCCTATGGGAAAGTATAACATTTTATTCAATTCATGTACATTCAGAGATGTACTTAGTCTGTGCTGAGAGAATATTGATATTATATGGCCTCCAGGTTCACATGATTATTTGAGCTATTTTTAGTGACTTAAAAAATATTGCAACAGTCTTTGAAGAGGTATTTAATAAATTATAAATTAATCTCCACATGTACAGAAGTGTACATAAGTCTCTTGCATTGCAATAACATGTCTCCTTTCTAAAGTTATGCTCTTCTTTTCAAGTGAAATTGAGCAATAATGGAATTTTTGTGTCTTGAACTCCTATTTTTAACTTTCCCAGACACTCTGTGCTTGGGCATTAAATATGCTTTTTAATATACTGACAACATTATAACCACTACAGATCATTTCTGTTTGTTAAGGACTGAATGCGTCCACTCTCCTATTCAGATGTTGAAATCCTGACCCCAATGTGACTGCTTGGAATCAGGAAATTCAGGGAGGTAATTACGTGTAAATGCTATCATTTAACTAGTCTGATCCAACAGAACCAGTGTTCTCCAAAGAAGAGAAAGAGACATCAGAAATTCTCTTCGTGCCCACAAAAAAAGAAAGGCCGGGCCTCACTGATGGTGCAGCTGGTTGAGCGCAGTGCTTTGAAGCTGTCCGTAGCGTCTGCAGCTTGGGTTTGATCCCAGCAGGCTTGGGAGATACCCACATGGCACAGCAGACCTCTCCTGTCTCACCCACTGTTCCCCTCAGCGGTGTATTGCAGTCAGTCTGCCTATTCTGTTCCCCGCTCTGTTTCTGGTGAAATCTCTCACTCTCCTGCACATCTGGCCTGTACCCCAGTTCTTGTATAAATAAAAAAATAAATCTTTAAAAAAAAATTTCATTTAAAAAAAAAAGGCCCCTTGATTGTTGCCTAGCACAACAGAGAGACAGCACATTGAAAAACTGGCAGTACAAAAAGGAAGAATGATATAAAATATATATAAAATTTTAAAAATTAATAAAAATCAGAAAAAAAGACTGACAGTGGCCACTTATTCATACATATGCTGTGATTCTCTTCTGAATCTCCAAATAATTTTGGAAACTATTTGTTCACACATGGTTTGAAGAGCTGCAAGAACGCTAATGTGCAGCAGATCCAGACCACAGGTATTTGGTCATCCCTAAAAACAGATTTACCAATCAGAGTTTCCCAATTTCTTTTTCAGGGCAGCTGTTTGCTTCTATGCGCTTAGTAACATTCAGCTTTGTTTACTAATTTGTCCATTCGGATAAATCACTATACTTACCGCTATGAAGAATTATAAATAAAGTCAGACTTCCAGACTTCATATTAAAGACATACACATTTTTCTGAAACCTTCCATAAACCCGACCTGAATGAGTGTGGAAGAACAGAGAAAAGTAGGGGTCTCCCTGATGGCATAAGGGTTAAGTTGGAACCTATGAAGCTGTCAGCAGCCTCTGCAGCACCAGTTCCAACCCCCCGCCAGGGAGCAACCCTCATGGCACAGCAGACCTCTCCTGACTTGCCCACTGATCCCCTCAGCAGTGTATTTCAGTCAGTCTGCCTGTTCCGTTCTCCACTCTGTCTCTGGTGAATCCTCTCACCCCCTACACCTCTGGCCCATCCATACCTCAGCTCTTGTATGCAAAAATAAATATTTTTTAAAAAAGCAGAGAAAAGTATAAATTTGTAGTTAGATTAGGTACAAACTGCAAAGGAAAGGGGAATAAGAGTTTGGCAGGTCACTGTGAAGCAGGGAACTGCTTTTGTTTTGGGATGTATAGTTGATATATAATGTTATATCACCTTCAATTGTACAACATAATGATTCAGTGTCTATGTATATATTGTGAAATGATCATCACCATTGGTTTACCTACAATTTTGTGTGTATGTGTGCTGAGAACTTTTAAGACCTCTTTTAGAAACTGTCAAATAGGGAACTAGGTTAATTTTTAATACTTTTTTTGGACTTTGGATTTTGTTTTAAAATATCTGTTATTTTTAAGAGCTACCAATTAAAGTTTAAAATGAGGTTATTATATACAAGCCTCTAGGTCAATCAATTAAATGGAAAATATTTAATTCCTTAATTGTTCATTTCCCATACTACGAGTCTGAATTACACATTATCAAAGGGATACTCTATTACTAAATCTGCTACTGACATGGACGTTGTGCCTTCCATGAAGTCCCCAAAACCCAATTCTTGTTACCTTTACCAGAGACCTACCAAGTTCAGATCTGAGTTCCCTTTGCCCCTCTTGGAAATTCCCACTTAGGACTTAGTGTTGGGTGTCCCTGGCTCTCCTGGGAAATTGTTGGTGGGCATCCAGAGACCTGCAGTTGTGACTGTCACAGAAGCAAAGGCTCTGTCCCATGCTGTATCTATGTGTGTTTAGGGTGTCCTTGTTCTTTTGCTACATGCAATCTTGACAATATGTCTTGGTACTGGCAACAAATTTTAAAGACGTAATTATTATAGGTTAAAACCTACAGTTCTGCTATAACTTCAATTTTACCAAGCACGTGCATTTCTGATGCTGGGAAAACACTTAATATTGCCACTTCTAAGTAGTATTGGATAGGGCCTCCCCGGTGGCGCAGCGGTTGAGCGCTGGGTTGCGAAGCTGCCCGCAGCCTCTGCAGCGCTGGTTCGATCCCCGGCTGCTCCCCGGCCACCAGAGGAGGGTCCCACATGGCGCGCAGACCTCTCCTGCCACCCGCTGCTCCTCTCAGCAGTGTACTTCGGTCCTTCTGCCTGCTCTGCTCCCCGCTCTGGCTCTGGTGAATTTTCTCACCCTCCCGCGCTTCTGACTGTACCCAGTGCATGTATAAACCAACCAACCAAATAAATAAATAAATAAATAAGACATGCCTCTAGAAAATTAAAAAAAAAAAGTAGTATTGGATCAAAATAGCTGTATTCCATATAGAAAAGCATGTGGGTTTTTTGTTTGTTTGTTTTTCTTATACCATTCCCCCTGGAGTCTCCTCTCTGGAATTTCTAGCTCCCTGGTATAGGGTTTTCAGATTTAGTAAATGAACATATAGGATGCTGCAGTTGTTAGAAAATAGGAGACTTGAACATGTTATATCTCTAGGGGTACTTGTTTCTCAAGGTAGACAGATCTCCTCCTCACTCTTTTACAAAGAGATGAAGCCCATGGTGGGGAGCAGGGGTGGTACCTGGTGTTTGAGACTCTGGACTTAATAACTATGAAGGTCAGAGAATCAGAAGAGTTCTAGAAGACCACCAAAAGTAACCTAGCATTTATTCAGGAGAATTGCAGGCACCGAATAGCACATGTAAAGATGATCAATGTCATCAACCAATATGTAATTGCAAATCAAAACAACAATGAGATACCATTTGATAATCACTCAGAAATTTCCAATAAACTGTGGATGATAATAAGTACTGGTAAAAACTTGCATAACTGGCAACATTATACATTGCTGGGGGGGGTATAAAATGGTGCAAACAGTGTGGAAAAGGTTAACATTTTAAGCTTTTATGAGGTAAAATACAGATTTACCACATTACACAGTAATTATACTTGCATACAGATGTTAATAGAAACGTTTTGCAATGACCCCAAAGTAGAAACAAACTAATTGTCTATCAACAGATAAATGAATAAATAATAATGATATATTCACACAATGGAATATTATCCTGCCATAAAATGGAATTGCCTTCTGATGGATATGGATGGAATTTGGAAATGTGCTTTGTGAAAGAAGCCTGACACAAAAGGCCCTGTGCTATATGATTCATTTTATATGAAACATTTAGAATAAGAAAACCAGAGAAGAAATTAGATTACTGGTTGCCAGGGAATGGAGGGGTGGGGTGGTAATGGTAGTGACTGCAAACAGGTACCAGGATTTTTTTTTTTCTAGTGATGTAAATATTCTGGAATTAGATAGTGGCAATGATTGCACAATCTTGTAAATATACTTAAATCTACTGAATTAAACATTTTAAAATAGTGAATTCATGGTATGTGAATTTTACTCAACAACAAAAAAGAAGAAAAATAGCTAAAAGAGGACTTCAGTAACAAATAAAAACCTGTATCACATAAACATAGGAGGTTGAAGGGGTCTCATATCAATTTATACTCAATTTGAAATTACATACATTAATACATATATTTTGACAGAGAGCACAAGACATCACATTTCTTTATTTCTTCCTCTTTTCTCTTCTGGGGGTATAAAGCATTTCTGACTGTCTCATAATTAACATTAGGGAAAAGCCAATCCATGTTCATTACTCCTGATGACTTCTTTCTGAAGCTTGCAGGTAAGTAGCTTGAATGCGTTTGTTTTGGCTTTGGTCTGAACATATTTTCTAAAGGCTTATAGGCATCAGTTCTTAATTTTACATATCCTAGCTTCCTCAGCACATCTTGTAGTGTCACATCTTGTGGTGTTTTAGCAATATGAAAGGGCCTGTAATACAAGATTTGGTTAACTTCATGGGATAAAGAAGAAAAATACTTATAGCAGAGAGAACAAAATATTCAATAAATTATCTTGCTATATAAGTAGAGGAGGAAATGGCAGGAATGATTCATACCAAAATGTGCTGAATGGTTATCTTTGGAGAGTGGGAATAATGATGATTTCACATTTCTTTTTGTAGCAAAAAATACATTGCTTAGTAATTTTTAAAAACCTAATTAGGTAATTCAACTTACCCAGCAAAGTAGACTAAAGCAGACATCTATAGTTAATAAATGCCAAGCAATTTGCAAGTAGTAAGGAATGTGTTCCAGTTGATAATGTGCAATATTAGGGTTTGGCTAAAAAGGATCTAAAAATATTTGCTCTATTACTTAAAATGGGAACTTGCAAAAGAGAATAGCTGATTTCTAATGTTCTATTTTGAATATGCTATTCTATTTTGAAAATGCTCAGTAGCTAAAGGTAATCAGAACACGAAATAATTGTTTCTTCAAAGTTATGATTTCCCTTGATATGCATCAGTAAATATTTATGATATTTACTGGTGAATACTGGTGGTGAATACCTGGAGCTCTGGAGTCAGATTTGCTGGGCTTCAATCTCAGATGTGTTATTTATTAACTGTGTTATAACTGGCAATTTATTTAATGTCCATATGCCTCCCTTTCATTCATATATATTAATAGTCATTCACATATAGTATGTTTAAGTGATGATTACATAGGAATACTTAGTACTATGCCAGGTTATTAGTAAACATAAAATAAATGTTACCACAAACATTTTACTTATGTATCCCTGATAGACAAAATTCATTAACAGAAATGTTTAACCTTTATATATGCTACAAGTGTTTAGAAATTCAAAATCAAAACTTGTATGACATATTAATTTTCAAAAACACTTATAATACTAAGGATCTCAATTTAGATGTTAAATCACTTCTAATCTGAGATATTAGTTGTTACTTTACTTGAAGAAAAGAACTGCTTTTATAAAATCTGAACAGAATTGAGACTTTTAAATTCTAATGATGAAATTCAAATCTAATGATGAAAATAGATATGTTATAGAGAAGCTGACTCCAGGGTAGACTTGGAACAGATTATTAGCATTTGTGTTTGTGGCTGTGGATGTACCTGCCATATGTGGCTAGGTGTTTTGATGAAATCTGTATTCTGAAGGTTTATAATTTTACTCAACTTGATGACTGTTAGGTTGAGAATATAGAGTCCTTTTCTATTCTGATTGTACAGTGTCATTTGGTTGGGCTGTATGCATTCCTGTTTACTAATGGAATCATTAGACCAGGGGAAGATTGCCAAGTTCCATCTATGCCTGTGTAGCTTGGGGTTAAATCTGTTTTGCCTTAACATTCAATTTCCTTATAACCCTCCCTTCCCTGCCTCCAGAAATCCCCATGCTCATATAAGATTTGTAAAATTATCTCTCTATTGCACAGTTCACCTAAGGTTCATTTCTATTGTTGGGTTTTTGAGTTGTTCATGTTGCAGAAGAAACATGTTTTGTCTTCTCGAGTAAGCAAAGAATATTTTCAGTGGATTGATAGACTTTTTGAAATTGATATAAGCGTCATGGATATGAAAATTAATGCTAATTTATTTTCATTTTTGAACTCCTAAGATTTATTACCAGAAACATACTATTTAGAAATTTTAAGTGGAAATATAAAGATAGTATCTCTGCATAGTTAGGGCTAAATGAAAACATGGATATAAAGAGTGATAAAATATTATTTCTAATTAATTCAAGGTTGCTTTCACTTTGAAAATTATCAATTCCACTGAGACTTAATGTTTCAAACATGGCAGAATGTTTTCTCACTTTGTTAGGAATGAAATGGATTCTTATTTTCTTCAATGAAAAGTAGGAAAATTCCAGGGGCCTCCCTGGTGATGCAAGCGGTTAAGCCTCAGCACTATGAAGCTATCTGCAGATACTCCAGCACCAGTTCGATCCCCAGCCAGGCAGCTAACCCACATGGTGCAGCAGACCTCTCCTGTTTTTCCTGCTGCTCCCCCAGCAGTGCATTGCAGCAGATCCGCCTGTTCTGCTTCCCACTCTGTCTCTGGTAAATCCTCTCACCCCTGTCCCCCTGCACCTCTGGCCTACAGCCCAACTTTTGTATGCACAAGTAAATAAAAATAAATCTTAGGGGAAAAAAAGAAGTAGAAAAATTCCCAGGGGGCAATATTTTTTTCAATCTCAGGAACAACATGATATGCTAAATTTTGACTAGAACAAAATATTAGCATTTGTTTTAGTGATCATGGATATAGCTGATATATGTTGTTAAGTATTCTATTTAAGTTCAGAATATGAAAATGTGCTATTTTACTTAATTTGATATTTTATGCAAAAACCAGACGCTATCATGGGCAGAATTTTCTCTTGGTCTGCAATAAACCAAGCCTATCAAGTCTTACCTACAGATTCCACACCTTTGTAACCAATCTTTTACTCTCAGTTTGTCTTTCTTTTAACACCAATATCAAATTAATCATCTTAGGTGGTGTCATTCCACACCATTTTCACTACCTATTGATTTGAGGTAAAAAGCATAATTTGTAAGTTGAAATACTAAGCTTTATACAAACCACTTCAATGTCTTTCTAACATTCTAAAATTCCCATTTATAGAGTCTCACTTTATTTCATTCAAATTGGGCTAGTTGACAACTTTCAAATTTGTTTACAGTTTCTTTCCTCTAAACTAGCAGTGTTTGGACCCCATAAATCAGAATCCTAATGAGAGTATGGATTTGTGTGGGGCAAGTTTGTTAAAAACTTGTTAAAAACACAGGTTTCTTAGTCACACTCAGATTGAATCAGAATATCTGGGTTTTGGCAAGCATCTACATAAGTTTGATTCCCATTAAACATTTGTCTTTATCTTTCTAACCACCTATGAGATCATTTTCTAGAATACCTACCTATTAGAATTCTTCTGTGTAATTCTGAGTTCTTCAGAACTGTGTTCAAATCTTACTTCCACCAAAAAAACTTTTTCTAACTCCACAAGAGAAATCATTTTTACTTTCATGTTGCTTATTGTTAAGATTCCTCATATAAGACATATCTGATATATCTCTTGTCCTGTGACAACACTAGAAAATCTCTTGAAGTAAGGGGTTTAAACTTTTTTCTCTGACACATATATAAGAATTATATTTTACACTACTTTACCACACACACACTTAGTCCTACTCTGTTTTGTTGTATTCTATTGTAGTATACTCTATCCATTTCACTGAAAATGATACAAAGACACACAAATCTCATGGTTCACTCACTAGGCATGACAAATGATTTGGAAAATACAGATTTAAAAGTCTAGTCTGCACCCAACAAAATGGGTAATAATATTACCCAAATGTTTAATTCCTGGAAAAATCATTAGACTTTGTGATTTAAAAAAAAAAACAGATTATTTTGGAATGATTAGATTGAGAATTGACTAAGAATATTTAAATGCAATGAGTTTAACTGCCCTTGTGATAATTTTGTTTTGCATTGGTTTCTGCCAACTCAAATGCTTTGCCCAGTAAAGAATTTAAAAGATTAAAATAAATTCAATTGGTTCATTAAAAAGATCCTATTCAATTACATTTATCAAAATCCATAGACTATACAACATCAAGAATGAACCCTAATGTAAACTATATATTTTGAGTAATGATGATATATCACTGTAGGTTCTCAGTTATAACAAATTTACCACTCTGGTGCAGGATGTTGATAGTAAAGGAGGCTGTGCCTATGTGGTGTCAGAGGGTAAATAGGAACTCTTCGTATTTTCTGCTCAATTTTGCTGTGAAGCTATAAGTGCTCTAAAAAATAGTCCATTTAAAAAGGAGAATAAATGCCATATTGAAAATAGATGGATTTCTTCATGGATTCAGGTATAGCATCTGTCTCTTAGTATTTGTTTTGTGCTTACATTTTCATTAAGTTATCTCCTGTCCCTTATTAAACCTGGGTAATACCTTTGACAGGCTAGGAGCATATTTGTTATGGGTGCTGAGGTCTCTGAGGATAGTAACAGGTAGAATTTATCATTTTCCAATAAAGGACCTAGTAGTGCTATTTACATACTAAATTCTTAATAAATATTTATGAATAAATAATTATGAAACTGTGACTTAATATCTGGGTTTTCTTGACTTACTTAATAGAGCTATGATTTTATGTTTTGTTAATTTGACTTTACTTCATTCTAGATTTTTACAGAAGCTTTGCTTTGAAATAATTATGTGTATATATATGCATTGTATGTATATATATATATATATGTTACAGTGATAATACAGAGTTCCCATATACTCTTAGATCCCCCTATTATTAACATTTACTATATACTGAATGTGTCCCCTCAAAATTCATATGTTGAAATCCTAACCCCAAATATGATGATATTTGGAGGTGGGGGCCTTTGCGGTGATTAGGTCAAGAGGGGTAGCCCTCAAAAATGAGTCTAGTGCTTATTGAAGAGACCCCAGAGAGCTCTCTCGCCCAACTGCCATATGAGGACATAGTGAGATGATTGCAGTCTCTGAATCAGGCAGTGGTACCTCACCAGACATGGAATCTACTGTTACCTTGATCTTGGAATTCGCAGCCTTGATCTTGAATTTTTATTGGTTATGAGCCACTAAGTCTATGATACTCTTTTAGAGCAGCTTGAATGGATTATGTGAACCTCTTACATAATAGGGTACTTTTGTATAACTAAGAAATTAACATTGGTACATTACTATTGACAGATTTTCCACCAGTTGGAAATGTCCACAAATTAATTTTCCAATGTCCAGAATCCAGTCTAGGAAAACATATTTCCTTTAATGTGATGTCTCTTTAGTGTCCTCCAGTCTTTGACAATTTCTCAATCTTTCTTTGGTTTGCACATCTTAACATATTTGAAGAGGCCTAGTAGGTATTTTGTATAAAATGGGTTTTTATTTTGGGTTTGTCTGATGTTTTTCTTAGGATTAAACTGGGTTTATGGTTTTTGCAGGAATGCTTTAGACAAATAGAAGACAAGTAGCTTTCTCATTACACACACACGTACTATGTGTATAGTACACATAGACACACATATACTCACATCAGGGAGTATTTGATAAACACATGATATTGACAATGATAATCTTGATCATTTGGTTAGGGTATTGTTTAAAAATTTCTCTACCATGGTGTTAGTATTTTTCCCTTTCTGTGTTCTTTGGAAATGAGTCACTTAATCTATTTCAAGTTCATGAGGGGAGTTATAAAGCTCCCCTGGAGCTCCTTTGCTAGAAGCAGTTTCTACTTATAGTATTTGAAATTCTTCTCTAAGAAAAGTGTGTCTTTCTCAGTCCCTCATTTATTTATTAAAATAACTTATTTATCTCAGTATGGACACATATACTTATTTTATACTTTGGGTTATAATGAAATAGTAATGTTATTTATTTTATTGTTTAAATTGTTTCAGTTTTGATCATTAGAAACATTTTCGGACTAATTTTTGTTTTCATTTGATATGACACCATTTTTTTAAGTACCTAATTCCTTTCTGGCACTACAAGATACTCTGGGCTTATATTTTTACTATGCCAGTCCTAAAAACAACTACATAACCAAGCAACTAAATGACAGCAAATTTTGAAAGATTGAAATAGAAAAATAAAGCAGAAATTGGTAAAGATATAAGTAGAAGTTGAATCAGAAAATAAAAAATAGTAGAACTAAAAATAAATCTAAATGGCATTTCTTTGAAAAATATCCATTTTGTTTGTTGAAATTCTTTATTGAAAAAGTTCTTTTTGGAAACTGCCAACAAAATAAGCAAACCATTAGCTAACCTATCAACATAAAAGTAAGAAGACAAAAATACTTAAAATTGGAAATGACAAGAGGAAAATAACCATCAAAACAAAAAAAATTAAATTCTTAGACTAATTTCCACAATCCAAGATGAAATGAACAATTTCCTAGAAAAATACAACTCAAAGAGAAAGAGGAGATCAATTACAGAACAATTACACAGAAAAAAAATTCTCATCCAATAAACATTCAATATATACCAGGTCCAGATGATCTCATTGAGAAATACTATCAACTATTTAATGATAAGGTACTTTCAATACTATTTAAGTGATTTTAGAACATAATAAAAGAAGGAAAATATCCAAATTCATGTTTAAGAACACCTGAAATATATTTTATATACTATGCATTTTCCTGTAACTTATGTTTTTGATTAAACAATGGTTTTTGGATAGATCATGGGCTAAGTTGTGTGAATTCAAAAATTATTTTCTACTGTCTAGTTTCATAGAGACACATAAGAATTTATTCTATCATACCCATTTTGATGGCCATTCAAGTTTTGCTTATAAGTGAACAAGCAATGTTGTCTAAGGATCTTGGTGGTAGGGAAGACAAAGGTAGTCATCTCTTGTCTTTGAGCTAGGCTTTGGATATGTGCTGATGCTGTAAACAGGTATCTGGAATAACCTTTGTCCATTAGCTTGTATGAGACTTCAGAGTTTGTAGCTGGGAGAAATGAAGTCCTTTACTCCCACGAGAGAAGAACATTTGCCCTTCACTGATTCAGATTCCCCTCCTCTTGAATCTGTTACATCATGCTGTCACTTGGCTTGTTCATTCACTCCAGTCACTTCAAGCCCTGTAACATTTCCTCTTAGTCTTTGGATGACTCAGGAGGTGAGGCAGACTCAGATATACTAACCAGGTTCTCTCTGACCATACTACACAGCTTTCCAAATTAAGTCTGGCTGAGATCTATTCCCTCCCAGGTTCCTGTGTAATGATTTCCTGATACTCATATTGGGTGGTTGTGCATGAGCTCTTTGCTCTCTGTGACTGCTCCTTCTCTCTCTACCCCAAATTTATCTAGCACATATCTGGAAGGGGAAAATCAGAGTGTACATTTTATTGCTTCTCCCACTTTCATCCTGAGTAATACTATTTTAAATGTCAGAAGCAAAATGTTACCTCATTCATTTCATTTAAACATTTTTAATCTCTTCTGTGCTCCCTCCTTCAATAGATTAATGCTCTGACCAACAAGGTTGTAAAGATTGAAGGTAAAAATAATAACGACACATTTATATTGCTCCTTGTTACATAGACATGAATAGTATAAAGTGATATGCTATTTTAATTATTTTTTATTTTTTACCCATCAGGAAAAGTAAGTTCCATATAAAAGCAGTCCACCAATCAAAGAACATGTGAATTATTAATCATGGGGTAGTATTAACACCAATGACTTTTTCATATACTCATACATTTCTGAAATTTGGAAAAAATGAACAATTCATCTCTTTAAATGAATTTTCCTTAAGTAATGAAGGCAAATTTTCTGTTTTTATAAAATGTAAATGTTTTAATTGAAATATTCAGTAAAATCATTGTATATATTAATTATATTAAATATGAAAACTAGATGGTACTTACTTCTGTGGATTGAGGCAATGGAATGGAATTAGGTAGCTAAACAGAAGGAAACTTCTGCACATATGTTTACTAGCTTGAAAAGTCTAAAACAAGAATGACATCTGTTGCAGTAACTTCTATTCTCCGTTGTATGTTCTTGACTCCTCTGTTGTAAATTAACTGTCCATAAACAGTGTTGAAAAGTCCTGTACAAAAGAATTAAACTAGACCACTACCTACTACCCTACACAAAAACTAATTCAAAATGGATTAAAGACTTAAATATAAGTTCTGTAACCAGAACTTAAATACATAAACAAAAACATAGGCAATATGCTCATTTATATCAGCTTTAGAGATGTCTTTAGGATTTGATTCAAAAACAGGGAAGCAGAACAAAAATAAACAAATGGGACTGCATCAAACTAAAAAGTTTCTGCATAGTGAAAGAAACCATCCTCAGAAGGCAACCTACTGAATGCGGGAAGATATTCGCGTATCATCTATCATAAAAGGGGTTAAGGCATCCTCAGAAGGCAACCTACTGAATGCAGGAAGATATTCGCGTATCATCTATCATAAAAGGGGTTAATATCCAAAATATGTGAACAAGTTATACAGCAAAATAATAATCTGATTGAAAAATGAGCAAAGGATTTAAATAAGCATTTTACAAAAGATTATATGCAGATGGCCAATAAACACATGGAAAGATCTTCTCCATTGCTTGTCATTGGGAAAATGCAAGTCAAAGTCACTATAGATTTCACCTCACACTGGTCACAAGTGAGGGTGTGGAGAAGAAAGAACCTCCCTATGCTGCTAGTGGGAATGTAAATTGGTGAGGTTGCTAGGCAAAAGTGTATAGAGTTTCCTCAAAAAATTTAAAATGAAACTGCCATGTGATTCAGCTATTCCACTTTTGATTATTTATCCAAAGAGGATAAAATCACTAATTCAACTATTCACAATAGCCAAGATATGGAGACAATGTGAATGCCCATGGAGGGATGAATGGATAAAGAAGTTATATAAATATACATACATACATACATACATATATACATACACAAATCTGTGTATATGAGAATATAGGTGCACATGTATAACATATTATATATTATAATGCATGCATACACACTCAATGGAATACTATTCAGCTATTAAAAAGGATGACATTTTGCTATTTGCAACAACATGGATGGACCTGAGGGGATTATGCTAAATGAAATATCCAAAGAGAAAGATAAATACTGTATGACTGTAATCATATGATAGAAAATAAATATAACGAATGAAAAAAAGAGATTATTTTTAATCAGTTTTATTGTTTTACCACTCTTTTACATAACTATATTATTTTATGAATACTGCTTCACCCTGGGCATGTGCACATGCTTCACTTACCCACCAAGAAATCTCCCATAGGCTAGTCACATGTCATCTTCCATCCTCTACTCTCTCCACCCCCTCCCTCTGTTCTGTTTTCCACTGTATTTTACAGAGTTTCAGTTATATGACAACAGAACAAGAGTAACTAGAGAAAAATGGGGTGAATGGCAGATGGAATGAGTAGTGGAACTGGATGATGGAGGTTGGTAACTAGGTTTTGGGTGGCGACTGTGGTATATACACTTGTTAAGATGTGAAGTTGTATTCATGAAACTTACAAAGTATTGTAAATAAAGTCACTTCAATTAATCAGTCAATCTATCAACCAATCAAACATGAGAAAATACTTGGAAATGATAAGGTTAAGTGGTAGACATGTTTGTCACATTTTCTTTAAAATTCTTTCTGTATTTTTTACATATTTGATACAAAAATAATTTCAAAGTGACATGCAACTCAAATTATTTTACTACCATTAAATGTTTACTCTGATAATAATTTAGGCTAAAACAGTTTGGCAAAGAAAATATAAAACAAGAATGTAAAATTAATGGCTGAAACAAAATTCAGGAATTTTGTTTATTTATGTTTTGCCAAAATTATCTGAAATAATAAAATCATGGATTTTCATGTGTTTTCCACTGAAAGTCCTTACTCTTTATTTCTAATTCAGTCTCCTTCCAATTTATGCAACCAAACTGATAAAAATATAAGATAGAAAAAAGCCAACAAAACTTGACTCCACATGATGCCAAAGATTTAGGTGGAAAATTCACTTCATTGGCTAAACATTTCAAAAGGTCTAAATTTTGATACTATGTAGACAGAGACAGATGACTAGCTGAATTGTGTAATATTTTTCAATATTTTATTTTATTTATTTAATTTTTTAAAAAGATTTATTTATTTATACAAGCACTGGGTACAGTCAGAAGCGCGGGAGGGTGAGAGAATTCACCAGAGCCAGAGCGGGGAGCAGAACAGGCAAAAGTACACTGCTAAGGGGAACAGCGGGCATCATGTGTGAACCTCGCCCAGCGGCTGGGGATTGAACCGGTGCTGCAGAGGCTGTGGGCAGCTTCGCAACCCAGCGCTCAACCGCTGCGCCACCGGGGAGGCCCATTTTTCAATATTTTAATGTAAGACATACTTGGAAATTTCACCTAAGCCTCCCCGAATTTTCATGTGTAGTTTCATGGAAAATTTTATTAATATAATAGGGTATAAATAAATCAAAATCTATTCATGGATTGCACTGTCAAATCAGCATTTTTTTTCACATCTTATAACATTTAAACACCAAGAGTGTCATTAGACCAAGCATGTCAGATGCCCAACTGAAAAAAGAGATGCCAAATGAACATTCATCAAGAATTTGAGGTTCATCATTAAACTGGACATGTAATGCAATGAAGGCCTAATTATCTATCTAATACTTTTTTTTTATTAGTTTGGTAGTTTCAAGCCACAGTGTTATGAAATCTGGCAGTAAACAATGGAAACCCATAATAACTGTTTGTAATACAATGACGAAAGTGCCTGAAAAAGATTAGCAATATAGTACGCTTTTTGTTTTATTTTGTGTCTAGTGCTATAAAGTTTTTATTAAGTACACATCCGGGTATAACTATAAGTGGAAATGCTGGAGACAGTATTGTTTTTAGTTATTTTATTATAAAAATTAATATCCACAGTATGCATGAAAAACCCAGGGGAAAATAAGGACATTTGGGATGCCAGGGAAAATCACAGATATGTGCAAAGAGTCATTAACTTACAAATCATGACAGCAACTACCTTGAGAGCATAATGTGAAGAACTTCAAAAAAAGGAATATTCTTAGATTTTTAAACAATAAAGTATGGACTGCACAGCACATTGTACTGTGAAAAAAGACACATAAAAATCTACTGTGTTTTCTTATATACTAAACAGTTGAGAAGAAAGGATTCTTAAGTGCTATGGAATATTTTTTAAATGGGAGAAAAGTTATGCTAAAATTGTATAAAATTTATGAAGTCATATAATTTTTAGTAACAAGTTACAATAGGTTTGAAGATATCAAGTGATATTCCTTATGCTTAGTAAATATCAAATAGCAGTTTGTCATCTGATTATTTTACACACCTGGATGAGGAGAGCAGCAACATTGATAATATAGCAAGCCTAATTGTAAAATTATGATCATTTTCATTCTTTAGGGCTCCTTTTCCCATTCAAAAATGAAGGGTTAAAACACTCGATCTCTGAGGTTCCTCACATGTTCAGAATCTAAGTGAATATTTTATACTAGCCTGCAATTTTTCTTGCATCTTGTACCTTTCCTTCAAATCTATTTCACATCCTGATGGTTAATCTTCTAAAAACCTCAGTGTCACAACACTTCCCTGTTACTCTCCCATTAATAACAGCAATGGTTTTCCTCTGAGAGTGGGCAGCTTCTAGCATTCCAAGAGATTCCTACAAGCACACACTAATACATGTACATGTACATCTACCATACAAATAGGGCTTTCATAAGTATTATATACTGAGTTTAAACATATATGGTTGACTGCTAAGAAAAAGGTTAAAAGATGATTGTAGTGTTTGTTCCCAAACAAGAATGAACTGGTGAACTCGATACAAAGCCAAAATTTTCATAGCTTCAATCGCAGATTCTTATAAGTAGGTTTATATGGGCCCTGAGTGTTTCTAGTGAAGCAAGTTGGTGACTATGATGCAGGTGGTCTTCAGACAATTGTTTAGAAAAAGCAAAAAAAATGATTTACAAGAAAAAAAAAGCTGGCATTCAAAATGCCTCAGAAATTTGTCAAGTCTACTTTTGTAACCTTGAAAATGATAGTTGTACCCAGATTATCTGCTGAATTCTTTTTGCTCTTTCCTTGCCTTGGCTGATTCATTTGCCTCCATCTGACATGCATTATTCTTCTTTGTTGTTTGATTTCATCCTACTCTTTCCTAAGCCCAGTTCAAATTTCATCTTTTCCATTTTGCTGACACTATCTAATTTAGTCCACAATGATCAAAAGGATGAATTGGGCTAAATTAAGCTACTATTTTTCTAAATAATAGTAATAATTGCTTAGTTTTAAATTTTCTGATTTCACCACCTTAGTGAAGTGTTTGACTATAACTTCTTTTCTCTGCCTGAGGAGCTGGGAACTCTTGCTGGGCCTGTTAGCCAAACCTGCTGCTGCAGACTCAGAGACAATCCAGATCCAGAGACATGTCCAGAGGTGACATGGACAACAAAGACTAGATGAACAATTCCTGGTGGCAAAAGGCCATCATGGAGAGACAACATTCAAATAGAAAGCAACTGGACAGGAATCAGGAGTGTCAGGGGACAGTGGGTTCTGAGTAAAAGGAAGAAGCCATGGTACATCAGGACAATAGTTCCATCCTCTGCACTGTCAACAGTGCCAGCTGTTGACAACAGGGAGAATTATAAACACTATGTGAAATGTCTTTGTTCTTATTTAAAAGGATTAGAAAACCAAAGGACTAGCCCTGAAGGGACCTAGTTTGCTTTTCTTAGAATTCCTAACAGAGTCTATCTTTGATCTCAGGGTTTTTTTAAGTTTATTTTATATATTTTTACATCATTTTTCATTTTTGTACAATGTATGCATTTTCATCTTGGTGATCGTTCCTGTAAAATTCCCACCCCTTTTGTTTTGCTTCCCTGGTGTCTTAATAGTCTGAGTTCCTCAAGATACTAGAGATGGAGAAAAAATTAAGTCACAATCCTTTATTGTCCATCGATGACTATAATGAAAGTCAGAATTAATGTTTATTTCTTCATTTCGGTTTGAATTATTAATAACAAAGGAATAACAACTATATTGTACTAACTCAACTTTAAAAGATATTTGATAATGCCTTTTGTAATTGATATGCAAAGTCTCTTGATGTAAGAAATGGAGATGATTTGTTTTCTTTCTTCTACAAAGAGAAAAATTGGTCTTTAAAATTGGCTATAATTTTATAAAGACAAACATTTTAAAACCTCCACTAGATATCAAAAGTGTTATTTTAAAATCATTGATTCTACTTGATGATGCTTTGATATACTCTTCATATCTCTCTATATATGTATATAAAACATATGTCTATTACATAGACATGTGTATTTATGTGAAAATGTAAACACAGTGAAATAAAATAGAAACATTACTGCGTGCATTCCTTTTCTCTTGTACTCTCCATTTCAAACACTCTTTCTAATCATATCCATTCTTAATCTCCAATGTGCATTGGGACAGTGTTTATATTCTCTTTAATGTCATTGTATATTAAATAATTGTATAAATTGTGTATCTATAACAGGTTTAACAAATAAGAGATATGGGGCCTTCCTGGTGGTGCAAGGGGTTAAGCACCGCACTATGAAGCAATCGGCAGTCTCTGCAGCACGAGTTCGATCCCTGGTAGGCCAGGGAGCAACCCACATGGCACAGCAGACCTCTCCTGGCTCGCCCACTGCTCCCCTCAGCAGTGTATTTCAGTTGGTCTGCTTGTTCTGTTCCCCACTCTGTCTCTGGTGAATCCTCTCACCCCCCACACCTCTGGCCTGTACCCCAGCTCTTGTATGCATAAATAAATAAATCTTTAAAAAAACAAAGAAGAGATATGTAATAATAAATTTTTTTTCAATTAAATTATTTTTAATGAGGTAAAATTGATTTACAGCACCGTATAAGCTTTAAGGGGTCTTGGTTCACATCTCTTCAAATGTATGTTATCACACCACACCCACAAACAAAGTACCAATAATCCTCCATATTGCTCCTTGAGCCTCCTCCCTTTGCTATCCAGCTTTTCACCTGCCCTCTGGTAGCCTCAGTTATGCAGTCAGATTTCTAGGGTTTGTTTTAATTTGGGTTTGTCTGATCCTTGGTTCTATTTCTTTATATTGCACACATAAATGAATTATCTAGCAGTAGTCTTTTTCCTTCTGACATGTTTTGCCTAACATAACCCCTTCTAGTTCCATCTCTGTTGCCACATAAGGGAAGATTTCACCTTTTTCTCTTATAGCCAAGTAGTATTCAATAGTGTATACACACATCTTTGTATTCCACTCAACTGGCCTTGGGCACTTAGGTTGTTTCCATAACTTGGCTATTGTAAAGAGTACTGCAAAGAACATGAGTGTATGTGTATGTATCACATTAGTGATTTTTAATTCTTCAGGTAGATATCTGGGAGTGGAATTGCTAAATCATATGCTGTATCAGTTTTTAATATTTTGAGGAATCTCTGTACTGTTTTCCATAGGAGCTGGACCAGTCTACATTCCAACCAAAGTGTACAGGATTTCTTTTTCTCCATTTCCTTATGAATGCTTGTTGTTCCTGCTATTTGTTTTTATCTGAGTCATTCTTATGAATTGGTTTGAGTACTATCTCACTGTGGTTTTGACTTATATATCCCTGATAAGTGACAATCAATATTTTTTCACATGCCTACTGGTCACCTGTAAGTCTTCATTCAGAAGTGTTTATTTGGCTCTTTTGCCCATTTTTTGATTGGGTTATTTTGTTGTTGAATTGTGTGAATTGTTTACAGAATCTTGTAGATTTAGGGGCCTCCCTGGTGGCTTAGGTGTTAAGTCTCAGCATTACCATCATGATGGCCCACCCTGACCTGAGTTTGATCCCCTGCCAGTGAGCTAACCCACATAGTGCAACAGACCTCTCCTGTTTCTCCTGCTGCTCCCCTTAGCAGTGTATGTCAGTAGAATTGCCTGTTCTGCTCCCCACTCTGTCTCTGGTGAATCCTCTAAACCCCACAACTCTGGCCTGCACCCCAGGCAAAACAAATAAATCTTAAAAAAAGATTCTTGTATATTAGCCTCTTGATGTATATAATGTATAAATATTTTCTCTTATTCAGTAAAGTATCTTTTTGTTTTATTGATAGTTTCTTTAACTATGCAGAAGAAGCTTTTTAATTTGATGTAGTTCCATCTTTTTATGTTTAATAGCTTTGCTATTGTAGTTGAATCCCCAAAAACATCACTGAAGTCCATGTCATGAAGTGTCGTGCCTGTGTTACTTCCATGTATTTCATGATTTCAAGCCTTACATCTAAATCTGGGAGCAGTAAAATTTTTATGGCAATTAAATGGCACTAAATATAAATAATAGTAGATATTTTAGGAAAGATATATTTCATAAAATTAATTAAAAGCCAGCATTGTACAAAACTTCAAGATGTACACTTCTCAGACATTCTGAAAATATTTTCAGATTGGGATTGGCAGAGAAATTGATTTTTCTGTTTTTTTTTTCCATTCACTTTATTTTTTGAGTATGTAGGTGGTAAGTGAACAATATAAGCAAGGTCCTTTTCATGGAGTTACTTTTCTGCTAGGGAAGGCAGCATGGAATTAAATAATCAAAGGTTAAAATTATAATTTTTAACCCATAATTTTAACCTATAAGACCTTCAGGGCTACAAAGAAAATAAAGGTGAGTAGTGGAATAGAGAGAGAGATTGACTGGAAAATGCAGTATTTTAGTTATAGTGGTAGAAAAGTTATCTTTGAAGAAGTCAATCTGTTCCCAAACTGACATATGCAAAGCAGTTAGGCATGTAAAAATGTCACCAGGCAAAAATTGCCATAGGATCACAACCTCTCTCACTGGTTTGGGTCCAGCAACCTGCTGCTACAAACGCCAAAAAAAAAAAAAAAAAAAAAAAAAAATTGCAGGGGTGTATCAAAAGAGAAAAAAGTCAATTTATTCTAAACAATAAGACATAGAAGGAGAAATCCCAGAGCACAGGGAGAAGGTCCAGTTACCCACGGATGACGCGACGTGGAGCTGCAGCTATGGGAGCTGGCAAGGTGTGGCAGAGGTCTGCTGCTACTGAAGTGGTGGTGGTGGGGGGGTGTTCTTCCCACTTTGGGGAGGACAAAGACTTGGACAGAGAGGCAGCTGCTATCTGCAGCAGTTCAGATGAAGAAGAGAGCAAAAGCATTATCGTGTTCAGTTTTAAGTCACTTACCTCTGCTCGTAGCTCCCAGGTGCCCCCATCCAAGAAGTCAGATTCATGGCATGCTGGGAGTTGTAATCTCTGGTACCTGAGATCTTTTCTGCATGGAGATTGGGGTAGAATCCCTTCAGGACATCATTCACTGGTTCAGACTTTACAACCTCCCACCATAATATCCCCCACATTCTAACAAAAATATGATGGAAACTGCTCTGAGCAGAGGGACCTCAAGTGTGAACAGCTAGGACAGGAACAAATTTGGGCATTTGAAGAAGACTAAACAGAGGTTCTAGTGAAACAAGCTGTAAGCGATGATGTCAAAAGCAGGTAGGAGTTGGTTGGGCCAAGCTCTGTGGGCTCTGGTAAGAGATTGGCTTTGTTCTAAAAATGACAAGAAGCAATAGGAAGGTTTTGAGGCAGAAGAGTAAAGTAATCCAGTGAGGAGTCACATGAGCTAGAGAGCAAGCAGGGGATCATCTGGCTGGATTTAATAAATGTGTCAGATCATTCTAAATTCTCTTTATCTTGTTTTAATTGCTTCCAGAGCCAAGCAGAGCACTGTGGACTGGCTAACCCCTTTTGAAGAACATAACGTTTGAAAGGAGTCTGTTTCTTTTGGAGAGTATTGAAGATCATAAAGTGTTTGAATATTGGTAGATTGCCCATGAAAGAATGTTTGCCAAAGGGATTTTTAAATGCATAGCAGGAACAAAATGTTCCCTTATCAATGGAATGCAGAGTAGAAAAAGTGTAACCTATTTCTCATTATAACTTTCTACATTCATTTTTTAAGATATTACTTAATCAACTGAATTTGTATCATTGTTGAAAATGACATTTGATAATACATTCCTCTTTTCAAGATTAGTGAAAGCCAAATAAATGAAACATAATGTTCCATCTCTATCAGTTTTCTTCTGTCAATAATCTTTCAATAGATGAAAAATTCTCTCCTTTTGCTAGAGGCTCATAGGAAATAATTAATGGGGGAAATAATCGAATTGAATTTATTTTGGAAGGGACAACTTTTAGATTAAAATTTTATTGATTATGGTCATGTTACTATTTCATAGAACCAAAAATATAGATGGTAAAGATGACTGTGTAAACATTGATGCATATTCCCAAACAATTAGGCAGTGTTTTTAGAAATATTATGTCATTAAATTAGTGAAAATTCTTGTGGAATTATTTTACTAAGTATAAATAATTTGGCTTTTAAAAAATATATTTGATCTGATTGCCTACAAAATTTGAACCACTAATATCTTCAGAAAAATTATTCTCATGTATTTTATATATTTAGATTAATAATTTTATTGTTTTATGACAATTATGTTTGTGATAAATATATAAGAAATAAATAAAAAAATTTAGAATCACAGCTACACAGACATGTATATATACATATATACACACATATGCACACACAACACACACATACATATATAAGAAATAATTAACCATGTAAAATATAATATGTATTTTAGGGAAAACAGAATCACAAGATACTCTTTGTTTTAATAAAAATATTGACTTTTTAAATTCAACTAAGAAAAAGTCAGTAAAGACCTTTTATGTTATATATTTCAATAATAAAATCAGTGGACTACTCGGCTAAAATAATGAGGAAATACCCCATTTAAGTTTCCCCAATTTCCCCTACACGTGTTACTCTTTGATTTTGCTTTATTTTTAAATTTGCATTCTCTTATGTCACAATAATTTCAACAATAGTTTAGTCTTGTACTAATCTGAAATAAAACATAAAACTATTTTGCTGTGGCTTCTCCATTTCAGAGTTCCTTATTAGATTTATCTTTTATTTTGGTTGTATGAATGGTTTATATAATTTGTACATTAATCTTTTTTCTTACATGTGATGTGCAAATAAATATCTTCTCTTATTTAGTAGGTTGCCTTTTATTTTATAGATGGCTTCTTTCACTACGCAAAAGCTTTTTAATTTGATATATTCTCATTTGTTTATATTCTCTTGCTCCTAGAAATGTATGCACAAAGTTACCTCTAAGACTGATGTGAAATAATTTATAACTATGTTTTATTCTATATACTTTTGTGGTTTCAGATCTTATTTTCAAGTACATTTTGAATTAGTCTTAGTATATGCTGTAAAATATTCTTTTTCCATGTGGCTGTCCAGTTTTATCCCCCCTATTTATTAAGGAGAATTTCTTTGCTTCAATGTATGCTTTTGACTCCTTTCTCATAAATTACTTGTCCATATATTTGTGATTTTATTTCTCAGTGCTAAGTTCTATTCCACTGATATCATTTTAATACCATGCTATTTTGATTACTATTGCTTTACAGAATAGTTTGAAGTCAGGGATCATGACATATTTATTTTCATTCCCCTTTTAAAGAATTATTTGGCCCTTTGAATCCAAAAAAATTTAGAATTCTTGTATCTATTTCTGGGAAGCATGCTATTGGGATATTAATAAGAATTGTATTGAATCTGTATATTGCTTTGGGCAACATGGCCATTTTGACAATATTGATTTTTCCAACCTATAAACCCAGAATGTCTTTTAATTATTGTGTCTTCTTCAAATTTTTTCAATAGTGTCATAGATTTTAGTATACAGATTCTTCACTTCCTTGGTTAAACTTATTTCTAGGTATTTTATTCTATTTCATGTGTAAATGTTAAAATTACATTGAATTACATTTCATCATAAATGGTATTGTTTTTATCGTTTCCTTTTCTGCTCATTCATTGTTTTTGTATAGAAACATGTAAAATTATTGTATATTGATTTTTTAGTCTATAACCTTATTATATATTTTTTATTATTTCTAACAGGTTTTTTTTGAGGCGTCTTTAAGGTTTTCTATATAATGTCATTTGCATATAGTGACAGTTTTATTCTTACCTTTCCAATCTAGATACCTTTTTTCCCACCACATTTGAATCCATTGTTTACTGAATCATTTGCAGGAAAGGTGTAAACTAATGACTACTTAAAGCTTAGGTCCTAGAACTGATATTTTGTTGGGTTAGGGATAGAGGAACTTAACCTAGGGTAATTATGCTCTAAAATTCTTTTTTTTTTTTAAGCAAGTTTTTGTTTTTTTTTTGTTTTTGTTTTTTTTTTATACAAGCACTGGGTACAGTCAGAAGCGCGGGAGGGTGAGAGAATTCACCAGAGCCAGAGCGGGGAACAGAACAGACAGACTGATGAAGTACACTGCTGAGGGGAGCAGCGGGTGCAGCAGGAGAGGTCTGCACCCATGTGGGACCCTTGCCGGTGCCCAGGGATCGAGCCAGCGCTGCAGAGGCTGTGGGCAGCTTTGCAGCCCAGCGCTCAACTGCTGCGCCACCAGGGGAGGCCCCGCTCTAAAATTCTTATATAAAAAGTCCTTCAGTTTTTAAAGTAAGACTATGTGGTTATATTAACCTGCAAGAGAAAAAATATTTGTTACTGCTATTCACTATCTTCCTACATTTCTGTTGCAGTCACTTGATTAATATGGACATAGCAAGTCTTCAAAAAGTACAGAGTAGTAACCTGGCACCAACCTTTATGGAATTTATAATATAATTACAATGTCAGGAATAATTTTACTGTACTGTTTTAAATTTTATGATCTAGAAATGGAAAAGACAATTACTAATCACTTTTTAATCTGTCCAACTTACTTTCAATTATTTTATAAATTCAGCAATGTTTTAAAATTCTTCTAGCTCCTCTATTCTACTGTTACCAAATTGGTGGCATGTTGAGACTGCACACATTATTTATAACAAAAACTTCTGCTTGACTTTGGGGTTATTTGTGTCCCAAGGCTAATACATAGAACAACAACCCTCCCACCTGCTTTTTAATTTGTTGCATATTTGTTTACTTGTCAACAGAAGCCATCATGTCCTTGGCAAGTCTACAAAATATGTTCCTCAGGAGTCATAAAAGAAATATCAGACAACCTCAGTTATGCTCTGAGTAATCTGTTCAGAAAAACACAAATGGTAAGGAATAAAAAGTAGGAAGACAGCCTGGACTAGGAGCAAATATATGAGGAGTAGAATATTAGCTGTATGGATGGCATCTGTCCATTTTTTAATCTTGTTTATAGTAATAATAGACTCTTAATATATGTCTACTGAATGAAATAGAATTTTAAAGGTCAAGGACAGAACTGAGATATGATTGATGGACAAGAAGTCAAAAATAGTGCCTAAGAGGAAGTAATTATAATTACTATACCACAAATTCAAAGAAGTTAAAGATAGTATCTATTCAATCTTATGTCCATAGAATCTACAGTATAGAAGTAGCATGATCGAATGTGGAATTAATTCATTCAATGTATGGAATGAATGAATGAATGAATGATTATTCATTCTATGGTGACTTCAGTATGAGTAGATGCAGAGAAAAAGTATAGTCAAAATTAGATTGAAGTGAGTTTATATATAAAATGAAAGTGAAGCTATGTATTATATAATTTCAACTATAAGACAAAGAATACATGAAAAATGAGGGTACCAGGAACAGATAGAGATGGGAATGAAGACAAGCAAATGTAGGGGAGTCTATGTGTATATATATGCATGAATATTTATTTGGATTGAAACAGTAAATATGAAACTGTCAAGGTAGAGAAAGTTTGAAAACCTAAGTTGGGCGGGGTAAAAGAAAGAGTAAAGACTACAAATTTTACAAAATTATGTCCTGTTTCCTCTCTATGTTAGAATAAAGAGAATGGTAATAAAAAATAAGAGCCTGAAATTATATTATCTAATACTATATGCAAATATTAAAATGCAAAGAAATCATCTTAATTTACTACTAAAATATTATTCAAACAGAGACTCAGCGAAAAGGAAAATGAGTAAGGGAAATATATTTATAGAGGGATATGTAGCAATATTTGCAATATATTAAATTAACCAATACAGTTCTTCTGAATTTTCCATACCACTCCTAGGAAACAATTTACAATCACATACACTTTATATAAGTCTGTTTCTGCAAGTGCCTTAAACTCAGTCATATTCAGTTGAGTTTTTTAAACGTTCTGTATTCATGAATGAGCCAAAGAAAAAGCAGCAAGATCTAGCATTTGTCTGATGGTTTGCTTATTATCTTTTGTCTTAAAAATGTTTTGCCTCATTTAGTTGTTGCTTTTTTTTTAATTGAGGTCACATTGACTTACAGAGGTATAGGATCACACCTCTTAGAATGTATGTTACCACACCACACCCACCATGAAGACACCAGTGGTCTGCCACCATTGTGTTTAACTGAGTGAGTATTGGTTTGCAACATCGTATAAGATTTATACCTGTATTTCTCCACTATTGTCCACTGGGGCCCCTCCCCTTTTTCTCCTAGCCACCCAGCCTCCTTCTCCGGTAAACTCAATTTTACAATCAGATTTCTATGGTTAAGTTTGGTTTAATTTTGACTGTTCCTTTGCCTTCTTTGTTTTCCACATATAAGTGAAATCATTAGGTATAATTCTTTCTTTTTCTTATTTTGCTTAGCACAATGCCGTCCAGTTCCATCCATGTTGTTGTTGCCAATAGCAAGTGTTGTTTTTTTTTTTAAATAGTTAAGCAGTATTCCATTTGTATGTATACCACATTTTTTTATCCACTCATTAGCCCTTGGGCATGAGGTTGTTTCTTAGCTGTTTGATATATATATATATATATATATATATATATACATACACATACACAGTATACATATACACATACATATATATGTATATATACATTAGACACACACACACACACACAGAGTATTCTTCAGGTACATACCTGGGAGTGGAATTGCTGAATCATAGGCATAGTGCAGGCAGGCACAGGGCAGAAGCAGTCAAAGGAGGGTCCAAGAGCCCTCAGTGGCTTTTTCAGGCTTTTAAAGATCCTTCTACACCATTTGCAGTGAAGCAACCAGGTGCAGGGCAGGCAGGGGGAGCTGGGGTGACAGGGGTGCTGGGAGGCACTCCACCGCATGATCCTCTGCTGCCCAGTCCTCTGTGACATTGCCCTTATAGGCTCAGTCTCTAGGCTCAGGTATGCCCACTTAAGCACGCCCACACCATACCTCAGGTGTACACCATCAGGCACGCGCACCCCAAGCCCACACTCCCAAGCACCTCTTGCATTCAAGGCCACAGGTGATGGCCACAGAGGCCAACAGCACAAAAGTCTGAGCAATCTTCATATACCCTACAGTATGTTATATCTATTTTTAATATTTTGAGTAACCTCCATAATATTTTCCATAGAGACTGGATCAGAATAAATTCCCACCAATAGTGTACAAATGTTCCTTTTTCTCCATACCTTTGCCAACACTTTCTGCTTCTGGTCATTTTAACATGGACCATCATGCTGTGGTAGCCTAATGGATTTTTTAAGGGATGGAAGTTGATGTTTTACTTTATTGTAAATTTAGGGTTCTCAATGTAAATCAAGGCTGGTTCAGCCCTTAAAAATTCCTCAATTTATCTCACCTGAAGTGTTCTTTGAATATACATTACTGCCTGTTGAAGGTCTACTATGTCCCTTTACTCATCAGCCTAAGGTATATTAAAATGTCATCAGGATAGGCATGAATCCTAGAAGATCAAATTTGCCAAAATCTAGGTATTATTGCTGATGTCTGCAATTAAAGATAATTCCCAGGTAAACAGTGAACTTAGAGTATGTTGTACAACCTGATCATCTGATACTTTTCTGAACACTCTTTTTTATAACCAAAATTTCTCAACAATTTCTTCTCAAATCTCTGACACCAATTTACTTTTAATATTATATTTTCCTACGACACTGACCATAATAACTCTGAGAGCTTTTTGAGTCATTCCTTTTATAATTCTCTCACCCTCCCACACCTCTGACCTGTATCCCAGTGCTTATATAAATAAATAAATCTTTTAAAAAAAGAGTCATTCCTTTTAATGCAGCCTCGCCTTAGAGACTCATCTTGTGCTCCAACACAGAAAATAGACAACTGTGCTTGTAGGGTAAGTAAAGTATTAGGCTTTTCTGCCCTCCCACCATTAGGATTAATGATGGATCCTTGAGGTCCTGAATGCATGCCTGATGTGGGCACCTGGAGTAGGGTGTGGGCATATGTAGATGGGATTCCCCTGGGCTAAGAGTGGGCTTATAAGGGCGTTGTCACCGGGATGCCAGCAGGAGCAGAATGAATGGAAGAGCAGAGAAGCAGGGAGAATGCGAGAGAACCCCGGAGAGCCCAGACAGAGTGAAGACTTGCTGGGGGCTGGGAGGTTGGCAGCTCCCCAGCCCCCCAGCACCCCTGCCTGCTGTGTACCTGGTAAATCCTAATAAAAGCCTGAAAAGCCACCGAGGGCTCCAGGACTCCTGTTTACCCTGTCTGCTCGGATCATAGAGAACCTGCTCTGTGTCCTTCCTGCCATTACAGTGCTTCACCTCCTTTTCAACTTATATTTCCTATACAAGTACTACCTACTATCCTGCCACTATCATTACTACTACTACTACTACTACTACTACTACTACTACCTCCTGCTACTGATGCTATTGATTTATCAGATCTCCATTGTGAGCCAGGCATGGTGCTAAACATTTTATTCATGACACCCCTGTAAGATATTTTATTCACTCATATTTTATAGATGATCTTATAAAAGCTAAAATGAGATTGTGTAATCTACTAGTAAGTGTCAGAATCTGGATTTAAATTGATGCTTCCTCAATTCCAAAGTCTAGGCTGTTTCTATTCCACTGAGAACAGAATGACTAGATTTACTCAGAAATTGCCAAGAAATCAAGATCCCTTAATTCAGAATCTGGCAGAACATAAGTGTACATGCTGGGAATGACATGGTCAGCTGGAAGGCAAGAAGGAACAGAGTTTTTGGTTCAGGACATTCTGTCCTTAACACTCTAGTTTATCTGTGGGATATTTAGGATGAAAGAGTAGGTGTTAGGTACATACTGCTCTCTAAGCAGATGTCTAGAGATGGAAAAGTTCACTGAGGCTCACTAAGACTCATCATTACCTGTGGAGAACTATCTCAATTTATCGAAGATATAGCTCTGCCAGTTACGAGGACATTAATTCATAAAAAGAGATGGTTCACTTTATGTCTGTTTTAATTATATCAAAGTTGGAAGCATTTGAATTTCATTTTGTTCATGGTATAGGTCAATATGTAAAGCCCCGTATTATAAAGAATAATTTCATGTATGATCCGAAAATCTAAGAGATGGAAACATTAGCAGACACAGATCTTCTTGGTAAGAAATGAGAGAACAAAATTAGAAGGTGAACAATGAAATACTTTAAAAGATATTTCCTTCAGCGAAATAAGCCAAAAAGAAAAAGAAAAATACCGGATGGTCTCACTCATAGCAGGAATCTAGAAAACTTAAATAAGGGACCAGGAAAATGAATAACTATAAGAAAGTGAAAATCAAAATCAACAAAAAACTATGAACCAGAGACACTTTTAGGGGGGCGGGGGCGGGAGGGAAGGGATTGGGGTCAGAATGGGGGGCTGCAATTGTATGGGGAATATAACAATAAAATTTTATAAAAAAAAAAAAAAAAAAAAAAAGATATTTCCTTTTGACTTAAAAATGAAATGAAATCAAATGAAATGAGTATTTATTTGTTGTAACTAAATACTATGTATAGTTGGTATTTGATAAATATTTGGTAAATAATTTTTCACTTTGCCAATATACATTAGCTCTCTGGTACAAATTATAAAGTCTATGTGAATGTTTTTATATCCCTCGTAATTTTATAGTTTACAACTTTAAAATTCATCATATGGTGATTTTTCTAAAATTTGTAATTTACTTAATGCAAACATCTTTTCAATGTTTTTTTAGGGATTTATTATTTGTAAACATGAATTATGCTTTTAAAAGTTTATGAAAAATGTTGTAGTATGATACAATAACCAATATTTATAAGAAGCAGAAACCACTTCTTAAAAGAAGAAACAGCACTAAAATTTGACTTTTTAATTTTATGGAGATCTTTATATTTCAGGTTATATCACTATGTAAGCAATAATAAAGGAAAGGAACACTTACATATGTTTAAATCGTAATGAATGTATGCATTAGTAGAAAATCTCCCATAATTTCAACAGACTGCAATTATCTCTGTGTCATGTTCCAGAAATGTTACGTGAAGGTGATCAGAAATTTTATTATATTGTTTGGGAGAATGATTGTATCTGTTTTTAAAATAAGCCACTATAACCTCTTCCTTCTTTTTCCTACCCAACTCCACTGCTTTTTAAATTTCTATTCAGTTCTTCATATTGCTCGCATAAGTGATTCTATAGGAAAAAATTTTAAAACTTCTAGAAAATTTGAAGGTTATTAAATTTAGATGAAATCAAGCTTTGAAAAGTTGAAAGAATTTTAGGAAACTCACACTGGACAGTCTTCAAGGCACAATCAGTAGGCCTGAAGAGTTCTAGTTCACTATTTCACAATGTTTCCTCTTTAAAGTCTGGAAATACTACCTAAAGTATAAAACATTGCTTAAAATTCCATGATTCATAAATGTATACAAACACATACTTAAATCATAACTTAAATAAACATAGATACTGTGGAAAATATACGGGACATTAGAAAAAATTGTTTAATTGGATAGATTTTTTTGCTAGGGATATAAATCGTGTTATATTCAGAGAACGGGAATGTGTACAGAAAGCAGTTGTGGAGCACAGTGAGAATGGTCTATGTAGGGTTCCCTTCAGAAAGAAGCCATGGGGCACCAGAGTGGAATGTTTGAAGACTACAGAAAATAGAGTGGGCACCTATGGGAAGTTTGATCTTGGGAAAGGAGTGGCAGAGCAGAAACCCAACAGACAAGGTTTAGGGAGAACTAAGCATTGGGAGAGTCAGGACAACAATGATGCCCAGGGAATTTGTAAGGAAAAAAATTGATTACAAGTTAGCTGAGAAAGTAGTGAAATTAAAATCTCCCCTCCATTCCTAAATTACTCATTATCTGCTCTCAGGAAGTAAAACTAATAATGTTCTCAGGTAGACGTTGCATCTGCTTTGATGACCAGGCCTCAAAAGTCACATCGTATCACTTGAACCAAATCTACTGATATAAACAATCAGAAAAACATACTAGGTTACTTATGTACCTTGGCCAAAAGACAGATGCCAAGGATGACAAAGAACTGAATATTTAAATCTACAAATTTATATGGAGTTGTTATTTTTAAAAGAGGGTCTCAGGGGTAAGCTTACATGTATTGTAATTATATTTTCTTGAGAAATAAAAACTACATTTTTACTTAACATAATTTTCTATTTTAAATGTTTTGAAAATATTCAAAGAGAACTATATGGCCCCTTTAAAACTTGAAGGCAGATCTTTGGTAGATGTTAAATTTTTAAATACAAAATAAATAAATCTACTCCATGATTAGGCATTGCCTATAAAGAAGGGTGTGGTTCAGTGAATTCTATTGCCACAAAATTCTTTCCTCATTAGAAATAAAATTTCACAGGTTTTCCACACAGATTCCACAAGGCTCATACATAGCATCTGAGGAGACAAACTTACTTCTTCCAGGTTGAATTAGGTTTTATGTAACTGAAAAAGAACTGAAAGTTTACTAAGCTGGTTTTCATAGGTCCAAGGAAGTTAGAGAAGAAACGTTAAGTATGAAGAAAGTTGTCAAGGCCTTTCTGTCATTGTTTGTTAGTACATGAGTGGCTGGAATGAAGATGCTCACAAGTGATTTGTTTCCCAAACAACGCAGGGGGAGAACTGCAGTCAAGATGGAGCTTGTGCTCAAGCCCAGTGTACCTAGGCTTTCTCTCATGACATAAGGCTCGCAGAGTTGCTGAAAGGAAAGTTTGCTGTTATCAGGCATCTTCCTAGAAATGTTCTCTCGGCCCTGTCTGGGGTAAGGACAGCTAACAACCCAAGCAGCTGTCTTGACTTAGTTTCATGGAAATTTCTCGCCCAAACAATCACTAACATATGAGGTCCAATTACTTCTCACTACATAGAGAACAAGTGATGTGATAGTATCTCTATGTGCCTATGTAGAAAAATGAAAAAGTGGTATTGAACTTTCTTGCCACTGCCCTTCAAAGTGTCTTCATGACTATCAATACTTGGATTTATTTTATTTCTGTTTAGCAAAGGAACTAGCTGCATTGGCTGGGAATACGCGCCGTAAGGTGGCAATATTGCACATTTAGAAGTATGTTCTACTTATTCCATTTCTTTGTTAACTCCTCTGCCTGATTACTAGCACTCACATCCTTGAGAAAGCCCTTCTCACTGAATTTAAGCTGCTCTCAACTCTGTCACAATTTGACACAGGTCCTTTTTCTTCTTAATGCAATCTGTCTGGTCTCCCCATTGTTCGGCATTTTATTATTTGAGTCATTTCTTCATGATCTGGTATTGAGATATTCCTCACTTAATGTTAAATCTTCCTCTCAGAAATTTTTGCCCAGGAGTTGGAATTTTCATTTTAGAAAATTCTTATTCTTTCTAGTTCTGCTCGGGATTATTATAGTGACAATTCAGATTAAGTGAATTTTTCTTTTCTCTGAAAAATTTCTTCTTTGTTAAGGTGCCCCAAAATCTTGAATTTTAACCTCAAACTGACATTCCTTAGGGAAGTTTTCCAAATTTACTTCTTAATGACTTCCGCATAAGCTGCATGGTAACTGGGTTAGCATGTTGAAAATAGAATACCTGCTTTAACTTAAATCTCTTTAATTAGAATTCATGAGGAGGAATTTCTCTATATAGCAAAAACTTCTATATATAACACTTATTAAGGTCTGGGCAATTTGGGAAAAGTTGGCAAACTTTTTCTGTAAAGGACCACATAGGAAACATTATTGTCTTCGTAAGTCATAGTCTTTGTCACACAATTCAGTTCTACTGCCATTATGATAGTCACAGAAAATAAACAGCAAATAGCCATGGTCTTGTTTCAGTAAAACTTTATTTGTAAAACCAGATGAGCCTGACTTTCCCCATGGACTGTAATTTGCTTACTCAGATTTTAAACAATAACTCATATGTGCTTATTGTTACTGATACTCTATAAAAATTGTCTCTCCTTTTCTTTAGGCTTCCAGGTGATGAATATACCAATATTCCCATTTTATAGGTGGGGAAGCTGGGATTCAATATGTAATTCTAGCACATTGTGTCTGGAAAGGGGTGTTAAATATATGTTTTGTGTATGCATGAAAAATGAATTGGATGGACAGAATTTATTTATTTATTATCATTTTTTAAAGATTTATCTATCCATGAATACAAGAACTGGGGTACAGGCCAGTGGTGTGTGTGTTGGGGTGGGTAAGAGGATTCACTAGGGGCAGATTGGGGAGCAGAACAGGTAGATTTACTGAAATACATTGCTGAGGGGAGCAGTGGGCAAGACAGAAGAGGTCTGCTGCATGGTATAGGTTGCTCCCTGGCCGGGGATTGAACCTGTGCTGCAGTGGCTGTGGTTAGCTTGATAGTGCTGTGTCTTAACCTCTTGAGCCACCAGGGAGACCCCTGGATGGACAGAATTTAGAACACACATTACAACAAGACAAACATCTTAGATGTAATTAATTCATTCTATATTTATAAAACATTTACTCTAATATTATGCATAATTATCTGAAGACGTTATTAGTGAAGAAATAGGATGAATGACATTATCTTGGGAACAAAATAGCAAAGCCAAGACAACACAACTTGGAAGAAAGTGACATAAAGTGACATTTTAACAATTTAAAACCTCTAAAGTGACATCATTTTAGGATGAGATTATTTTCCATACAATCTGAAACATTAATTCAGTCTTTCTTAGATTGGAGAATTTGGTTCATTAAAATTTCTAAATTATCATTATTTTTATAAAATTAACATGCTTGAGAAATTCATGGGCTCAACCTTGACATAATTTACTAACATAACTATATTCCAACTCAAAAAGTAACCAAGATGTTAGTTATTAAAATAAAAAATTTTTTGAAAATAAGCATTAAAAAAGTTAGTTCTAGAATTAGGCTTTCAGAAAGACCCTAAAGATATTCAGAGAGAGATATCTCTATATCTCATAGATATTTATGTGACATTAAATCTCACAGTTATTTATTTAAATATTTATATTTAAATATGTAGATATTTATTAAATATCTCATACATACTTAATGTACAGAAAAATAAAACTAAAAATAACATTAAATAAAATACATTTGAAAATAAAAGATGCATATGAATGACTGGAGCTTCTTTTTTTTTTTTTTTTAAAGATTTATTATTTATTTATTTATTTATTTATACAAGCACTGGGGTACAGTCGGAAGCACGGGAGGGTGAGAGAATTCACCAGAGCCAGAGTGGGGAGCAGAACAGGCAGAGTGATGAAATACACTGCTGAGGGGAGCAGCGGGCATGGCAGGAGAGGTCTGCGCGCCATGTGGGACCCTCGCCGGCAGCCGGGGATCAAACTGGCGCTGCAGAGGCTGCAGGCAGCTTTGCAGCCCAGTGCTCAACCGCTGCGCCACCAGGGGAGGCCCACGACTGGAGCTTCTTGATATGCCAAACGTTGAACACAATTGGAAAATAAATATGTTAATTCATCTTTAAACCCATATAAGTCACTAACTGAAAAAATAATTCTATCTTGTTATGGGCCATTTAAAACTCTAGGGCAAATATCCAACACTTTTTCTTTGTGCCTCAGATTCTACCTTTGTAAAGTGGAGAAAATAATATCCTTAGTTTTACAATATTGTAAAGGTTAAATACATTAATAAACATAGAGTTTTTGATAGAGTGCCCTGAACATAACATAAGCTCAATACAAATTAGGTAGTACTTTAAAAAGGTTTTATTTTATAGTATTCAGGTCTTTAGAAGTATTTCATGAAGGAAAAGTGCATGTTAAAAATAAAATAATAGGGGCCTCCCCAGTGGCGCAGCCGTTGAGCACTGGGTTGCGAAGCTGCCCGCGGCCTCTGTGGTGCCGGTTCGATTCCCGGCTGCTCCCCGGCCACCAGAGGAGGGTCCCACATGGCGCGCAGACCTCTCCTGCCGCCCGCTGCTCCCCTCAGCAGTGTACTTCGGTCCTTCTGCCTGCTCTGCTCCCCGCTCTGGTTCTGGTGAATTCTCTCACCCTCCTGCGGTTCTGACTGTACCCAGTGCTTGTATAAATAAATAAATCTTAAAAATAAAATAAAATAAAATAATAATTTAATTTGAAAATTCTCATCCACAAGTTCATCAATACATTGAATATACAGAAAAGTATTCAGTATAGAAACCTACTCCATTTCATTTAATAATTTCTCATATTTACTCGAATATATTTGGGAAGTAGGTTAAAAATCTTAAAATAATTTAAATATTCTAAGAATTCCATTTTTTCCATATTGCTTCTCTGAAGGGATTATTATTGAATTGACTCAACAATTATATACAGGTCAGAAACTTGAAAAATATAATAGATTCTATTGGGCATCTTAGATATTCTAGATTTTAACTGATCCATAGCCATGGATACAGTATCTTGTCTACAAAACCTTAAACAGACTTTGTGCACAAAGTCTAATCTCAATAAGGTATTGTTTTCTCTTGTTTTCTGCCCTGCTTCTTTATTGATGCAAAGGGTGGGTCGCTTACAGGAGCCCAGTTTGGAATTACACATGTGCAACCTTGACGCACATAGTAGCTATTACCCAAGGGACAATTCTCAACCCAGAGAGGATGTGGTTGACATATACCACTTCTTTTTTTCCCACTTGTACAGATAATTCTGGGATATGTTCTATATTCTCCCATGAAGGTCCTTGTAGAAGTCAGTACCTACTCATGCATAGTGGTGAGCTGCTAGTAACACATTCTGTATGGACTCTCTCCTTCCTGCCTTCTTTCACTCTCAAATCCTGCACTTCTGTACCCTGGAATCACTTCTCAAATGAGCTGCCTACATGCAAACTTTTGTCTAGAGTTCTGGTTTCCATATAAACTAAGCTGAGGAATGATATATAGAATGATATAACATGAGTATGTGTATAATTTATGTTGTATGTTGTCTACGAAATATAATGCAGACAATAAAGCCTGTGCTTTCTTTCCTTTGAACTTAGTAAACTGACTTTAAGGAATCATGTCTGGTACAAAGTCCACATTTTATATCTGATAAGGAAAGGAAGAATGGAGAAGATAATTTTTTCTCTATTTAATGAAAGTTCACAGGGTGCTTTATTCCAAGGTTTATGAGTTTGAGTTATAAGTAGAATTCCAACTTTTTTTTTTAAAGATTTATTTATTTATACAAGCACTGAAGTACAAGCCAGAGGCATGGGAGGGTGGGAGAATTCACCAAAGAGAGAACTGGGAGCTAAACAGGCAGAAGGACCGAAATACACTGCAAGGGAGAGCAGTGGGCAAGACAGGAGAGGTCTGCTGCACCATGTGGGAATCTCCCTGGCCAGCCAGGAATCGAACCTGCACTGCAGAGGATGCGGTCAGCTTCACAGTGCTGCACTCAACCCACTGTGCCTCCGGGGTGGCTCAGAATTCTAGGTTTTAATTAGTAAGATCATCAGTGATCGTGATATTTTGAAAACAAAGTCTAAATTTTATAAGCAAAAGGTAATTGCGTGGTCAATTAGAATTGTAATCACCAATACCGTTGATAATAGAATTGGTATGTGTGTGAGATCTAAAAATCCTCCCATTTTCTTAAACTCATTATGCTCTTTGGTTGATATATTTGTTAAAATATGGTGGCATTTAGATTATTTTGATGTGCCAAATGATTTTTAAAATTTGTTATAAAGAATAATAGAGAAATTCACATCATAAAAGAAAAAAAATAAATTTAGTAATCTAATAAATGAAATTACTTACCATCAGAAAAATAAATGAAAAATAAATTTAACAAATGAAAGTCCTTGCTATCAGGAAGAGGGAGAAAATTAAACTCAAAAAATCCACTTTCTAAAATGCAGCAGGTTTCAACTTTAATCAACCTTTATATTTACATCCCATTTCATTCAGGATAGGATAAAATGAAGGCTTTTTGTTTTCATTGTTGACTTCAACATGATACCAAACTGAAATATTGTCCTCATTAATCAAATAGGAATGCCAATAGCTCATGCCTTGGAATATGCTTGGGTCTGGCAGTGTCTGTGGAGACAGGCCCTAGGTTGACTTCAGTTGGTATGGTGCATGTGGATCACTGGATGATTCATTTCCAGATGGAAACAAGTGCTAAAAGAACTTCAGTTCTAAGATGAAGCAATCTTGGAGAAAATTTTTCAGAAATTTAGGAAGGTCAAGGTGCCAGGCTGAAAAGAAACTATTAGAGAAAAAGGTCATATAGCAAAAATAAAATAAAATCAAAGCCATCATACTAATTATCATTCTCTACAAACATTTCACCTTCTACTTTCTAACAGAGGCAAAGGACTCTGTTTTTATAAAGCTGAGAAATGATGGCAGTGTCCTAAAAGCACTTTCCCTTTGTTTGTTTTTTTTCCCCCAGTAGAGAAAATTCAACACTTGAAATGCCAAACTATTGGAATGCAATAGCAAACAATTTTCTTTGAAGAAATAACAACCTAGGTTGCTTCAAGCATACATACATAAATGTTAAAGGCCACAGCATACATTATAATCATATAAAGAAAAAGCACTTGGGAAAAGTTAAAGTAAATTATCACATAAAAACATATTCCCCTGGAATGGAGGCATCACACTCCCAGACTTCAAACTATACTACAAAGCCATAATCATCAAAACTGCATGGTATTGGAACAAGAACAGACATACAGACCAATGGAATCGAATAGAAAATCCAGAAATAAACCCACAGGTTTATGGTCAACTAATCTTTGACAAAGGAGCAAAGAATATGCATTGGAGCAAAGAAAGTTTGTTCAATAAATGGTGCTGGGAAAACTGGGTCGCTACATGCAAAAGAATGAAGCTTGACCACTACCTCACACCATACACAAAAATCAACTCAAAATGGATTAAAGAACTAGACATAAGACCTGAAACCATAAAATATATAGAAGGAAATATAGGCAAAACACTACGTGATTTGCACATCAAAGACATCTTTACAGACACATCACCCAAAGCAGTGATAGTGAAGGCAAAGATAAACAGCTGGGACTACATCAAATTAAAGAGCTTTTGCACAGCAAAAGAGACAATAACAAAAACAAAGAGAAACCCCACCAACTGGGAGAACATTTTTGCACCCAACACTAATGATAAAGGACTGATCACAAAAATCTGCAAAGAGCTGATGAGACTCAGCAACAACAAAGAAAATAATCCAGTCAAAAAATGGGCAGAAGAGCTAAAAAGAAACTTCTCTGAAGAGGAAATGCAAATGGCCAACAGGCATATGAAAAAATGTTCAACATCACTTGTCATCAGGGAAATGCAAATCAAAACTACCATGAGATACCATCTTACACCAGTGAGAATGGCACATATTAAAAAAACTAGCAACAACAAATGTTGGCGAGGGTGTGGAGAAAAAGGAACTCTTCTGCACTGTTGGTGGGAGTGCAAACTGGTCCAACCACTGTGGAAAGCTGTGTGGAGATTTCTGGACCTACTAAACATAGAGCTTCCATATGATCCAGCAATTCCACTCCTAGGTATTTACCCAAAGGACACAGAAACATCAATTCTAAACAACACCTGCACCCCTATGTTTATAGCAGCACTGTTTACAATAGCTAAGCTTTGGAAACAACCCAAATGCCCAAAAATAGATGACTGGATCAAGAAGATGTGGTACATATATACCATGGAATATTACTCAGCATTCAAAAAAGATAAACACATGCAATTTGCAGCAACATGGATGGTGCTGGAAGGGATCATGCTCAGCGAAATAAGCCAAAAAGAAAAAGAAAAATACCGGATGGTCTCACTCATAGCAGGAATCTAGAAAACTTAAATAAGGGACCAGGAAAATGAATAACTATAAGAAAGTGAAAATCAAAATCAACAAAAAACTATGAACCAGAGACACTTTTAGGGGGGCGGGGGCGGGAGGGGAGGGATTGGGGTCAGAATGGGGGGGGGGCTGCAATTGTATGGGGAATATAACAATAAAATTTATAAAAAAAAAAGAGAATAAACAAACAAACAAACAAAAAAAAACATATTCCCCTGATTGAACCCAATGCTCATTCTGCTTTACATTATAATTAATTGTGTTGATATCTTATTCCTATACTATTAAAGATCAAGGTGTACATTGTATTTTTGTTTACCTGGTTTCTTCTAGTGTCAACATAATATATTGTCAATAGTTCTAGTTAAAGTGAATTTACATTTATATATCCAAGTCTTTTTCAAGAAATTACCCTTAAAGAAAAATATGACCCTGTGGTTAATCACATGCATGAGGAAAATGTGTTCTGGTGTGCTCTCATGTATATTGGAAAAGTCAAGGTTGTAAATCTATCACTCAAATAATAATAATAATATAAGAAGGTGAGAACAAAGATGAGATATTGACTCTGAATATCATTAAATATAACATGTAGTATAAGAACTGTCATATGCTGTGTGACGTGAAGCATCAAAAAGAATTTTCCACTGAGAAACAGGAATGTAAGTAGAAACCAAAGGTTAGCATACTTTCAGTCTTTCCATACTCAACCCAAAGTAACTGTGTTCTAACATTCAGTGGGGAGAAAGGTCACAAATCCCTCCTTCCCCAGAAAGCTGTTTGGCCATTTTTTCTTGATTATCTGAATAGTATATAATCTTTGGTGAAAAATAAAGTGATTAAGAAATTTATAGCACTGAATGCCCATGGTTAAACAAAATTGATGTGAAATGATCTTTTCTTGTAGTAAATTTAAGGAAAATTTTTAGAAGAGTGAAGAAAAAAAAAACTGGAATGAACAACTATGCTTTGCTCAGGAGACTTAAAACTGAAACTGGACCAAGCAATTGCATGTAGTACTAAATCTCCACATCTCTACCGAGATGATAGGTCTGATCTGCAGGTCAGAGTACTTGTGAAAATCAATAAAGTCAAGCTATGGGGTATTTCAGTGAGTAATTGAGGAACAGTACATTTTGATTCTACTATTTTTGGCAGGTTTAATGTTTATTCTAGGGCAATTTGAAATATTGAACTCTGTTTAGGCAGAATGAATGTGACCATATTAATTACTAAATAATTCTTCCTTGCCTTAAAATAAAATGGATCTGAGTTTAGCTGAGCCAAAAGTTGATAGAAATCTTTAAGAGAAAGAACTCATGGATTCCTTTTGCTAACTCAATTTTCCTCCTTTTTCCCTTCCTTTGGTGTTTTACTAAAAAGCTCATGACTCAATAGAATGGAACAGAGAACAACCTGACACTGTTTTAACAATAAAGGAGGGTAAAATTTCCAGGGAATGTCATCCTATTTAAACTCTTCTGTCACTATTATTCAAAGCGACAAATCATGGTTGGAGTTACTCTGTCTAAGACAAAACAGATTTATAAGTACACAAAAGTGTTTTCAGCCCATGTCTTCATGATAATAATTATATAGCCATAGTGAGGATGATCTCATTCTGTGATTCAGTTTTGTCCTTATTTGACAGCAGATGCTTCTATATAAATTATTTAGGCATTTCAAAAAAATTATAAAATAAGCCATGTATATTCTTTCCCAAATACTATTAATTATAATATAAACAAAATCAAGACAGTAATTTTGTATGATCAACCAAATAAACATTTTCATTAAAGAACTTATGACTTCTTTGATGATCTTTGGATAATATTGCTATTCTACATCCCAGAGTATTTCTTCCCCTTTAATTATAAGAATTACTAAGAAACTACTGATGAACTACTATCCACCTGCTAAGGACCTACTAATGATATACTAAAAACCTACTAATAATGTAGTAAAAAACATTCTATCCATCTACTAATGACCTACTATCCACCTAGTAATACCCTAATAAGCAACTATTAACAACCTACCAACAGCCTACTAATGACCTACTAAAGATCTACTATCACCAACTACTATCCATCTACTAATGACCTCCTAAAAACCTAATAAGGAACTACTAACAAACTATGCACCTACTAGACCTACCAATGACCTACAATCAAACCTACTGAAGACCTACAAATGACCTACTGTCTACCTACTAAGGAACTACTGAGGAACTACTAACAACCTACCATCCTAAAAAGGACCTACTAATGACCTACAAAGGAACTACTAAAGACCTACTAACAATCTATGAAGGACTACTAACAAACTACTGATTCATGCCTACTAACCTAAGGACCTACTAATGAATGACCATAAAACCTACTAATGACCTACTAAAGAACTCCTATCTACCTAAGGAACTACTACCCACCTACTAAAGAATTACTAAGGAACTACCAACAACCTACTAATGAGCTACTAATGATCTACTATGCGCCTGTGAAGGAACTACTACCCACCTTCTAAGGAACTACTAACAGCCTACTAACAACCTACTTATGACCTATGATCTATCTACTAATGGCGTATTCCAACTAAGGAACTATGAACAACCTACCAAAACCTACTACATACCAATTCACCTACTAAGGAATTCCTATCCACCTACTGAAGAACTACTAAAAACCTACTAACAACCTACCAACAACCTACTAATGAATACTAATGATCTACTATTCACCTGAACAGTAACTATTACCCACCTACTAAGGAACTAGGAACAAACTACCAACAACTACCATCTACCTACTAATGACTTACTAAGGAACTACTAAGAAACTACTGATGAAATACTACCCACATACTAAGAAATACTAAAGAACTATGAGCTACCTACTAAGGAGCTACTAAAAACCACAGCCACTACTAAGGAACTACTAAGGAACTACAAGCCATATACTAAGGAACTACTGAGAAACTACTAATGGACTACTAAAGAACTATGAGGCACCTACTAAGGACACTAAGGTTCTACGAGTCACCTACTGGGAGCAACTTACTAAGGAATTATGAGCCACCTACTAAGGAACTATGAGCCACCTACTAGTGAACTACTAAGGAACTGCTAAGGAACTACAAGTCATCTACTGGAGTCACCTGCTAAGGAACTAATAAGAAACTATGAACCACCTACTAACATACTACTAAAAAACTACTAAGGAACAACAAGCCAACTACTAAGGAACTACTAAGGAAGTATGAGCCATCTAATAGGAGTTACCTACTAAGGAACTGCAAGACACCCACTAAGAAACTACGAGCCACCTACTAAATAACTACTAAGGAACTATGAAGGAACTACTAAGGAACTACAAGCCATCTCCTACGAGTCACATACTAAGGAAATAGTAAGAAACTACAAAGCACTACTAAGGAACGACTAAGGAACTATTAAGTTCCTATGCATCATCTACTGGGAGTCACCTACTGAGAAAGTAATACAAAACTACCAACTATCTATTAAGAAACTACGAAGGAACTAGCCACCTACTAAGGAACTACTAAGGAACTAGGAGTCATCTACCAGAGTCATCTCTAAGGAACTACTAAGGAACTATGAGTCCCTTGCTGAGGAACTAGTAAACAACTGCTAATGAACTACAGGCCACCTGCTAAGGAACTATAAAGGAACTATGAGCCATCTACTGGGAGTTACCTACTAAACAACTACTAAGAAACTATGAGCTACTACTAAGAAACAAAAAAGGAACTACTAAGGAAACTAGAAAGGAAACTACTAAGGGAAGTACTAAGAAACTACTAAGGAACTACGAAGGAACTACCAAGGAAACAAGAAAGGAAACTACTAAGAAACTACAAGTAAAATACTAAGGAACTAGGAAGGAACTACTAAGGAACTGTGAAGGAACTATTAAGGAAACTAGAAAGGAAACTACTACAGAACTACTCATGAACTATGAGGAACAACTAAGGAACTACTAGGGAACTACTAAGGAAGTAAAAACGAACTACAAAGGAAACTACTACCAAACTACTAAGGAACTATGAAGCTAACTGGTCAGTAAACTACTAAGGAACTACTAAGGAACTACGAAGGAAACCACTAAGGAACTACTAAGGAACTATGAAGGAAACTACCACCAAACTACTAAAGAAATATGAAGCAAACTAGTCAGTAAACTACTAAAAACTACTAAGGAATTATGAAGGAAACTACTAAGGAACTACTAAGGAAATATGAGCAAACTACTAAGGAACTACGAAGGAAACTACTGCCAAACTACTAAGGAACTAGGAAGGGACTATGAAGGAAACTACTGCCAAACTACTAAGGAACTACAAAGGAACTATGATGGAAACTACCAAACTACTAAGGAACTACGAAGGAAACTACTGCCAAACTACTAAGAGACTACAAAGCAAACTAGTCAGTAAACTACTAAGGAACTAGGAAGGAACTATGAAGCAACTATGGAGGAACTACTAAGGAACTAATAAGGAACTATGAAGGAAACTGAGGAACTACTAAAGAACTACAAAGCAAACTAGTCAGTAAACTACTAAGGAACTACAAAGGAAACTACTACCAAACTACAAAGGAACTACGAAGGACACTATGGAGGAACTACTAAGGACCATAAGAAGGAAACTAAGGAGGAACTACTAAGGAACTACGAGGGACTTATGAAAGAACTACAAAGGAACTACAAAGGAACTATGAAGGAACTACAAAGGAAACTATGGAGGAACTACAAAGGACCTATGAAGGAACGACGAAGGAAACTACAGAGGAACTACAAAGAAACTACAAAGGAAACTACAAAGGAACTACTAAGGAACTATGAAGGTCCTACGAAGCAAACTAGTAGTAAACTACTAAGGAACTACAAAGGAACTACGAAGGAACTACAAAGGACCTACCAAGCAAACTAGTAGTAAACTACTAAGGAACTACAAAGGAAACTACTACCAAAGTATGAAGGACCTACAAAGGAAACTATGGAGAAACTACTAAGGACCTACGAAGGAAACTACGGAGGAACTACGAAGGAACTACAAAGGACCTATGAAGGAACTATGAAGGACACTACGGAGGAACTACTAAGGAACTACGAAGGAAACTATGGAGGAACTACGAAGGAACTACGAAGGACCTATGAAGGAACTACGAAGCAAACTAGTCAGTAAACTACTAAGGAACTACAAAGGAACTACAAAGGAAACTACAAAGGAACTACTAAGGAACTACGAAGGACCTACAAAGCAAACTAGTAGTAAACTACTAAGGAACTTCAAAGATATCTACTACCAAACTATGAAGGACCTATGAAGGAAACTATGCCGGAACTACTAAGGAACTACTAAGGAACTACGAGGGACCTATGAAGGAACTATGAAGGACACTACGGAGGAACTACTAAGGAACTACAAAGGAAACTACGGAGGAACTACGAAGGAACTACGAAGGACCTATGAAGCAAACTAGTCCGTAAACTACTAAGGAACTACAAAGGAAACTACTACCAAACTACAAAGGACCTACAAAGGAAACTACCAAGGAACTACTAAGGAACTACAAAGGAAACTATGGAAGAACTACTAAGGAACTACAAAGGACCTATGAAGGAACTATGAAGGAAACTATGGAGGAACTACTAAGGAACTACAAAGGAAACTACAAAGGAACTACAAAGGACCTACGAAGCAAACTAGTAGTAAACTACTAAGGAACTACAAAGGAAACTACTACCAAACTACGAAGGACCTATGAAGGAAACTATGCAGGAACTACTAAGGAACTACAAAGGAAACTACGGAGGAACTACTAAGGAACTACAAGGGACCTATGAAGGAACTGCGAAGGAAACTATGGAGGAACTACTAAGGAACTATGAAGGAAACTATGGAGGAACTACTAAGGAACTACGAAGGACCTATGAAGGAACTACGAAAGAAACTACGGAGGAATTACTAAGGAACTACAAAGGGACTACAAAGCAAACTGGTAGTAAACTACTAAGGAACTACAAAGGAAACTACTACCAAACTATGAAGGATCTACGAAGGAAACTATGCAGGAACTACAAAGGAAACTATGGAGGAACTACTAAGGAACTACGAGGGACCTATGAAGGAACTGCGAAGGAAACTATGGAGGAACTACTAAGGAACTACGAAGGAACTACAAAACACCTACAAAGCAAACTGGTAGTAAACTACTAAGGAACTACAAAGGAACTACAAAGGAAACTACAGAGGAACTACTAAGGAACTACGAAGGACCTACGAAGCAAACCAGTCAGTAAACTACTAAGGAACTACGAAGGAAACTACTACCAAACTATGAAGGAACTATGAAGGAAACTATGGAGGAACTACTAAGGAACTACGAAGGAAACTACGGAGGAACTACTAAGGAACTACAAAGGAACTACAAAGGAAACTACAAAGGAACTACGAAGGACCTACGAAGCAAACTAGTAGTAAACTACTAAGGAACTACAAAGGAAACTACTACCAAACTACGAAGGACCTATGAAGGAAACTATGCAGGAACTACTAAGGAACTACAAAGGAAACTACGGAGGAACTACTAAGGAACTACAAAGGACCTATGAAGGAACTGCGAAGGAAACTATGGAGGAACTACTAAGGAACTACAAAGGAAACTATGGAGGAACTACTAAGGAACTACAATGGAACTACTAAGGAACTACAAAACACCTACAAAGCAAACTGGTAGTAAACTACTAAGGAACTACAAAGGAAACTACTACCAAACTATGAAGGATCTACGAAGGAAACTATGCAGGAACTACTAAGGAACTACAAAGGAAACTACGGATTAACTACTAAGGAACTACAAGGGACCTATGAAGGAACTGCGAAGGAAACTATGGAGGAACTACTAAGGAACTACGAAGGAAACTATGGAGGAACTACTAAGGAACTACGAAGGACCTATGAAGGAACTACAAAGGAAACTATGGAGGAATTACTAAGGAACTACAAAGGGACTACAAAGGATACTGGAAAGGAACTACTAAGGAACTACGAAGGAGCTACGAAGCAAACTGGTAGTAAACTACTAAGGAACTACAAAGGAAACTACTACCAAACTACGAAGGACCTACGAAAGAAACTATGCAGGAACTACTAAGGAACTACAAAGGAAACTACGGAGGAATTACTAAGGAACTACAAAGGGACTACAAAGGATACTGGAAAGGAACTACTAAGGAACTACAAAGGACGTACAAAGCAAACTGGTAGTAAACTACTAAGGAACTACAAAGGAAACTACTACAAAACTATGAAGGACCTACGAAGGAAACTATGCAGGAACTACAAAGGAAACTACGGAGGAACTACTAAGGAACTGTGAGGGACCTATGAAGGAACTACGAAGGAAACTATGGAGGAACTACTAAGGAACTACAATGGAACTAGTAAGGAACTACAAAACACCTACAAAGCAAACTGGTAGTAAACTACTAAGGAACTACAAAGGAACTACAAAGGAAACTACAGAGGAACTACTAAGGAACTACAAAGGACCTATGAAGCAAACCAGTCAGTAAACTACTAAGGAACTACGAAGGACCTACAAAGCAAACTAGTAGTAAACTACTAAGGAACTACAAAGGAAACTACTAGCAAACTATGAAGGAACTATGAAGGAAACTATGGAGGAACTACTAAGGAACTACGAAGGAAACTATGGAGGAACTACTAAGGAACTACAAAGGAACTACAAAGAAAACTACAAAGGAACTACGAAGGAAACTACGGAGGAACTACTATAGAACTACAAAGGAAAATATTAAGGCACTACTAAAGAGTTTCAAATTAACTGTAAACCATATTAGGATAATGGTAGGTAATAGATATATTGATAGTAGCAAGCATATATTTTCATATGGATGTGAGAAAATTGCTCTTTTTATGGGTCAATTCAAAAAACGATAATCCTTGGGGAGAAGTCTGTTTATTCTCATTTAGTAGTTCCTTACTGCTTTGGTTAGTGTTAGTCCTTCTTTAATAATTCCTTAGTAGTTTCCTTTGTATGTGGCTCTTTTTCCTTAGTAGTTCCCAAGTAGTTTCCTTAGTAGTTTCATTAGTCGGTCCTTAGTAGTTTTCAGTAGGTGGCTCATATTTCCTTAGTAGTTACCTTATTAGTTCCTAATTTGTTACTGGTTTCCTTAGTTATTCCTTTGTAAGTTCTTAGTAGTTTCCTTAGTAGTTCCTTTTTGGTTTCCTTAGTAGTTCCTTAGTAGTCTCCTTACTAGTTTCTTAGTAATTCCCTAGTAGGTTCCTTAGTAGTTCCTTAGTAGCTCCTTAGTAGTTTCCTTAGTGATTTCATTAGTAGTTCCTTAGTAGGTTCCTCAGTAGGTGGCTCATAGTTCCCTAGTTGTTCCTTGGTAGTTTCCTTAGCAGTTTCCTTAGTAGTTCCTTGGTAGTTCCTAAATCATTCTTTACAGTTTCTTTAGTCATTCCTTAGTAGTTTCTTAGTGGTTTCCTTAGCCTTTTCTTAGTAGTTTCCTTAGTAGTGCCTTTTTAGTTCCTTATTAGTTTCCTTAGTAGTTCCTTAGTGTTTTATTAGTAGTTCCTTAGTAGGTTCCTCAGTAGGTGGTTCATAGTTCTTTAGTACTTACCTTAGTAGTTCCTTACTAGTTTCCTTAGTAGTTCCTTAGTAGTTTCCCTAGTAGGTGGCTCATAGTTCCTTAGTACTTTCCTTAGTAGTTTCCTTGGTAGGTCCTTAGTTGTTTCCTTTAGTTATTCCATAGTAGTTACCTTAGTAGTTCCTTTAGTAGTTCTCTAGTAGTAGTTCCTTCATAGTTTCCTTTGTAGTTCCTTAGTATTTTGTTTAGTAGTTCCATAGTAGTTACCTTAGTAGTTCCTCAGTAGTTCTTTAGTAGTTTCCTTAGAAGTTTCCTTAGTAGGTGTCTCGTAGTTCCCTAGTAGTTTCCTTACTAATTGTCTTTGTAGTTTCCCTTGTAGTTCCTGCATAGTTTCCTTTGTAGTTCCTTAGTAATTTTTTAGTAGTTCCGTAGTAGTTACCTTAGTAGTTTCCTTAATAGTTCCTTAGTAGTTTCCTTAGTGGCTCATAGTTCCTTAGACGTTCCTAAGTAGTTTCCTTAGAAGTTTCCTTAGTAGGTGGCTCATAGTTCCCTAGTAATTTCCTTACTAGTTTTCTTTGTAGTTTCCTTGGTAGTTCCTTCAGTTTCCTTTGTAGTTCATTATAGTTCCTTAGTAGTTTTTTAGTAGTTCCATAGTAGTTACTTTAGTAGTTCCTTATTAGTTTCCTTAGTAGTTCCTTAGTAGTTTCCTTAGTAGTTCCTTAGTAGTTTCCTTAGTAGGTGGCTCGTAGTTCCTTAGTCTGTTCCTTAGTAGTTCCTTAGTAGTTTCCATAGTAGTTCCTTAGTAGCTCCCAAGTAGTTTCCTTAGATGTTTCCTTAGTAGGTGGCTTGTAGTTCCTTAGTAGTTCTTTAGTAGGCCTTTAGTAGTTTCCTAACTTCCTTAGTATTTCCTTAGTAGTTCCTTAGTAGGTGACTAAGGAAGTAGGTGACTTAGTAGGTGGCTAAGTAGTTCCCTAGTAGTTCCTTAGTAGTTTCCTAAGTAGTTCCTTAGTAGGTGACTCCCAGTAGTTGGGTCATTGTTCCTTAGTAGTTCCGTAGTTGGTGGCTCAAGGTTCCTTAGCAGTTCCTTAGTGGGTAGCTCATAGTTCCTTAGTAGGTGATTCATATTTCCTTAGTAATTTCTTTGTAGATGGCTCATAGTTCCTTAATAGTTCCTTAGCTGGTGACTCCCCATAGATGGCTCGTAGTTCCTTAATAGTTCCTTCGTGGGTGGCTTGTAGTTCCTTTGTAGTTTCTTAGTGATGTCTCATATTTCTTAGTAGCTCCTTAGTAGGTAACTCTCGGTAGGTAGCTTACAGTTCCTTAGTAATTCCTTAATAGGTGGCTTGTAGTTCCTTAGTAGTTCCTTAGAAGTACGTTAGTAGATGGCTCATAGTTCCTTAGTAGTTTGTTAGTAGATGGCATGTAGTTTCAAAACAGTAGATAAATGTTCCAGTATGATGTAGTTAACATCTAACTACAAATACAAAACACATGTGTTCTCGGGATAAGTTAGGAAAGTGTGCAATAATTTCATTTTATTATTTTAATAAAGCTTTCCAGTAGGAAAATCAAATTATATATTAACACTCATCTTACTCGTGAGGAAAGTGAAGCTCAGAGAAGTTGTGACTTATTCAAAGTAACACAGCAAGCACAACAGAAAGCAAAAATTGGAGGAGCTTTTTTTCCATGTAACTATAATTTTAAGTTGTTTAAGTTAGTTCAAATTTAAGAAACACATTTTGAACACACATTTTGAAACTTAGGAGTAACTGTCTTATGTTACTGTGAACATTAATAGGCTGAAAAATCCTGACCAAGAAGCATATTCTAACTGGAATATTCCTTCCTAGATCACAGACTTTAGATACTTTTTTATCAAAGGAGAACTTCAGGCTTTTGGTCAAAAGCTTATGCCACTTATTTATTTGTATTCTATGATAATTTTTATATTCTAATAACTAGCAGATTCAGGAAGTTACTTAAGCAGGAGACATTTCCATAAATTCTTCTAAAGTGTCCAAATAGTTTGTGTTTGAAAAAGAGCCATCCAGGTACTTTTTGCTTAGATGGGATAATGTTCAGTTTTGTATAAAATTCACTAGTCACTCACTATCTTCATTAATCTTTGACTGTTTAGACATTTCTCATGAAAAGAAATATTAATATCATCTATTATTATTGGATGAAAAATCTGAAAATTTCTTTTTATGATGTAGACTAATACTGTTCAGAGTAGTTAATGACCTAATTTTTATTTTTTTAAAGATTTATTTATTTTTATATAAGAACCAGAGTACAGGCCAGATGTGCAGGAGGGTGAGAGCATTCACCGGAGACAGAGCAGGGAACAGAACAGGCAGACTGATGAAGTACACTGCGGAGGGGAGCAGCAGGTAAGACAGGAGAGGTGTGCTTAGCCATGTGGGATTCTCGCCTGCCGGCTGGGATCAAAACCATCCTGCAGAGACTGCAGACAGCTTCACAGTGCGGCGCTCAACCTCCTGCACCACCAGGGAGGCTCAACCTCCTGCACAACCATCATATTTTTCTGTAATAAAAACAATTTAATTTAAAAGTATTTAAATATGTTTTTTTTTTTAATTTTTCTAGAGGCACGTCTTATTTATTTATCTATTTGTTTGTTTGTTTGTTTGTTTGGTTTATACATGCACTGGGTACAGTCAGAAGCCGGGAGGGTGAGAGAATTCACCAGAGCCAGAGCGGGGAGCAGAGCAGGCAGAAGGACCGAAGTACACTGCTGAGGGGAGCAGCGGGCGGCAGGAGAGGTCTGCGCGCCATATGGGACCCTCCTCTGGTGGCCGGGGAGCAGCCGGGGATCGAACCGGCGCCGCAGACGCCGCGGGCAGCTTCGCAACCCAGCGCTCAACCACTGCGCCACCTGGGAGGCCCAGTATTTAAATATGTTTTAAAACATTCTTATGTTAGAAAAACTAAAACACTAGTGAAATTGGGATGAAAGTCCATAATTTTAATTTTTAACTCCAGTGCTTTGATCTGCAGTGAATTTACTAATTTTTCTTATTATTTTTTAAAATTTTGACTTATAGGTATTTAAGGTAGAAACTTTAGTAATAACTCAGGAGTTTATCAACATTTTAGAAACAGACTTCATTTGGAAAGGGTATTCAAAAACTCTAATGATTTTTCTTTTTCTTTTTCTTTTTTTTTATACAAGCACTGGGTACAGTCAGAAGCGCGGGAGGGTGAAAGAATTCACCAGAATCAGAGCAAGAAACAGAACAGGCAGGCTGACGAAATACACTGTTGAGGGGAGCAGTGGGAGCGGCAGGAGAAGTCTATTGCGCCATGTGGGACCCTTGCCGGTGGCCAGGGATCGAACCAGCGCTGCAGAGGCTGCGGGCAGCTTTGCAGCCCAGTGCTCAACCACTGCACCACCAGGGGAGGCCCTCTTTAATGATTTTTCTAAACTGTCAGCAAAGAAATAGTTGTGGTAAGCTTGGCAGATACTCCATCTCCACAATCACAACTTCCAACCCCTCTCTGTGGCAACCCAGATAACACTCTAGACCTCTAGCATTAAACTTTCCCCAACAGAGCTCTTTCCTGAAATCAACTCTGCCTGCCATGTAAGTCACATTTAAAACCACCAATGCCCAGGTCCGCACCTTCACCAATCATCAGAATCCCTGAGTGGGGCCAAGGTATCAGTTTATTTAGCAATCCCAACCAGACTGGAGAAGCACTGTTCCTTTTCCTCACAGTTCAGAAGTGAAAAAAAAATATTCCACACCACCACACCAGTGCTCAAGGCCAATACACTTCTGGGCATGACTGGACGTGGTTAAAAATAAAGCATATCTGTGACTATTCTGTAGATTCAAGTAGAACAAACTCAAGTCCCACTTACCAATATAGTGTCTTTAACTCGAGAAGAGCCAACACTTTTTTCCTTCTCAATATGTAAACACAGAATCATATCAGAGGGTCTAATCACAGATCTGCTATCTGTTTTCTCCTTTTTATTTTTTCTAAGAAGTAAAATAGATATAGTAAAAGAAGGGGTATTTGTAACAGTCAGATGTGGTACTTAATATTTTATTGTTGTATTCAGTAATACCACCCATGAGCCACAAACCCAGGTAAATGGCATCATGCTGAATTTCAGCTTCACTAGATGTAATATGGGTATAAATATCCCATCTACAAGAGTTGACTTAAGATTAAATAAAAATATATTTGTAAAACACTTGGCACATAGTAAGTTTTCAAGAAGTATTAGTTTTATTCCCTTAAATGAGCTTTGCTGGAGGCTGAGTGAAGCATATGCACATATGGATGTGTGAAATTACAATCCCAAATCCAAAATCACATAGCCATGGAAACAAAGATCCAGTCAGTAAAATCAGGGAAAAAGTGAAGTTGTTTTCCATTTTCTGAAAGAAAAAATATATTTTAAAAGTCATTTTTACATTGAATTTCTAGGATCATAGCTCTCAGAGGTGGCTCCTCAGGGAACATGGTTGGGAGAAGACCTCCAATCCAGAGAGCTAGATTCCACCAGAGGATTGTGGTCTATTGTATTTAGTGTTTTTATTTATTTTTATATTCCCCATACAATTGCACCCCCCTTATTTTTACCCAATCCCTCCTTTCCCCGCCCCCCCATAGTGTGTCTATGGTTTATAGTTGTTTGTTGATTTTGTTTTTTTCTTTCTTATTGTTATTCTTTTTCCTGGTCTCTTATTTAGGTTTTCTAGATTCCTGCTATGAGTGAGACCATACGGTATTTTTCTTTTTCTTTCTGGCTTATTTCGCTGAGTGTGATCCCTTCCAGCTCCATCCATGTTGCTGCAAATTGCATGAGTTTATCTTTTTTGATTGCTGAGTAATATTCCATGGTGTATATGTACTACATCTTCTTGATCCAGTCATCTATTTTTGGGCATTTGGGTTGTTTCCAAAGCTTAGCTATTGTAAATAGTGCTGCTATAAATATAGGGGTGCAGGTGATGAGATTCAACAAAAACAAAGAAAATAATCCAATCAAAAAATGGGCAGAATAGCTAACAAGAAACTTCTCCAAAAAGGAAATGCAAATGGCCAACAGGCATATGAAAAAAAGGTTCAGCATCACTTGTACTCAGGGAAATGGAAATCAAAACTACAATGAGATACCATCTTCCACCAGTGGCACATATTAAAAAAAAACCAGCAACAAATGTTGGCTCGGATGTGGAGAAAAAGGAACTCTCCTGCACTGCTGGTGGGAGTGCAAACTGGTACAACCACTATGGAAAGCTGTGTGGAGATTCCTCAACCTACTAAAGATAGAGCTTCCATATGATCCAGCAATTCCACTTCTAGGTATTTACCCAAAGGACACAGAAACATTAATTCCAAAGGGTATTTAGTGTTTTTGACATGAAATTTCATCTAATAAAATCCTACTGAAGAAAAGAATACACAAAAGTCACTGATCTAAGTTAGTGTGAGCACTACCCCCTGTGTTTTTTCCTTCAGCAAAAAAATACTCTGCAAAAGCACATGTTGATTTATTTATGTCATTAGTTATACTGTGGATTTTAAAATTTGTTTTTACATATTAAAAAATAGTTTAGTACTCTATTTGGGCCACAAAAAAAGGTCATTTTCAGAGGAAATAACTCTTAGTAAGGTTTATCATATAGTGAATAAAAAATGATTAAAATACCATATTTTGGAGTAAGCCAGGATGCCAAACATTGAAGTAATAAGTAGAAGATTCATATATAGATGTGAATAAAGTACAAAATAACCTTAGCACATGAAGATTTCTAAGGAGGCATTGGAATCAACTCAATACTTGGGAGAGGATAATTGAATAAGATAACTTAGAAAAGATGATCTTGTAGAAAATATAATCTTTCCCTCATTTCAACTAAAATTAGAATTAATGGGACAAATGGTAGTTTAGAATTTCTATAGATTCCAGTATCTTTAGTTATTCATTTTTTCCCAAAATAGCAGAGAAAACATGAATTTCCTGCTGTTTCTAATTTAACAAGTGTAATCACATTACTATAAACATAGTTGCTTATCACATCCATCCAAATTTCTGGAAAATATTACCATTTATTCAAGTTATGAGAACAAAAGTTGTGCCCTGGCATATATTTTTTGTTGGGCATTTCCTATTGTTTTCTGAATAATTTTATTGCAAGTATGGTTGCAGCTGAATCTCATTAATCTCTCTCTCTCTCTCCCTCTCCTTTTTTCTCACTTGTGGACATGGGATTGAATGCGATTACCAGGTAAAGTTCATTCTAAACTCTCAATAATTCATTTACAATCATTGTTTCCTTGGTGCATACATCATCAGACTCTTTTGAAATCCATGTTGGCAGGCAGTGCAACATGGTCTACAACAGCAAAGGTGAGAAAATGGACAATATATCCAGAGACAAGAAACAGCTAATCAAAATGCCAAATGAAAGTCTTAAAATTTATTTGGTGTTGTAAATGACACAACTTGGGTTCTTGCAATTCTACACAGATCATCAGTATCCATAGCCATAAAGCATGTATTTTTTTTTTTTTTTTTGGCCACTTTAGTGTCCTTTGCCTTGCCATGGATGGAGCTAGAAGGGATCATGCTAAGCGAAATAAGTCAGAAAGAAAAAGAACAATACCAGATGGTCTCACTCATAGCAGGAATTTAGAAAACCTAAATAAGAGACCAGGAAAAAGACTAATCAATACAAAGTAAAGCATGTATTCTTTAATCATCTTTTCCAAAGTGACTTTTCAATGATCTTAGTAAGGAAGTGAGATGTCACTGAGAGCATATGACTCACTATTTCAATTTGTTTTCTGGAAGTGGAAAAGTTCTAGGAAATTTCTGTCTAGCTATCATGTTCCTAAAAATGTTAGTATATTAGTTTACCTCACGAATTTACAACCATTTTGCTTGTGGAACAAACATTGCCAAGTTAGAACTAGGTTAATATTTTTAGATATTATAGTAAAAATAACACATGACTCAAATACTTCTATTGGCTTCAAGTTGACCAGATGAATATTCTCTGGAAAAGCAACAAGGCTAGTCCTTTAATGAAATTAATTTGATGAAACAAACAAAAAAAAGTGAAACTTCAGTTATCTGAAGACTATTTGGAAACTATTTTAATACAATTCCCTTAAAATGTTTATAGAACTCACTGTGTACCAGATATGGTACTGGGCCTGGCGATACAACAGAGGATAAAATGCAATGTCTCCCTGAAGGAGAGCATAGTTATGTCAACAAAGGATATCAGAACAGAACAGAGTGGTAATTGCAATGATGGACTTGGATACAGGCTAGAGTGGTGGGAGACGTAGGCAAGGAATAGATTCATTCTGGAAAACAACCATACAAGCACACAGAAGCAGGGGATTGAGCTGGGTGTGGAAGGATAAAAAAAAAGATGTGAAAAGTAAGAAAGTAGAAATAAAGGAAAGTAGAAATAAGGGATAGGTAAACAAAACACCCCAGTTAGAAGGAACAGAGACACAAAACATTGGGTGTAATAAAATGTTTGAAGAGATAAAGTATGTCACAATGACAAAGGAGTGAAATTTATAAGAAGTGACAAGAATAAAATCCACACTTACATGTAAGTCATTCCTTTGGATGGCAACGGTACCCAAACTTTTTAGATTAAATACGTACTATTAGTTAAAAAAATACCCCTTCAATATATGTGTGCTTGTTTATTTATTTACACAGTTGTATGTAAACTCCATAAGGGTAGTTTTTAAAAATTTGTTTTATTTATTAATATCTCCCATGTTCATAATAGTATCTTGCAGAGAGAGGACTGTCAATAAATAACTGTTAAGTAAATGATGTATGTTACCAAACAAATAAAAATACAAATTTCAAGAGGATGTGCTAAAGATGAAGTAAAATGTAGGGCTTTTTTTTTTTTAAGATTTTATTTATTTCTGAGTGGAAGAACTGGGGTATAGGCCAGAGGTGCGGGAGCTGGAATGGGGGTATGTGTGTGAGAGGATTCACCAGAGACAGAGTGGGGAGTAGAACAAGCAAATTTACTGAAATACACTGCTGAGGGGAGCAGCGGAGAGACAGGAGAGTCTCCTGCGCCATGTGGGTTAGCTCCCTGGCTTGGGTTCCAAGTTGTGGTGGTTAACACTGACACTTAACCCTTAGGCCACCAGGGAGGCCCTAAAATGTAGTTTTAAAGGCTTTGCTGATTGGGGATAACTTTATATTGTCAGGGATGATATCTCAAGGTAAAATATATACTTTTTGAGTTTTAGCGATAATGGTGGCAGATATAAACCGGTATTTCTAATAATTTTTTTGATAATTTCTAATATTTTTTCTAGAATTCTCTCATATTTTACTAGGTCTTCTGCTCATTGCTTTGTGACATGGCTGGGAGAAAGCCTGTGTTTTGGGAAGAAGCTATTTCAGCTCTACAATTTCTAAATTGTTCTTTTATATCTATTTTGTTAGTGCTGGCTTTAAGCAGAGGAGTCTTCAGAGGACTGTTCTTAGAGTAACTTATTGGTTTTCTGAGATTTAATAAAGACTAAGTAATATAAATGATAAATTTATTTGCTGATATATATACACATACATATATACTATAATATATATGTACATACATATATACTGCAATGTGTATACATATATTTCATTGTATATATATTATTGTATATATATTTCATATATATTTATATATTTCATATATATTTCACTGCAGTAAATGAAAGAATGAAGGTGTTATTATCAAACTTCCCTGAAGCACCCCAATTCTTCCATCTGAATTCTTTATGTGACCACTTATTATTGGAGCTAAAAGAGGTCACCAGGAAATACCTGCATTTTATGTATCAGTAGAGCAAAATGACATTTTTTTAAATAAAGGAAGCATAGTATGATATGTGTAAACATTTCAATATTTTCTTCCTACACACCAAAGGATTGCCTTTTTCTCCCTTATGGTACAGCACCCATATTTGGAAATCATGGTTATAGAAACAGATACTATGGAGAATAACTAACTAGAAAAGTGGCATGTTTAGACTTGAATTGGAAGAACTGCTCTGCAGCCAAATCTTTTATACAGTTTTAAGGATATATTTTAATTTTATCATTTGTGATGTATAGTACTTGAGATTTCTTTGATTCTTTAATCATCATCTGAATTTTAACAAAGGAACCACAAACATACAATGGAAAATGGAAAGTCACGGCCTCATGCAAAAAAAACGAAGCTGGATCCTTACTCCATACATGAAAAGTAATTCAAAATGGATTAAAGAGCTGTATAGAAGAACCAAAAACATGAAATACTTAAAAGAAATCATAGGGGCTACACTACAGTTATCTACCACAAAGATGTATTTGGGAATGCAGCTCCAAAGGCAAGGGAAACAAAAGCAAAACTAAATGAGTGGGATTACATCAAATTAAAAAGCTTTCGTACCTCAAAAGAAACCATCACAAAAACAAAAAGGCAATGTACAGAGTAGGAGGCAATATTTGTACATCACTCATGTGGCAAGGGGCTAATTCCCAAAATATACAATAAAGTACTAATACAATCCAACAACAACAACAAAAGCAGATTACCCAATTAAGAAATAGCAGAAAATTATAACTTGTGACCTATAAACACAGAAAATTGTTCAATATCACTCTCTTATAAGGTAAATCAAAAACACAATGAAATATCACCTCACCTCATATCAATAAGAAGGGAAACAAATGTTGTTGAGAATGTGGAGAAAAAAGAACTCTCATCCACTGTGGGTGGGAATGCAAATTGGTGCAGCCAATTTGGAAAATAAAATAAAATAAAAATGGAAATCCCATGTGATCCAGCTATATCTCAGTTAGGTATTTATGCACAAAATATGAAAACTCTGGTGCAAAAAAAACTTATGTGTCCCTATGTCCATAGCAATACTGTTCATAATTGCAAAGTCATGGAGCCAAACTAAATGCCCATAAATAGTCAAATGGATAAAGGAAGTTGTAAAATAAATACTCACCGGAATACTACATAGCCTACTAAAAAAAGATGAATCAGTGCCTTTTAGAGAAAAAAATGGATGGAACTCAAGGTGATGATGCTAAGAAAGTAAAAGACAGGTATCATATGGCTCCACTTGTCTGTGGAATATAAATAATCAACAAGAACTGACACTGGCAAAATACAGCAAAAACAAATCTTGACTTGTGGAAAAAATTACTGGTTACCAGATGGAATGGGAGGAAGGAGAAGGTAAGAGAGGAAGTAGAAAGGGCGTTGGTGTGGGTGGTTTTGTAGAGGGTGAGTGCAACATATGCACACAGGGAGGAATAAAAATGTAACCCCCAAATTATAAAATAATAAAAATAAATTAATATGAGGCAAAAACTTCCCGAGTCAGGTCTGAGGAATATTCCTCTGAGCAAACTTAGTATGTGATTTAATATGTTAACTGGATCATCTATACACTTTTCAAGCCCCCTCCCCTTTATTTTTCAGTTTGTTCAAGCTTTAGATATAGTGTATACTCCAGTTAAATTAAATGCCAGAATTCTAAGTTCTGGACAAAGAAAGCATGTTTCTACGGGCTACATTTAGTGTTTGGATTATTGCTCTTTATAAAGATTTGTTTGCTTTTCTTTCACATGTTTTAGAATATTTGTACACTTTTAAACTTGTTGAATAGAGTTCTAAAGAAATCTCAGTATATAAAAACATGGAAAACTTTGGTCCTGACAAGAAATTCAGGACTAACGCAAAGCCACATTAAAAAAAAAAAAAAAAAAAAAAAAGAGAGAGTGGGGGAAAGAGGGAATAAGGAGGGAAAACATAGACAATCTACAAATTATTCCAAACAGGAGACTCTCATAACTGCGAGTCCTGCATGAAGTCACAAATTGGATGATTAAGAGGAAGTACTTGGTTTGTTGGATAAAGGCAGGACAGATATATCCCCATTGCCAGGGCAGAGAGAGGGGACCTTGTCACTCTCTACGGCATAGTGTTATCTTGACAATGCCCAAGGCTTTGCAACACTGCTCAGGGGAGTTTGTGCTACTAACCTGATTCTGAAATGAATCAACTTGAGATAAATAAAACTGTCTCTTCTGTATATTTTTGGGTGCCTAGTGAGTCAAGATTTTATTTATCCAACTAACTATAGGGCTATTCATCTTCCTTTTAAGAAAATCTTCATAAATATAAAAAAGTACTAAAACTAATACAAATGCACATATAAATACCCTTCAAATATTAGACTGTTCTATTTGCTCTAGATTTAAAATAAATATGGTTAAAAATTAACTAGAATTAAAATAAATATGGTTTCACTGCTCAGTCTCAAGATACTGAACTTCCTGCAAATAAGGATAGTTGGGTGTTTGAGAAATTAACTGGAAAAAATGAACAGATATAATAGTATTTTCATCCCAAATGTTGGCTTATGCTGCACATAGGGCAAAGGGAAGTATTACTGATTTACTAAAGATTTGTTTTTCTTTGTCTTCACGTAACAGTGTTTTAAATGCCTCAGCTACTCATTAGCTCTGCTTGACAGATAGCGGTATATTTGTTTTGGCATACACATAATGGGTAAGGAGTTTCTAAAGCTGTGTTTGCTGGATTTGCATAGTTATAATACCTGACAAAGGAGTGCCCAGGCCAAAGCACCACAAGAAAAAAAAAAAAGAATTAAAACATCTAAACTGATGTTCTTTTTCACTTGAGGAAACAGAGAATGCCAGATGCAGATATTTTTGAAGCCAAGTATGCATGTGAACAAATTATTTTTCTTTTCCATATTATATTTTCTCTTAGATCATAAGACAGGATTGGCATAGGTTGAGTTCTCAGGTAGCAGACAAGGAGATGAAGGTTTGTGTGAGGACTCAGTAAACTTGGGGCACTCCTAGGAAGCAGCGGGGTATTGGGAATGGATAGAAGGGGAAGTTGAACTGCAATGCAGATACCACAGAGGCTTTAGCTGGTCCCCTGAATCAGGGGTGGCTCTTTGCAATTGTCTTCATTTGAGGAAGGAGATAAAAAGGTCAGCTGGAGGGAGGTGATAACAGCCTTCTGTTAGGCAGTTCCTCATGATCTAGGGTGATTTCCGGAAAGGGCACGTCCAGCATCTGGGGGGTAGGGCTGCAGTCCTGAAGGGGTATCTGGACAGCTCACAGTGTCCATGCCTGCTTTGTGTATGTGGCATATATGGGACAGCAACAATACAGGATATGAGGAGAAAAATTTGCTCACAATAGTCTCATGCTGACACATGGACTATTTTCATATTCTTTTCTCATTTGTCCACACATAAACATTATTGTAAGCAGAGCAAGGTACTTTTGTGCTCTGCTCTTTTTCTCTTGGCATTGTATTGTGTTTTATGATCCTCCATCCTTTCCCCTTCACCTGTCCAACATAACGTGAAAGCCATCACCTTCTGTATTTTATGCTGGATGCCCAGACTTGTAAACCTCTGGCCTCCACACTAGATTCCGAGCTTCTTTCAGAGACGGGGCAGTGGATGCCCACTCTAAGAGCACACGTTTCGCTGGAGGTTTCCTTCCATTAGGATGGAGTGAGTTTCCATTCTCCCCTTGAAAGTGCAAGGAATCTGTACCTTCTCAGATGCCACTTACAGCTGCTTATCCTTTTAGATGTCATTTTTTAAAGGTAACTTCAAAGCTTACAGTTAAAACACATCTCAAGTGATTCCATTTGTGTGCTGACTGGCATGTAGTAAGCACCCAATAAATGTTTATTGAGTAAACAGTGTAACCTATAAGCTACTTTAGCAAAAGAAAATTCTCATCCAAATGAAGATTGTGTGCAAAAGAACTGTTAAAGTATACATTTTAGTGAACCGAACTATTCATTTCCTTACTTACTTAATAGAAGTTTTAACTCCTATAGGCTTCACAAAAATCCTATGATGATTGAACTGGTAATCTTGTGTTAAGAAACATGGATGGTGCTGGAAGGGATCATGCTCAGCAAAATAAGCCAGAAAGAAAAAGAAAAATACCGGATGGTCTCACTCATAGCAGGAATCTAGAAAACTTAAACAAGAGACCAGGAAAAAGAATAACTATAAGAAAGTAAAAATCAAAATCAACAAACAACTATGAACCAGAGACACATTATAGGGGGTGGGGGCTGGAGAAACCAGAGACACACTATAGGGGTCAAAATAAGGGGGTTGCAATTGTATGGGGAATATAAAAATAAAATTTAAATTAAAAAAAATAAATAAATATTCAACGCTTTTCTGGGGAAAAAAAAAAAGAAATTTGTCAAAGATCACCCAATGAGTAAGAGTTGGAGCCAAGATTTGAACACTGTTTCTCTGATTTCAAAATCTGTGCTTTTTGTAATATCTTTTCTGTATCCACAGTATGCTTGTCAGTTTTGGATAGCTTAAAGATCTGAATACTATGGAAAAGAAGGCTTCCCAGTGTCCTTTTAAATTTGATGTTGTGTGCTATGGAGTGTGGTGTCAGCAATGGTGATTTGCAATGGCAATGTCCCTGAAACCTCCTTAGTGACTGACACCAATTGACCCCAGGGCTTTCTGAATTGGCAGGTAGTTGATTTCAACCTTCAGGGACTTGCAGTCAGTTAGAAGTTCATGGCTGGTGCAGGATACCTGCTCAGAGAACTCAAACAAGATGTGTATCATTCTGGCATATGAGATGGAGAGGGGACACTGTGAGTAGCTCCTTAAGAATTCCTAAACATTACAAACTTAAAAAAAAAATGAATAAAGTATAAATAAACAAAAGGAAATACAATGAAGTGAAATTACTACAACTTTAAAATAAGAAAAGAAATAAGATTGAAAGTAGTCCTTGAATATATATATATATAAACGGTTTTAAAAATTTTATATCACATTTTAACTCCGTGATTGATAAATTCTAGAATGAATATATAATGTTTTGGGGAATTCCATTCCATTTTACTTTTATTTATTTTAAACAAATTATAAAATTGAACAACATACATAAAGTACATATTAACTTCAATTGTAGAAAAATTCATCAAATGCTACCATTTATATTATGATTTATATTATGTATAATTAATATTAGGCACATGGTATTAAGCACATGGTAAATTTTTTTGCAATGTTTGGATTTTTTGGGGTCAGCATTGTATACAAACTATACAACAGCTTAATATAGTTAAATACACAAGTAGGTAAATTGATAAGCACAGATGTGAGTCAAACTGAATAGTGATCAGAAGAACAAATGTTGAGTGTAAACTTGGCAGAAATGTCATGTTCTGTCTTTTCTTTTGGGTGAATATATAGGAGTGGACAGGCTGAATCACATGGGTTTATATTTAACTTTTAAAGAACTGAAAATTGTTTTCTGAAGTAACTGTGTCATTTTACACAGCCCTCAGGGATACAAGAGTTCCAGTTCCTCCAGATCCTTGTTAACATTTGGAATGTTGGTCATTCTAATAGGTGTCTATTGGTACCTAACTGTGGTTTTTATTTACAGTTACTAATAATTAAAAATGCTGAGCAACTTTTCCTAAGTTTATTTCCTAATTTTATATTTTCTGTGTTGAAGATCTTGTTAAAAGATATTGCCTACGGTTCTTATTGGGATGTCTGTTTTCTTATTACTGAGTTTTAAGAGTTCTTTATATACTTAAGGTACAATTATTTAACTGATAGATGACTTGCCAATATTTTCTTCCAGTCAGTGTCTTGTGTTTTCATTTTCTTAACTGGGTATTGTATTTTATGTATTTTTTAAACCAAAGTCATATTAATTTACAATGCTGTATAATTTTTAGGATGACCAGGGTATTCTAAATATGTGGATGCAAGTTTCCATGAAAACTTTATTTGTAATAGAAACACTCTTTTCTGTCTGAATACAATCTAAGTATACATCCGTGTGTGAGAGGATGAAGAAACTGTGGGACCCTGACACTGGATTACCGTTTAGCTACAGAAGGAATGAAGGGTTGACATGTGTAACAAGGATTTGAAGGATTCTCAAAATAATTTTATACTGAGTGAGAACAATCAGGAAAAAATGCATACTTTATGATTTCATTTATATAAAATATTAGAAAATGCAAACTGATTTAAAGTGAGAGAAGAAAGATAGGCAATTGCCTGTAAATAACAGCATGGGAGTTGGGAAGGCTAACACTAAGGCACAAGGACATTTTAGAGGTGATATATTCATTACCGTACTTGTAGTGATGGTTTCATGAGTTTATACATACAAGCAAACTTGACAAATTGCACATTTTAAATGTTTAGTTTATTATATGTCAGTTATACTTAAACAATGTTTTAAGAATTCAATAGAAAGTTTGCATTATACTCGATTTTTGCCCTTAGTTGAATTACCAAAAAGAAAAAGAATGGGAAAAAAAAAAAAGTCATAGATGCATAGCATTCCATGAAAAGTTACACCGTATCTCATTTTTATTGTTATAAAACCATTTGACTCTTTCCAGGGCAAAACATTGCCAGTGTAAAAAGATGAAATTGTTATCCCTCTCTCTTAAAAAGAAGATGAACCGTTCTGGAAGGTTCAATTTGAACAATGATATATCATAAAATTTTCAATATTTATACTGACCGTAAGAAGAAGATATTATGAAAACATTAGTTTTCATACAAAACACAATAAATTCTGTCTTTGGCAAGGCATGTAATTAAAGGCTTACAAAAATATCACCACCAGGCATTAAATTCATTTATCAAGTCATGCAATAAGAAACATTTAATTTGTTTTTTCAGTTGGATGATTTTTATAAAATGGAACGATGTTAACAAAGTAAAAGGGACAGTACAAGGTAAAGCAGATCAGCAAGATAGTTTAGGGAAACGTTATTAATTTCACTTAGTGCTATTGGTGCATGTTCTGATTTTCCTCTTTTACAGTCCTTGAAATTGAAGCACAGTTCTGAAAACTTAGCTAAGCAAAGTAGAATTCCAGTGGAGGTAGGGAGTCAAGAGCCACTGGCTCTGCTGGGAGTTAGCAACAGTTCACAGCCCACCACTCAGCAATGTCTGGGATGTTTCCCCCAATCGCAACTTCCCATAGGTCCTTCTTTTAGATGTTGCAGAATAAGCACAATGTTTACTGTCCTGGCTGCATCATTAGCTCTTTGTTTATAACTTTCCCCTGGCCCCCCGCAGTAAATCATCTTTTCAGTTTATTTGAATTCCCCAGTCATGTCCTGTTAACTGAAATAGATATTGTCATCTTGCATTACTACCTAATCTCACTCAATCTTTCTTGCCACCCTCCTCAATCTATTGCTGTAATTCATTAGCTGCTTCAAAACAGTTTAGAATATTTAAAATATGATTAAGATAGCTGCTATTACTGAGGACAGAGAGACAGAAATTCTGTAGGTTCTGCTTCTTCCATTCAAAAGTTGCTAATATATGTTTACCCCAGGATTTCGATTTTTCTTTTATTTATTTTCTTACATCTTTGTTAATTTTTTGGATAGTATTTAATTTCTCCCCTCAGGTGTAGCTCCTATGAGTCTCCTTGGTTTCCTGTTCGGATAACTGTAGCCATCTTATTATCAGATGATTGTAATTTGTAAATTTTTCTTAACCCTCCCCCTTAAAAGAGAATGTTGGGGAATTTTTGTGTTCTCAAAACATTTAATGACAGTGTAAATTGCTTCTTAATTTAAGACATATGTCACTAAATAAAGGAGACATTCATTTGGACTAAGAGAACAAAGGTAAAACTATCTAGTTTTAATAACATTATAGAAGATTTTTTTTAAGATTTATTTATTTATTCATACAAGAGCTGGGGTACAGGTAAGATGCACAGGAGGGTGAGAGGATTCACCAGAGACAGAGCAGGGAACAGAACAGGCAGACTGATGAAATACACTGCTGAGGGGAGCAGCGGACGAGGCAGGAGAGGTCTCCCGCACCATGTGGGACCCTTGCCGGCTGGCCAGGATAGAACCAGCGCTGCAGAGGCTGCAGACAGCTTCACAGCGCTGCGCTCAACCACCCGCGCCACCAGTGGAGGCCCTATAGAAGTTTTAGATTTACAGAAAAAAATGTGAAGATTTCCCTTATTATTAATATTTTATATTACTTTGATACATTTGTCACAACTAATGAACTAATATTGACATATTACAAACTAAACTTGAGACTTTCTTTGCATCATTAACTTTGACATAATGTCTTTTTTCTGCACCAGCATGCCATCCAGGACACCACACTGCATTTTCATTCATCCTGTCCCCCTGTGCTCCTTTTAACTATGACAGTTTCTTAACTGTGACAGAATATTCTTACCTGATATTCTTCCTTTTAATGATCAGAGAACTTTGAGAAGTATTAGTCAGGTACTTCATAAAATGTCCCTCAATTTGGGACTACTAGCCCATAAACTTGTGGTTAGATTGGGATTGCTTGCTTTTGGTAGGACAACCACACATGCAAAATGCCATTCCATCCTGTCATGTCAAGGGTGCAAGCTCTCCACATGATTTATCACTCATGCTGTTAACATTTATTATTTTGCTTGTCACATATTTCCATTACAAAGTTATCCCTCTCTCTCCTCATTCCTTAAGCATGATCTGCCACACAGCACTCTTTGGAAAGAAGATGCCTAGTACAGCCCATGATCAAAGGGGTAGGAGGTTAAATAATTTGGAATTCTTCCCTACAGATTTTTCTTTCTTCCCCATTTAGTCATTCACTTATTCATTTATTTATTCAGTATGAGCTTACATATATTGTCTTATATATGACACATATATGTGACTTATATACACACACATACACTCACACACATATATTATCTATATGCCATTTCTCACACTCACTGCACATTCAAATTGCCTGAACTCCTCCCATGTAGGTGTCCCATAATGTATAAATTCCTGAAAAATTCCACTTACCTTGCAACCAATCTCATCTTTGTTCAAGTTATATTCCATTGTCCTGAAGTCTTGATTTCAGTGTAAAGTTTATTGACCTTTTTTCCTCTATGCTCCATGATTTGCATGTGTCTGTCTGTGTGTAGTTTTATTTTCTTCATTCTTCTCTATCCACAAAATTGGCAGTCTCCAATTAAAAAAACATTTTACAGTTTTGGTTTAGTGAACCTGGAAATTCATTTTTGTCTCTACTATGAGGTAATACTTTAATTTTATTATTTTCTATGTGAGTAGTCAATTGTCTCACATAATTTATGGGTTTCTCTGTTCTGATTAAAATTTGATTTGATTTGATTTTGTATAAACACTTGATTTATGAAATTAAAGAATGGTGGAATAACTTCCACTTAAAGATAGACTAATGAAGTTCTGTTATAGCAACTTATATCGAGGTTATTTTAAATAGCTGTGTCATTCAGGTGTGTAGATTTGGAAATACTTTTTACAATGAAATGTTTGTTATTGATAATATTCACATTTAAAATTATCATTGACCAATGGTTTAGACATTTAATGTAGACATATAGACTGAAAATAAAAGGAAATTAAGATTTGAAGAACTTTAATGAATTAATGCATTATAGGAGATAATTAAGATTTCCAAGTTTCTACTTCTAACTATATTACTTATCTTGTACTGGGTTTGATACACATTTTAGACTCAAACTCCTATCTCCTAGTAGGCAGAACTCCCAATAGAGCTGATCTTTTCTTTCATAAATGGTGACGAAAAATTAATAAAGTATTGAGAACACTTACTCCATTTTAGAATGGAAACCTACCTAAAACATTCTTGAGGGCCAGCCCAGACAGCTTTTTGCCATGCCAATTAATGTATTTGTTAGAACACATACCTACCAACTCTAAAGAAAATATCTGGAGGATCCAGAGGAAAAAAATAAATTAAAGATAAGTAGCAGAAGAATGATTACAGAGAAAAATTAATGGAACTAATGGAGAAAAGAAAATTGGGGTTGGGGGGGGGTCAGAAAGCTAGAATTGTCCAGACAGAAAGGAAGGAACTGCATAAAATATGGACTCTAGACATCTATGTAGGGGGCACCTCAGGTCTTTGACTGAGTCTTATCTATGCCACGTACCAGAGGAAATTACTTAGGATTGGAAAAACCCTGGAAATCAGTAATCCAAATAGATCTGGAAATAGTTTGTGTTCCCTCAAACAAGAGAAGAATGACATCATAATACCTGGAGCATTGGGTTGAACCTTCACCAGAACACTGTCTTGGTGATAGAATTAAGTGAAACTAAGCCTAAAAACTGTTCTGGGTTCCCTGGAACAACACTTAAAAGCTTGTCACAAAAGGGTAAGACTGGTTACAAGTACTTAATTACTTCCATTTTAATAGACTACAAAATAAAAGAGAGAAAAATACAGCAAGGAACAAAGAGAAATTAGCATTGCTTACCATCAAAATATAAATTACTAGAAATCAAAAACAACCAATAGAAAGAGGTCTTGAAATGGAAAGCTTTTTGTTTTAATTGATAGATTTTTCACCTTGTGAGAACACTATACAATGTCACTTCTTTTTACTATTATTTATAGAATTCTCATGTGTTGCTGGTGGAAATGAAAAATAAACGTTTTGCAACTTTAGGAAATGTTTGGACGTTCTTTATAAAGTTGCACATATTCATACCATATAATCTTGCAATCTTTAACCAGATTATTTTATGTATTTATCCAAGAGAGTGTAAAACATATGTCTACACATATATTTGTAAATATATTTACAAATTTATTTGTAAATAAATTTATACTAGTCAAATCATTGATAGTATCCAAGTGTCCATCAACATGTGAATAGGTAAACAAATTGTGATACATCTGTATAACAGATTACACTCACTGATAAAAAGGAACAAACTAGTGATAAACATAACATAAATAAGTCTCAGAATCATTACACTACAAGCAAAAGAAACCCAATACAGACATTTAAAAAATATTATTAGAAAAGATCTTAGTAACTGAAAGCAAATCTGAGTTTGCCAGGGGCTGGGTTGGGGGAAGGAGATTAAGTACAAAGCGGCACAAAGAATGTGCACACGTTGGTTGCATACGGTTTTCTAAATTCATAGAATTAATCACTTAAACTGGTGAATTCCATTGTCTATAAATTTTATCTTAATAAAACGAGTAAAATAAGTGGAATGGGCTTTAAGGTAAAGCACATTACTAAGACTTCAGACAGCTTGACTAAATTTTAAGTTCACTCTTCTCAAAAGAGACACCATTTAGTAGTAAAAATCAATCTCAAATAACTGCATGTGTTAACTAAGGCTTCTTGAATTAATATCAAACATGGAAAAGTCAGCTCACATTTAAAAAAGCCTTGAAATAGTGGCAAGTAAGCTGACATGCAGTATTTGGCAGTACATCAGTGTCTTAGGAAAACTAAGATTTTTGCAAAATCTGAAGTAGGTTAAAAATTACATATGGTTTTGAATCTATTACTGGAATGTTTAGGTTTTTCCCTCCTTTGGTTTATGTAGTACTGGACACATAATGACAGTAAAAAATCAAAAACAAAATTGCACAAAATCAATGATAGGATTCACGGGCCTTGAAGAGTTGGCATACTCCCTATGGAAAAAGACAGTCATCATTCTCATTTTAAAACACAAGGGTGGGCAATTCCTCCCCATTCTGGGACAACCAAACTATTTGCTCAGAGGGTTTTCTTAAAAATTGTTTATTGCTTTTACACAGCAACTGATGCAGTTAGGAAAATATGTAACTTCCAGCATTATTATTCTTTATGCTGATTGCATCCACGTTAATAGGAAAAGCTTGCATCAGTGACTTTACCCATTATCAAATATCAACTCCATCATTTGAGATATACTCATTCATTCATTCATTCATTCATTTTTTTCCCTTTAATTATTCACTTACGATCTACTGAGCAAATACAACAGGTCCACGAATGACTTGGTTTTATTCAACATCATTTCATTATAGCATTGATGAGAAAATCAACCCCAGTCAATATCAAACTAAATGACATTATTGGAAGATCTGCCTCTGTTATATGTCTTTTTGTTTAATGTTGCAGTTTCCTATAACCTATTGATGATGTTAAGTGAGTTTCTATAATATTCTGACTAAAATGATAAAAGCATCTCAATCTTACATCAGGTTTTCTTTTAACATGAGATTGTGGAAGAGAGAAGGTCTCAGAGTATATCTTTCACTGTTCTGAGAGGATTAGATTTGAGAAGCCAAAACCTCACAACCTGTGAAAATAATTTTAATACCTTATGGAACATTTGAGCCTTTAATAATAAAATTTTTAAAAGATCTCTGATGTTTATTGAGGATTCCTTTTATTTATCATTGAAAGCTGGAATTACTTAATGCAAGTCTTGATTTTTTTTTAAAGGAAAGCTCCCAAAGGTCATGGTAGTTCTGAGAAACCAAGTCCTGAAATGTTCTTGGGCTTCTGGACTATTGAAGCTGGACTAAGTTATGTTTATTAAATCCATCACTATAATTCTGACAATTAGTTCCTCACACCTTGACTTTAGAAATCTGGGAATCATTGACATGTCAAGCCTTCAAAGATTATGAGGTGAAATTTTCACAAAGCAACAAGCCTAATTACTGGTATTACTTTTTGAAATGTTTCCACTACCTATCCTCCTGAGATTCCTTCATGACAAATGCATTCAAAAATGCCATCTATCATCTGGACCCCTACTTTCAAGTTCTCAGGCAAATGTTTTTGTAAACAATTGGCCCTTAAAGTATCCTTGGAGCCAGGAAGCTCATGTTTCATTGGACTAAGAGAAGAAACACATTCCAGAGTTGAGGATCTTCTGAGGACAAAACTGTGAGTCAAGGTTCATCACATTATACAATTAATCAGCTTGATTCAAATGATGTCAAAAATTCAAGGTCAAAAAGAAGCATTAAATCTCACCTCCAAAAACTCACTTTCACACATTTCAGATGTCTAGTGAAATTGTTCTTCTAATTTTTGAAATTGGTACCTGATTATTAATGGAAAAAATGTGAGGATCAACTGTAAGTCAAGAGTTTAGTGTTGTAATCCACAAAGGGCAGAATGCATCTAGCACATGCCACACTGCTGCAAGGTTTGGGGTGGGGTGAGTTGGTCCTGCGTCCTTGACTGAGATCAGGAAAGAATTCAATGTCACATTATAGCAAAAGAAAAGCAGTTTATTAGAGATAGTGAAACAACACTGGAGTGCAAAGGGACAGGGGATGAGGGAGGGGAACCCACTGGGCAGAGCCTACTGGAGAACAACTGCAAGGAATGATTGGGAATTCCTGGCTTAAATGGGGTGCAGGATCCTGTTCATCATTTTCTGGGGTTTGCTGTGCAGGTGCTCCCTGGGTGTTGTCTATCTTCCCCCATCTAGGCCCTTCTTGCTCTCTACTGGCTTTATCAGCTTACCTGTAGGTTGGGGTGGGGGAGTCTGTCTTCTCACTCTGGGCATTTCTTGGCTCTCCCTGGGCAAGTATGTTCTGGATATAGTTGGCTGTTATTTTCCTTAAAATACTCCCCCCCACACACACACTTTAATTGCTTAACAGAACAATCTGCATAATTATGCTGTAAGACATTGTACTTAATCATAAATAGTAATCAACAGTGCAATTTGTGACATCAGACAGCTGATTTGAGTATTTTCAAGGGTCACTTGGAAAGATGATTGGTAAACTTGGCTAAAAAGGAAACTGTTCAAGACGTTATAACAAAATCCACATCCACCTATAGTGCAAGTTACAAATATGTTACTTGAGTATAACTCCAGTAGGGATGTCAGTTAAAATACAGGATACCAGTTAAATTTGAATTTTATATAAATAAGGAATATTTATATACCCATTTTTTCAGATAAACAAAAATAATTGTACTCCTATATTTTTATTTCCTAAACCTTGCCAGACACAAGGGACAAATCTGAATTTTTAATTGGAATCCCAAGTGATTCTTATTATCTGGAAGGTTGGAGAATAATTGCTGGAGGTGTATGCTGGTTTTTTACTTTCCCAGCAAAAAATATCTAAAGCACAGGATTCTAAAGGCTTCTAACAGTGAGATATGCCAAAACCTCCAGACTTTGGAAGTTTCAAACCATTTTAAACTGAATATGAGGGAAAATCTCACCGTTTGGCATAGATTTATCTTCTTTTATTGAGGAATAAGGTCAGACAATAAAGACATGGTTTTAGATAGAAAAGCAGTAAAGAAGCAGTCCTTGTGTATGGATAGGTAAGAAGTTACCTGTCACTTAAAATTCTCTTTTTCTTCTACTCTTTACCAGAGTAGTCTTATATAGAAAATTACTTGGATTATGTGAATCAATTGCAACTATAGTCTATCTCTAAAAAGAGTTCCCTTCCAGAGTTCCTGGGAATGTTATGTGGTAAAATTTAGCAGGATTCATTTGAAATTTTAAAACCTTAAAATTTACTATGGAACATTTCAAATATATGGCAACATAAGTGGAATAATATCAAATACTCAAATATGTGACGTGTATTATATTCTGTTTATCAATAAGGAGTAGATCTGGAATCTCAAAATCTGGTTTCAAATTTGCTTTCTGGCTATGTAATCTTAAAAAGGCATTTAGGTACAGTAGACTCTTTATATTAAAACTTTAAAATCTTGGTTTTATCACTTGAAAACAGTGTAACATTCAGGAGTTACTTAACCTGTATGGACCGTGGTATCTTTTGCAGAATGTAAGTGTTGTTTGGTCTTAGGGTTAAATTAAGTAGGGTATAATAGATGCCTGAAAAAATGTCTGCAACCTAGTAGGCATTCAATGAACAGGGTTTTTATTAATTCATAAGTCTGCCAAAACAAAACTTTGTTTTTAACAAAGGTTAAAACAACAAACATTTTTGTTTCACGGTTTTGAAAGTGAACAAGTCCAAGGGTGTCAGGAAAACCACACTTTTTCAGAAAGCTTGAGGGATAAATCCTTCTTCGTCTCGTCCTGGTTTCTGGTGGTTTCCCACAATTCTTGGCATTCCTTGGTTGTAGTTGCATCATTCCAATTTCTACCTCATTCTTCACTGACTGTCTTCCCTGTGTGTGGCTCTGAGCATCTCCACATCTTTTTCTCCTTATATGGACACTAACTAGTGCTAGGACTCAACTTAATCCAGTGTGACTTCATTTAAACCTGATTACACATGTGAAGACCTATTTCCAAATAAGGTCTCACTGGTACTCAGGGTTAGACTTCAATATATCTTTTTGGGGGACCAGTTCAACTGATTATATGTATCTTATTATAATTTGAATAACAATATTCTTTCTGGGACAGACCATGGGCACAGTAGAGCGCGCTTTGGACTCGCTATTTTAGAATAGGGAACGTTCCTTCAACCAAGACTGCTTGGAACTGGGAGAGGGCTGCTCCTGCAGCCAGAGATGAGCTGGGAAGCCCCCACACACCAAACCCTGTCTGGCCACCAGCTGTAGGAGCCCAGAGGGGGATCACGCCGGCCACCAGGGCAGACCGCGGGGGCAGCAAAGTGTGCTTCAGACTTGCCATTTTAGAATAGGGATCTTTGCTTCAACCCAGACTGCTTGGAACTGGGAGAGGGCTGCCCCCACAGCCAGAGGTGAGCTGATGGCCCCCACAAGCCGGGCCCCACCTGGCAGGGAGTTGGAGCCCAGAGAGGGATCCAGCGATTTGGAGCCAGCAAGCAATCCAGCGACCGACCTCAAAGGCAGTCTGTGGGACCTCAAGACACACCTTGGGAATCAAACAAATACAGAAAGAGGAGATATTCTGTGACAGCAATCACTAACATATTCATTGTACCACTGCCTTACTGGACTTCTGGCATAACAGTATTTGACTTGATTGGGCCACCAGTTTCTGACATCCCAGAAATAGCACACCAAAAAGATGCCAGCCAGTACCAGTGACACAGTGTCCCAACAAATAGGACAAATTAAAAAACAAGCAGCAGGAAGAAGAAAAACTAGAAGCAACCAAGCAAGTCCTCAGGGAAAAGACACACCACAAAAAGAAAATCACCCATTGGATTGCAACATCAGTGACTTGGAAGAACTTTTGAACCTTCCAGAAAGAGAATTTAAAATTGCCGTGATTAAAAAACTGACAGAAGTTACAAAGGAAAATAATGATAAGGGAAAAATAATCAATGACCAGAAGAATGAAATTGAGTCCCTAAAGAGAGAAGTGAAAGAAATGCAGGCGATCAAAGGATTAATGGAGGAGCTAAAGAACTCTGGGAAAAGCAGTGATAGCAGAATAGATGAAATGGAAGAACGAATAAGCACTCTCAAAGACACAGAAATAAAAAGAACCAAAACAGAAAAGGAAAGAGAAGTACAAATGAAAAAGAATGAAGACAGACTTCGGGAACTATCTGACTATATGAGGAAAGGAACTATAAGAGTTATAGGAATCCCAGAAGGAGAGGCTAGAGACAAAGGAACAGAGAAAATACAGAAGGAAATAATTGAAGAGAACTTCCCAAACATGAAGAAAGAGCTGAAAATAGACATACAAGAAGCAAGAAAAACACCAGACTTCCATGATGAAAGGGAAAATACAGTAAGACACATAATAGTAAAGCTCCAAAGAATCCAAGACAAGGAAAAAATAATGAAGCTGACAAGAGGGAAGAAACAGGTAACATACAAAGGAAAACCAATCAGGCTGACATCAGACTTCTCTGAAGAAACACTACAGGCAAGGAGAGAGTGGAGGGACATAGTCAACAGATTCCATGACAACAAATGCCAATCAAGAATATTCTATCCCACAAAGCTTTCTTTTCTCTATGAAGAAGAATAAGGACCTTCCCAGACAATCAGAAACTCAGGAATTTCATCAAGACTAAAACCCCACTCCAAAAAATACTACAAGGAGTCCTAAAGCCAGAAGCAACAGAGGGATGAATAAGAATGAAAAAGGACCAAAAAAATATTAAAAAAAATAAACAAATGAAACCAGAGAAAAGACAAACAAAATGGCAAATACAGACACTAACATATCAATATTAAGTCTACATGTAAACGGACTAAACTCTTCAATAAAAAGACACAGAGTCACAGTCTGGATTAAGAAACAAAACCCAACGTTTTGCTGTCTTCAGGAAATTCACTTAACTACAAAAGATAAAAATGGACTGAAAGTAAAAGGATGGAAAACAATCCTACAAGCAAATTGACCAAAAAAGAAGGCAGGAACAGCTATGCTTATATCAGATAAAACAGATTTCAAACTCAAAAAGGTAAAAAGAGACTCAGATGGTCACTACATTATGATCAAGGGGACAATACTTCAAACAGAAGTAACACTCATTAACATATACTCACCAAATGAAGAAGCACCAAAATATATCAAAACATATCATCTCTGAAAAAAGACATCAGAGAAAACACATATGTATTAAGAGACTTCAACACACCACTATCAACAATGGATAGATCAATGAGACAAAAAATAAGTAACAAAACTAAAGCTCGAAATAAAGATCTAGAGCTCATGGGCTTAACAGACATCTATGGAACACTAAACCCAAAAAGATCTGAGTACACAATTTTTTTCAAGCACACACAGATCATTCTTCAGGATCAATCGCATACTGGGACACAAGACAAACAGCAACAGATACACCAAGATCGAAGTCATACCAACCATCTTCTCTAACCATGAAGGCATCAAACTAGAAATAAACCATAAAAAGAAGGCAAGGAACTCTACCTCATGGATATTGAAACCCACACTACTGGAAGACCACTGGACTAATGAGATCAAAGAAGAAATTAAAAAGTACTTTGAGTTGAATGACAAGGAGAACACCAACTTCCTAAATGTATGGGATGCAGCAAAAACAGTAATAAGAGGAAAATATATAGCAATAAAGGCTCACATCAAGAAACAAGAAAGCACTCAAAGAAACAACCTAATCTCAAAGCACAAAGTACTAGAAAAAGTACAACAAAACCCTAAAATCAGTAGAAGAAAAGAAATAATAAAAATCAAAGCAGAAATAAATGAAATCAAAACTAAAAAAAAAAAAATCCAAAAGAGCAATGAAACCAAAAGTTGGTTCTTTGAAAAAATAAATAAAAGACAAACCTCTAGCCTGGCTCACAAAGGAAAAACGGGAGAAAGCACAAATAAATAGGATCACAAATGAAAGTGGAGAAATCACAACAGAAACAGCAGAAATCAAAAGAATAATCAGAAACTCCTATGAATAGTTATATGCAAACAAGCTCAACAATCTAGAAGAGATGGACAAATTCCTACAACTCTACAATCACCCAAAGCTAGATAAAGAAGAAACAGAACACCTAAACAGACCAATTACAAGCAGTGAAATTGAAATGGTAATCAAAAACCTCCCCGCCAAAAAAAAGCCCAGGACCAGATGGATTTACAGATCAATTCTTCCAAACATTCAGAAATAAATTAGTGCCTATCATTCACAAACTCTTTCAAAAAATAGAGAAGGAAGGGATAATACCAAACACATTCTATGACGCCAATGTTACACTAATACCAAAACTGAAAAAGGACAACACAAAAAAAGAAAACTATAGGCCAATCTTTTTAATGAACACTGATGCAAAAATCCTCAATAAAATTTTAGCTATCAGAATCCAACAATGTAAACATAAGATAATTCACCACAACCAAGTAGGATTTACTTCAAGGACACAAGGGTGGTTCAACACCCAAAAATCAATCAGTGTAATCCAACACATCAACAAAAAGAAATATATACTATCTATATATATGATACTATCCATAGATGCTGAGAAAGCATTCAACAAAGTACAGCACTCATTTACGATAAAGGCCCTTGAAATTCTCGGGATACAAGTAACATACCTCAACATCATAAAGGCCATATATGACAAGCCCATAGCCAGTATCATTCTCAATGGTGAAATGGTGAAAGCATTTCTATTAAGATCTGGAACAAAAATGTCCACTCTCACCACTGCTTTTCAATATAATACTGGAAGTCCTGGTCAGAGCAACAAGATAAGAGAAAAACATACAAGGAATCCAAATAGGCAAGGAAGAAGTCAAACTACAACTATTCACTGATGATATGATAATATACATAGGGAACCCCAAACACTCCATAGAAAAACTAATTCAACTAATCAATCAGTTTAGTAAAGTGGCAGGATACAAAATCAACACGCAAAAATCAGCAGCCTTCCTATACACAAACAATAAATCTGAAGAAGAAGAAATCAAGAAAACCATCCCTTTTATTATTGAAACAAAAAAAATCAAATACTTGGGAATAAACCTAACAAAAGAGGTAAAGGACTTATACAAATAAAATTATAAAACACTGTTAAAAGAAATAGAAGAAGAACCAAAGAAATGGAAAGACCTCCCCTCATCATGGATTGGAAGAATTAACATTATCAAAATGGCCATCCTACTAAAAGAAATCTACAGATGCAACGCTATTCCAATTAAAATTTCAATGACATTCTTCAAAGAAATAGAAAAAAATATTGATGAAATTCATGTGGAGCCACCAAAACCTCCAAATAGCCAAAACTCTCCTGAAAAAAAAAAAAAAAAAGAATGAAATGGAGGCATCACAGTCCCAGACTTCAAACTATACTACAAAGCCATAATAATCAAAACTTCATGGTATTGGAACAAGAACAGACACAGAGACCAATGGAACTGAATAGAAATTCCAGAAATAAACTCACAGATTTACAGTCAACTAATCTTTGACAAAGGAGCAAAGAATATGCAATGGAGCAAAGAAAGTTTGTTCAATTAATGGTGCTGGGAAAACTGGGTAGCTACATGCAAAAGAATGAAACTTGACTACTACTTCACACCATGCACAAAAACCAACTCAAAATGGATTAAAGAACAAGACATAAGACCTGAAACCATAAAATATATAGAAGGAAACATAGGCATAACACTACATAACATGCACCTCAAAAACATCTTTACAGACACATCACCCAAAGCAGTGATAGTAAAGGCAAAGATAAACAGCTGGGACTACATCAAATTAAAGAGCTTCTGCACAGCAAAAGAGACAATAACAAAAAGAAAGAAAAACCCCACCGACTGGGAGAAAATTTTTGTATTACAACACTAATGATAAAGGACTGATCATAAAAATCTACAAAGAGCTGATGAGACTCAACAAAATCAAAGAAAATAATCCAGTCAAAAAATGGGCAGAAGAGCTAACAAGAACCTTCTCCAAAGGGGAAATGCAAATGGCCAACAGGCATATGAAAAAAAGATTCAGCATCACTTGTACTCAGGGAAACGCAAATCAAAACTACAATAAGATACCATCTTCCACCAGTGAGAATGGCACATATTAAAAAAAACTAGCAACAACAGATGTTGGTGAGCATGTCGAGAGAAAGGAACTCTCCTGCACTGTTGGTGGGAGTGCAAACTGGTCCAACCACTATGGAAAGCTGTGTGGAGATTCCTCAACCTACTGAAGACAGAGCTTCCATATGATCCAGCAATTCCACTCCTAGGTATTTGCCCAAAGGACACAGAAACATTAATTCAAAAGGGCACCTGCACTCCTATGTTTATAGCAGCACTATTTACAATAGCTACGTTATGGAAACAACCCAAATGCCCAAAAATAGATACTGGATCAAGATGTGGTACATATACACAATGGAATATTACTCAGCAATCAAAAAAGATAAACTCATGCGATTTTCAGCAACTGGATGTAACTGGAAGGGATCATGCTCAGCGAAATAAGCCAGAAAGATAAAGAAAAATACTGGATGGTCTCACTAATAGCAGGAATTTAGAAAACCTAAATAAGGACCAGGAAAAAGACTAATTATAATAAAGAAAAAAATCAAAATCAACAAGCAACTATAAACCAGAGACATACTACAGGGGATAGGGGGGAAGGAGAGGAGGGATTAGGGTCAAAATAAGGGGGGGTGGAACTGTATGGGGAATATAACCTAAATGAAAATGCATACATTGTGCAAAAATGAAAAATGATGTAAGAATTATACAAAATAAAATATATTAATAAAAAATATTCTTTCCTTTCCTCAAATTGAGGTGACTAAATCTACTTCAAGTAGGTGTGATATTTAAATCTGATTTTCCCACTGGAAATGTGTCCTAAGTTGATTAAATCACTTACTATTATGGTGTTAGAATTGGAATCATGTAATACTAACTTGGTTTTATATCTGAAGATGAAGAGAAGCGAGAGAGGAGAAGAAAGGAAAGGAGAGGAGAAAATTCTTAGGAAAGCATCACTAGTAAGTAGGAAGTCATTTGGAAATAAATACAATTCCAATTTATTCAATTAACTTTTCAATTCCAATTCCAATTTACTTTTCATTAATAGATCCTAAATTCATCACAACAAAACAATCATTAAGAAGTTTGAAGTTTGTTATTTATTAATTTGTTCATATCCATAAACATTTATAGATGAACTTCATGAGCCAGGCACAGTGTGAATAAGGTGCTGGAGACTAGCATGAAAGACATGACCCATATCCATAATTCTACTGGAGGAAATTTCACCAAAAGTCAATTGTACTATGAGGTGACAATCACTGTGAAAGATGTAAGCATGTGGCATATGAAGGCAAAGGAACTGCATTCAATTCAACAAAATATACTGGGACACAGAGCATATTTAAAATTTAGGAAAAAACTATAAATATGAAAAAACTGTGCTAGGGCTCTTTGTGTTTACTACATAAGTTAGATTTCACCTCAATTCTGGAAAAAAATTAAGTTTTCAATGTAAATTTTATGGAACTTCTTTTAGTGAACTTGAAAAAAATGTGTAGACTGGTAAAATGTGAGTGTAAGAAGAAAGTCTTTAAGAAGAGAGTAATCATGATCTTGTTGCCTCCCACGCAATCACTTGAGGTTTTCTTAAATAGGAAGCCCATAAAGAGAGTCTCTTCATTAGCTGAACCTCGAAGTCTTTTGTGGTAAAAGAATAAACATTTAAACACTCCATCTTAACACTGTACCTCCTTTTTTTTTTTTAAGATTTATTTATTTATTTATACAAGCACTGGGTACAGTCAGAAGTGCGGGAGGGTGAGAGAATTCACCAGAGCCGGAACAGGGAGCAGAACAGGCAGAAGGAGGGCCTCCCTGGTGGCACAGGCGGTTGAGTGCCGCACTGTGAAGCTGTCTACAGCCTCTGCAGCATGGTTTCGATCCCAGCCGGCCAGCAAGAATCCCACATGGCACAGCAGACCTCTCCTGTTTCGCCCGATGCTTCCCTCAGTCGGTCTGCCTGTTCTGTTCCCCCCTCTGTCTCTGGTGAATCCTCTCACCCTCCCACGCATCTGGCCTGTACTCTGGTTCTTGTATAAAAATAAATAAATCTTAAAAAAAAAAAAAAAAACCAGGCAGAGGGACCAAAGTACACTGCTGAGGGGAGCAGCGGGCAGCAGGAGAGGTCTGCACACCATGTGGGACCCTCACCAGGGGGCCAGGGATGGAACTGGAGAGGCAGAGGCTGCGGGCAGCTTCGCAACCCAGCGCTCAACCATTGCACCAGCGGGGAGGCCCCTAACACTGTAACTTTTAATAGTTTCTTTGTATAGTCAGTCACACACTCTAGGAAAAGCATAGCAATAAACAGGAAACAAGTGATTCATATATTTCCACAAAATGGAAATCATGATTTAAAAATATAGTCTTTAGAAATATACTTAAACAGATGGAGATGATTGAAGCAAGGATAACTCAAACTCATAATGCCTGACATTATATACCAATTGGAAAAAACCACACAGTTATTTGGAATTGGAAACTTTATGCCACTGCTGAGTAACTGAGAAATGATTTGATGTTTACCCCTCAAAAAAAAAAAAAAAAGAAAAAGAAAAATGAAAAAAAGAAACTTGTAAATGGTGGAAGCTATGATAACAGTAATTTTAAATGTTGCTTGCTTTTCCATTTCTTCTTCAAGTAGTGATAGTCTACTTTGCAATAATCACACAAAAATCTTGTTCTAATCTAAGACTGCTTGTTGGCAGAGGTAATACTACGTAGTCATGAAATACCATTTCATTTTGCTTCTTTTGGAGACAGAAAAAGACTGTTTCCAAGCCTCCTTGACTTAGTTCTGCCAATAGGAGATAAGTTGAAGTGATGTATATCCCTGGGCTTTGTCATAAGCCTTCTTCATGTACCCTTCCTTTTCCTTCCATGGCAAACTTACTGACTAAGGTCACTGTTTAAGATAGCAGTGTGTCAACATGGAAGGAATCTGAATCCCTGAGTTACTGCTTGGACAAAAGCAACAAGGAAAACAAACCTACCTGTATATATTGTGGTATGAATGAGAAATAAACCACTCTAAGTTTAAATCAGTAAGATATGGGCCTTATTTGTTGTTAATGCATAACTAAACCTATGTTGATACACTACCTTTTCTAACAATTTCGAATTAGCAAGGTTGTATATGAAAACAGACCAGTGAAATTTAAAATATCCTGAAAGCTCCAACACAGAATAATAGCTATGCTTTTTTCCATGGTTAGTATTTTATGTATATTCTAATTAACACTGTCCTAATTTCTTAAGGGAAAATGAATGAATAAGATATAGTTGCTCTAGGAATATCTAAAATTACTATATACATTATATGCAAATTTAAATAATTTGCTTGTTTATTTATTTACAATATCTTAATATAGATAATGGGTAGATATTGAAAGATACAAAAGAATGAAAACAAAAGGATTAAGTCTGGAGCAACTTCCTGCAGGAACAAGTAATGACCTTTCAAAAATAGTATTAATTCTGTAACTGATTTTGTTAACAGCACAGTTTGATTAATAGAAACAAAGGGGAGAAAGGAGGAAAACATAGATCATCAGAATCCCTTTTTATCCACTTAAAGAAGCCTGTTTAACACCACTACCACTTTCCCTCCTCTCCTACACAAAAAGGCATTATTTAATTTTTTGTCAATAAATTTATTTCAAGTCAAAATCTTTGAAATAGGTAAAATCATGTCTGCTAATCACATAGTCCTGTGAATTTGAAGATTTCAGGATTTTCAAATTTCCTTTTAGCTTACTTTTATGATTTCTGGGTCAGTTTTCAATATGGGTATTTAGGGAATCCTTGATTTTACTTTAAGGTTAGGCTATTTTCTCTGAAGTTCAATTAGTAAATAACTTCATGTTAGTAGGATGGTGTTTTCAGATTCCTTTTCTAACCCTAATCATCAATATTTTGACGACACATAAAACACAAATAAAATTTTGTAAGCATCTGTAAGAAGATACCGTTTCCTTTGATGTCTCTTTAATGCAGATGAAAATATCCATTCATGAGAAAAGTATAACTTCGATTCACCATTTCGCTGAGGTAAGAGCACAACGGGATGGTGTGACACCAGTCTTCCGGGACCTGGAACTCCCATCAAAACTGAATTGTTTCTCCAGTCACAATGTTCTTGTGAAACTGGATTTATATGTGTTTACAAATCTTGGCCCATTATTATACTTTGAATGTTGCTGTTTCCTTTTAATGCTGGCTTCTCCCATTCTGATTTGTAGGCATCCAATGACTACTGCTGTTCCAGGGGCTCAGAGGTATCTATGATGAGTCTTAGCACACCTGATTTCTCTTTCTTTTTTTTTTTAACATTTAAGTTATTTTTTATTTTGTTTTTATTTATTTATTTATTTTTTAATCTTTATATTCCCCATACAATTGCAACCCCCTGATTTTAACCCCAATCCCTCCTTTCCCTGCCCTCCCCTAAAGTGTGCCTCTGGTTCATAGTTGTTTGTTGATTTTGATTTTTTTCTTCTTATAGTTATTCTTTTTCCTGGTCCCTTATTTAAGTTTTCTAGATTCCTGCTATGAGTGAGACCATACGGTATTTTTCTTTTTCTTTCTGGCTTATTTCGCTGAGCATGATCCCTTCCAGCTCCATCCATGTTGCTGCAAATTGCATGAGTTTATCTTTTTTGATTGCTGAGTAATATTCCATTGTGTATATGTATCACATCTTCTTGATCCAGTCATCTATTTTTGGGCATTTGGGTTGTTTCCAAAGTTTAGCTATTGTAAATAGTGCTGCTATAAACATAGGAGTGCAGGTGCCCTTTTGAATTAATGTTTCTGTGTCCTTTGGGTAAATATCTAGGAGTGGAATTGCTGGATCATATGGAAGCTCTATCTTTAGTAGGTTGAGGAATCTCCACACAGCTTTCCATAGTGGTTGGACCAGTTTGCACTCCCACCAGCAGTGCAGGAGAGTTCCTTTTTCTCCACATCCTAGCCAACATTTGTTGCTAGTTTTTTTAATATGTGCCTTTCTCACTGGTGGAAGATGGTATCTCATTGTAGTTTTGAGTTGGTTTTTGTGCATTGTGTGAGGTAGTAGTCTAGTTTCATTCTTTTGCATGTAGTGACCCAGAAGAGGTGCTCAGTTTCCTATACTTATTACTTGGACGGGAATCATGATTCCAATACACACTTGAGATGAAATACACCTCCAAGAGCAGTGAGTATATACTTATATTATTTACAATTTTTCCAAAAGAAAGCTTTTGCCCTTCTCCCCTTATTTATTTACTTAATCATTTACTTATATCAGTATGGATCATAGATATCTATTTATATTTTGGGATACAGTATATAATATTATGGTTGGTTAATTCCTCCACCTTTGTCCCCTGTAAGCTCTTTTGAGCTTCTGCATCCCTGTGTCATGACCCCATTATTTTGCTTTTTGAGAATTTCTTTACTCTCAGATCCTATGAGATAATCGAGGCTCATCATGCATATTCCTGCCCCTCTTAGAACTCAGACTTAGTTATTTCTCCAAGGAGCCCTAATTTGTTCAATTGGGAATAACATCTATCTAACTATCTATCTATCTACTTATCTATCTATCATCTCCTTTTGTCTTTATATTTCCAATTTCCAGTCAAAGTACCTTTACGCAAAGTAACCTTTTTTTCCCACTGGCTTTAATGCGGTAATGCCATACATTATGACACAGTCAGATTGTTTTATCACATTCTGTAGTCCATCCTGGAACCCACAATGGTCTGATTGATGATTTTTTTTTTAGTTGCATACAATAAAATTTTCTCTTTGTGTACATTGTTCTAGGAGATTTTACAAATGTATATGGTCATGTCCTGATATTCTAGGACCATACAGTGCTGTTTCATTGAAATATCAAGGTATGGATCAGCTGGTGTTTGCATACATGTAGACATCTTTATTTTTCTGGTCCCTCTGAGAAGGAAACAATAAGACTTAATTAAATGTGCAGATATATATCAGGGGAAAAGTTTATGTAAAAAGAAACAGGGAGCAAACAGAAAAGACTGGGCAAGATATGGGACTAAAATGCAATTATGATACCAAGTCATATTTACATATTGCTAAATTTACATATTTAGGAAGGCAGCAGAGAGTGGGCAGAGGGATCTTAGATTTTTGTGCAATGTAAAGAAAATTTGGCAAAGCCATCAGAAGATCTTGAGTCCTGGTTGTCCTACAAAGATGTTCTAATATTTCCCTGCAACAGATCAGCATTAGTCCTCTGTTGCTTCCAATCATTGGTGCGGAGGGATGCACCTGTATGTGCCTCCTTTAATCTGCAATCTGCCTCATCTTTCCTCTGGAACTCAGCTTACTCTTTTTAGGAAGGATATAAGTAGTTAAAATGAAAATCTAACAAATAAGAAAATGTGCAAAGAAAAGCATATTAGTATATTTATATGTGTACATATTTTGCCTTCCTACATACATGTTAACTTTACATATTAATTTAAAGTTCATTTATGAATAACAAAGTAAGTAAATTTTAAAATGAAAGTTAGGCAGCAGGAAAAATTTTAATAATTACATAATGACATATGACATATCTTATTCAATATGATTGGAATGTTTTGGATTTCTTTGCATTCTTACATCAAAATGCCAGCTTTCAGTACATTTTTATCCAATAATTCATTATCTATATGTATATGTCTATGTCTTAAAAGTTAACATTTGTAAATGTATTAGTATTTCCTAAATAAATAAAGCTTGTACCTATGTAAAAAGGAATTTTTTTCTAGCATCATTTGGATACATTGAAAAGGTAAAAATAAAGAAACATTTTTCTCCAGAAAAGCTGCATTTTCTAGTCCCTTGACTCCAAATGCATAGTAGCTGTCATTGTTACCTTCTCACGAGACCCAGGCAGCACCTGAGGCAGATGAAGAAACTAGTTCCTGATTATATTTTAGGAAATTGGAAGATAAATCCATTTGCCCTAATATAAAGGAAGCAAAAAGCAAAAGTTTGGAAAGTTGTGAATAAAAATTACTAAATAATAACTATTAAAGCTGTCTGTTTGGTTATTTTCCTCATAGGAGGAGACAAGGTTTTTGGGACACAATATGTTAAGGTAGAAACGGTCCTGCAAATAAAATATTGGGAGAAGAGTGGCAGGAGAACAAGGCAGATAAAAAAAGAACAGAGAACAAGGAGCCATATTTTTTTCTCTGAACAATGTATTTTACGTAAATTGGCTTCCCTAGGGAAATGAGAAATTTTAGGGATTAATGAAGGAGAACATCTTGTTATGAGATCTATTATTTGTAGGGAAAATAAGGATGAGGAATATAATGACATAAATATGTAACTCTAACTTAAATTTTCTGATTTTATTACCAAGGAGTTAAGAGTTATCTACATTTTACACAAAGCACTTCAAAATGAATTGCCCAGTTAGCAGCTTCCTTTTTATTGTACCACTTCCATCTGGACACAACAGCATTTTTTGGCTTTGCACTAACATTCTTTCACTCCCACATTTCTGGAATGAAAGCACCACATCAGTTCAGGCCTCATCGACTATAAATCTTCCACCTTTAAAAATAAAATAGGAATATAATTCTCATTTCCTCATCATAAATCCAAAACTTCATTATTTCTGGCAGTCACAACATCACTTTTAATTGCTATGCCAGAAGCAATAGTTTCCAGTAATATGGATGAACCTGGGTAAATTTTGCTGCTCCTCTTAGTTTTTAAATTGTTTTTCTGTCTTAAAAAGAAACAGGGCCAAAGATCTATATGTTAATGTGGCTTTCATATTTGCATCATTTAATATGTAACAAAAATAGATGGTAGAATATATAATAAAAGTCTATTGCACATAGGGCCTCCCCTGGTGGCACAGTGGTTGAGCGCTGGGCTGCGAAGCTGCCCACAGCCTCTGCAGCGCTGGTTCGATCCCTGGCCGCCAGCGAGGGTCCCACAGGGCGCGCAGACCTCTCCTGCCACCCGCTGCTCCCCTCAGCAGTGTACTTCGGTCCTTCTGCCTGTTCTTCTCCCCACTCTTGCTCTGGTGAATTCTCTCACCCTCCCGTGCCTCTGACTGTACCCGGTGCTTGCATAAATAAATTAATAAATCTTTAAAAAAAAAGTCTATTGCACATAAATATTATAAATATAAGTGAAGTATATCATGCAACAAGTTTAAATAAAACTAAACTTTATGCATATAATCTCTATACTTTTTGGAGTTTACATGCATTTTGTTGTAAAGAAATAAAAGTTTCAAATATAACAGTGAGATAAAAATAAACATACTAATGAAAACACACTAATCAATTTCCTGTTTCTTTAATTTTAAAGTTATTTTATGTTTATTATTTATTTGCCAACCACAACTTTTTTCTAAAATATTTTATTGCTAGAAATATCAGTATTAATTCAATGTGAATGAACTAATTCTGTAAACATTTAAAAATATTCTATAGCAAAGTGAATGTAGGTTTGTTTTCAGTAGTAATAGGAGAGATTTCAAAGTTTGCATCTTCTATTAATATATTCTCTTTTATCAAAACTTTGATTTTTAGAGTTAGAAGATTGTTTTACTGCCACATGGAATATTTTTGTATGCAAATACAAATTATTCTAGAATTTCTGCTAGTTTAGTCAACAGTTGTGACCGAATGAAAGGACAGAATTGTAATCTGAACAATTTCATAGACAGTGAGGGGGCAGGGACTGTGGTTTCCTTTCCCTTATGCATGAAGGATGTTGGTTTGGTTGACATAATTTACTACGCAGCTTTTCCTTCCTTCCTCACCTCTGCAAGTGTGTCCTTTTGAAATCTGAGCAGTCAAATGGCATGATTCTTTCAGTAATAAAGTCAGACTTAGGTCAGTGGAATAAAAGTAACTGGTACACTCTGTATAACCTCTACAAGAATCAGCCCTCTGACTGCAATTTGTTATACATGTAATTTGATTATATTAACAAATCTTACATATTTAGGAGGTATGGAGTTTATTAACTTTAAATTGAAACTTTATTCTGAATTTAAAATTTCAATGGTATTTGGTTAGATGTTTTTGTTTTCAAAAACTAACCTATTTAAAATAAATTTTCTCCACTGCTTATTACTCATTTATTCTACTTCTTGACAGAAAGTTTATAGATAGATATAAACTAAACAGATAAATAGAACAAATATTACTTCATCTGAAATAAGTAAGTTGTTTGGAACTTATGGGAAAGCATCTAAATGCCAACTATGTCATACTTTCTCCCTTTCTTTAGTAAAAGACTAGTGATTTTAGCAGGCTACACTTCTTCCTAAAATGAAAAAAATATATAGTTCTCAGCAACTATCCCATGCAATTAGGAGTGCTTATGATTAGACTCTAAACAATGAGATGTAAAGAAACAATCAGGAGGGCATCCCTGGTGGCACAGCGGTTGAGCGCTGGGTTGCAAAGCTGCTGGTAGCCTCTGCAGCACCGGTTCGATCCCCAGCTGCCGGCAAGGGTCCCACATGTTGCGCAGACCTCTCCTGCCATGCCCGCTGCTCCCCTCAGCAGTGTATTTCGTCAGTCTGCCTGTTCTGTCCCCGCTCTGGCTCTGGTGAATTCTCGCACCCTTCTGCGCTTCAGTGTACCCAGTGCTTGTATAAACAAACAAACAAACAAACAAATAAATAAATAAATCTTAAAAAAAAAAAGAAACAATCAGGAAAAAAGAAAGTTCACTGAAATTGTAAATATGAGATTAGGTACACAAAGTTCAATAATATTATTGGAAGATGACAGTATAACTAATTTCCTAGAAAAATAATGAAAATATAGAAAATAGAAAAGATAAAGACTCAGAAGATCATTCCAGGAGGTTCCACACTCATTTAGGAGATTCTCCACTTAGGAGACAAAACATGATTCTCACGTTTTAAAAGACCCATAGCATCTTCAACCCAAAAAATGAGACACCTTATGCACAAAGGAATAACAACACTGCAGCTTAGACCAGTGCTTCTCAGATGTCAAAGTGCATTTTTTTAAAAGATTTATTTTTATTTATACAAGAGCGGGGTACAGGCCAGAGTCATGGGAGGGTGAGAGGATTCACCAGACACAGAGCGGGGAGCAGAACAGGCAGATTGTTCTAAATACTCTGCCGAGGGGAGCAGCGGGCAAGACAGGAGAGGTCTGCCTTGCCATGTGGGATTCTCCCTGGCCAGCCAGGAATTGAACCGGCGCTGCATAGGCTGCAGACAGCTTCACAGCGCTGCACTCAAAAGGAGTGCACACCAGGGAGGCCCTTAAAGTGCATTTTTTGATGTACTTATTGACCATAATCAGTCTATGACTTCTTTGGAGAAGTGTCCATTTTGCTCTTCTCATTTTGGAGTTGAGTTTTTTGTTTTCTTTTTGTTGAGTTGTACATGTTCTTTGCAGATTTTGCATACTAGACACTTAGTAGATGCATGATATACAAACATTTTTTTTCTAAATAGTTGGGTGTCTTTTCATTTTAATGATAGTTTCTTTTGCTGTGAAGAACATTTTACATTGATTTAGTCCCCTATTTTTGCTTTTGTTTCCCTTGCTATTGCTTCAGGCCTTACATCCAAATTCTTAGTCCATTCTGAGTTACTTTTTGTAGTGTGAGATAGCTGTCTAATTTTATGTTAATGCTAATTTTTAGGTGGTGGATCTAGTATGCATCTTAATGCCTGCACATTTATATTCATGACTGAATTTTAATATGAAACGATTTTCATATATAAACAATTACATCTTTCAAATAATAATGCATAATTTGTTAGGTAATGTGATAACAGGAAGAAAATGGAATGATAAATATGTAAATGCTAAGTGCTTAATTATATTGGGTGTTTTATATTTTAGACAAAAATTAATGTATTGAGAAAGATTTTATGTGTCAGTAATAACCAGTACATTTATACTATGGTGGATTAGCTACTTGGCAGAGAAGTTTCAAATTCTATTGATAAATGTGCAAATAATGATTACCTTGTTTTCCTCTGTCCTTGCCAAGGATTACATCCTTCACTCCAAAAGCAGCTTTACCAATGTGTGCCATTGGTCACACTAATTAATATAAAATGAGAATTCAGCCACATTAAGATGTCAGATCAATCACATGTTCAGCATTTGAAGTAGTTCCTTTCGGGGTTTAAAAATTTTCCATCCAGATACCTCATTCATGCCTTCAACTGATTAGTGAGGAAGCTTGTTTTAAAAGTGCTTTCTTTCATTTTGTAGTTATATAAATGACCAATTTCCTAAGCTGTCAACTATTCTGTTGTCCTTTTATGAAAAAAGTTTCTATTCAAAATTTATTCTTTCTTTTCTAAAATCTGATACTTCTGTGAAACATTTCTGCTAAGGTCTCTAGGAACTGCTTAGGTCTGAATTCAATAACTTCTGTTCAGTTTTATTTGACCTGTCTGTGGTATTAGAGACTGCTAACAATGAATTTACTTATCTTTTTGCTGTATTTTAATAAATTTATATTCATTAAAAATAACAAAATGTGGGCCTCCCTGGTGGTGCAGGTGGTTGAGCGCAGCCCTGTGAAGCTATCCACAGCCTATGTAGTGCCAGTTCCATCCGCGCGAGCCTCGGAGCAACCCACATGGTGAGCAGACGTCTCCTGTTTCGCCTGCTACTCTGCTCAGCAGTGTATTTCAGTCAGTCTGCCTGTTCTGTTCCCCGCTTTGTCTCTGGTAAATCCTCTTACTCTCCCGTGCATCTGGCCTGTACCCCGGTTCTTGTATAAAAAAAAATCTTAAAAATATGAAACAAAACAATATGGCTTAAAAAAATAGCAAAATGTGACAATCCTTTGAGCATCCCCATACAGAGCTGCCACTATTAACATTTGTAATGTCTAGTCATATAACATATGGTCAGAGTATTACTTGTTTTTTTAACTTATTAATATTTGCTTTATGGCCAAACAGATAGTGAGTTCTAGTATGTATTTCATTGATGTTTATTTGATTCAAACTTCTCTATGTAATGAGATGTTAAATTGACATCAGATATAAAAATTCTCTTGTGCAAAGGATTTACAAAGGAAACATTACAAAAATTAATTAGATAAAGTTCACCTGGACACCTGAGCTAACTTGAGAACTAGGCAAAGGTCAGAGAATGGAGAAAGAGGCCTTAAACATAGGGGAAAAAAACTCAAGAGAGCTTGAAGTATCTTCTCTGTCATGGAGAGATATAGCCATATAGCACATATCTGAGAATGTTGATAGAGCCTGGGGCAGCAGAGTAAGGAGATTGCTCTGGGTGATCAAGTTCTAGATCAAGTTTCTAGAACTTCTGATACATGAATATTTCCCATTGACTAGATGAAGATGGCCCATACTTGCCTGAGGCTGTTTTGGACTATAACCAAGAGACTATTACCAGGAATGGAGAGACCCAACACTAAGAAGCCAGAAGTAAATGTCATATTCTCAGTGACTACAGGAGTTACTTGATAATATTTAGAACAGAGATGCATCCATCTGGTTAGGAAATCGGGGAGCTAACCCCCATGGCTACACAGTTTCCCAACTAGATGGTTGCATCTAACCATCTTCAAGATCCAAAGGGCCTGAAGTCAACTGGCCAATTAAGAATGTTCCCATCCACTTACCTCTTGGGATTTTTATTATTTTCAGGTATTTTAATTTTGAACTGTTTATGTCTTTGGCTTATTCGTGTTTGTCTTTGCCTGGCTTGTATTTTCACTTAAGGTTATGTTCTTTACATCTGAGATGTGCATATGTGGGATGTTAACCACTTGTCTGCACATCTTCTGCAAGTAGTTTTTTGAATGTGTATTTATCTTCTAAAAAATAAATTGAAACCTAGTTTATTTGATTCCATAAATGTTGATCACATTAGTTAAGACTTCAACTGTGCTGTGTTTTGCACATCTGACTATATTGCTTTGATCATCTAGATTAGGAATCTGCAGGCTATGACCCACAAGCCAAATCCATGAGTTATATCCTGCCACTACCTGTTTTTCTAGAGCCCACAGAGGAAGGTTTTTACATTTTTGAAAGACTTAATTAAATGATGATGATGATGATTTTTAATGCATGAAAATTATATGAAATTCAAATTGCAGTGTCCTTGATGTTTTATTATAACACAGACTCATGATTTTTCATGAAAAGTAACATTTAATAGGGAATCCCTTGGCAACAGTGTATCTTTATCCTTCACATGTACAGATTAAACTGAGTAACATGAAAAGCTATTGGTAAAATCAAATGTCCTCAAAGGTTTGAATAGTTGGTATAACATCAAAAAGCATGATGTTAATATGATCTATATTATTTTTCCCCAGTTTCTACCAGCATTTAACACAGTGAAAAAATAAACTACAAATTGTATTGTTTTGTTTTGCTTCAATCTCTACTGGATTATAGTAATTAGCTTCATGGGAAATGCCATCCATTAGGAAGTCTGTACAGTATTATTAGAGTAATAGTGTGTTTAGATATGGCACATAATACATTCAGGGATGCCACAGACCAGACATAACAATGAATTAAAACTAGTTTCAAATCAATGTATTGTCTCCTTGTAATGAGGAAGTCTCTCCATTTTCGATGCTGAAATGGTGTTAACTAATGAGAGATGGTGTACCTTCAGGACATGATTGGTAGAGGTTACCTAACTTCTGGAAATCAGTGTGTAATTTTCTGAATGGGAGTGACATTAATTTTAACCACAAGTTAAAAACAATGATTAAGGTTTGGGGAAATCAACAGTAACAGGCAATATATACTGAGTGTCTTGCCCTAAACCAAGCGATTTGAACATTATTATATTTAATTATCAAAGTAATCATTAACATTTTAACAATGAGAATATAGTGTCTCAAAAAATTTTCATTATTTCCCCAGATCACATTGTTATGAAAGGGTAGAGTGCTTTGTTAACCTTGTAGCCCACCTCACCCATGGGAGAAGGGGTTGACTCAGTCTTCTCTTGAAGTTTCAGCTCAATCAACAGCATTCAAAATTGAGCATAAACACTAAGAGTACATCCATCCATCTCCCCTCAGAAGTCAAGGGTGAACTATATTGTGAGGTAATACATTTTTTGGGGGGTGAGGTGAGTGCCCAGAATCTACTCCTTCTTCCTCATAATGCAGCCTCACCACCTCTCTTTATGATTTTTCCTTTCCCCTATTGCCAAAATAAGTCCTGACTCCAGGACTGTCCATGCCCTATTCTTTATCATTCTCTCCTCTTCTCCAGCTCTTACTCCTTCTCTCTGTCACCTGGATTTTTTGGTTTATCTTATAGAAAAGTCCTTCATTTGTTCAACTCCATCTCTGAATTTACCCTTTATCTTCTTGCCCTCATGCAAACCTTGCTTTTCAGAGGACACTGCCACCACTGGAACTCTAAAATTGTGGTTCATGTTCATGTTCATTGTAAATTTATCTGTAAGAAATTAATGAGACTTTTTTATTTTTGCATCTTTGTTGAGCATTTTTTTTAAGCGTCTGGAAGACTATAAACAATCTATCATTTAGAAGTTTGTGAAAGCTTTTTTATACCTTGAGGTTATAAATTTTAACCTAGGTCCTACCTGTTGGTTTCTAGCTAGATACTTAAGATTTCCATCTCCCCTTTTCCTGGAGCTTGCCAGGCTAGCTTTCTTGTTTCCATTCATGGGACAATTCCCTCCTTGGTTTTTTTTTCCCTTTTCCTGAGGCAGTAGCCCTGCAGGGACTTGGTTTTATGTAAAGGATCTCTAATATGACTTGCCATTTCTAAATTCTTGTCTCTTGTTGCTTGTTTACTGCAAGAAGACTTAGAGCTCCACTGCAGTCAGCCAATGTCTGCAGTACAAGATGCTGGCTTTGGAAATTGTTTTAACCACTATGGATTGGTGATCTCACTTCATTTTTGTTGGGGTTTATAGGGTTAAAAGCTCAGCCTCTTCCTTGCCTGACTGACAAGGAAGGGAAGTTTTAAACTGATTGAGGGTGGGGGTGGTGAACTGAAGAGTTAGCATGGGAACTGGAGAGCCCTTGGACTGATAAAGGAACTAACTAGTTGAAACCTAGCCTTAAAGGCCACCTGTGATCAGTAAAGGCTGATGCAAATTTTAAAAATACAGGGACTAATTAGGGTCTAACACTCTGGTGGATAGTAGCTAGCACAGGCTTGTATCTTAAATCTTAGAATAGTCTACAAATTTACAGTATAAAAAAGAGCCAAACTTTCCTTCTGTGGCCAGACAGAAACCCCTGCTTCTCTACAGTAATCCAATGAATCTGCCTTTACTACTTTTCAAAAGATCTCTGATCTCTGCTGAATTCTATGCCCCCCACCCCCATCCCTTGCCAGGCAAGCACAGCATCCCCTCATGGCCCTTTGATCTCAGATTAATTTTTGCTTTTTGAAGATTCTCTACATTCTTGTGAGCTTGGTGTAGGGTAAGGAAAAATTATTAGGCTTTTCTGCCCTCCCGCCATTAGGATAGATGACAGAACCCTGAGGTCCTGAATGCATGCCTGATGGCAGGCATCTGGAGTTGGGTGTGGGCATAGGTAGATGGGATTCCACTGGGCTTTTAAGGGCGGCATCACGGGGAAGCCAGTAAAAGCTGAGCAGAAGCCGAAAGAGAAGCCAAAAGAGAAGCCGAGAGAGAAGGCTGGGGAGTCCAGAGTGAAGACCTGCTGAGGGCTGGGAGGCCTGCCAGCCTCCTGGCCCCCCAGCACCACTGCCTGCCATATGCCTGGTGAACCCCAATAAAAGACCTGCAAAAAGCCACTAAGGACTCTGACTCCTCCTTCACCCAGTCTGCTGGATCAGAAAACCCGCGCTGTGTCCATTCCTGACCCTTAAACTTGGTTAGTCATTTAAGAAGATATTTTAATATTGGTGGGATCAAAATTTCAGGATCAATTGACTATTATCAGTAAAATGAATTTCTACATTTACTCGAAATCATTCTAGAATTAAAAGTGTCTATTGGTTATCATTTTCCTATGGATATACAACGTAATTTAAGCAAGTTGTAATTCTAGGGATATTAATCATATAAATTGCCATGGAAGCCAATTCCTTTTTTGAAATTATTTTCAGATTCTCTAATTTCCTTTTTACTTACTAATGCTATTTCACCACCAAGAAAATCCAACATCATTACTTCTATTTCAACCTATGAGATGATATGGAAAATTGGGATAGAGATCATTCTTTCAACCTCTGATTCTTGGTAGCTTCAGAGCAGTTTCACCTGATGAAATTTAACTTCATTATTCATCACAGTTTCATGAAAAAAAAATAAATGATCATGGTTGATGGAGGACAAGAATAGAAAACAAAAAAACTGAAAAGGAGGGATGCTCCACAAGACCAGAAACCTGGTCTTGAGGAATTGGGGGTAGAAGAGATTAACATAGCCATTGACACAACTATGGAAACCAAGATCCTTAGGCGCAGACTACACAGTTGTGGAAACTAGTATCCTCAGGCGCAGACTAGTATCCTTAGGCACCAGGGCGCCTAGATTACAAAGCAGAACATCCAAGCAGGTATCAGAGGGTACATCCAAAGGTAAAGATATGGAGATTGAGCCCATTGTAGAATCTGTGGATTTCAGATTCTACATAGTTATCCAACATTAACAACCAACTGACAGCTCACAAGAAGTGAGGCCCTCTCAAACAGAAGAAGACAATATCAGTGCAGTCTTTGCACAGGCTCAGGGCAGCAATCCCACTGCCCACCTGTGACTATGTAGGTGCATCTTTTCACCAGCTCTCTCCTCTGCAGGGCAGCAGCTTCCTGCCTGCCCGGGACCTGACCTGTCAAGGCCACCTGCCTGCAACCATCAGGCCTGTCTTAGCAAACCTGTCCCTTCCCATCTGGGACAGGTCCCTTCCTGCCCACTTCTGTCTATGCAAGTTTCCTTTATTCTTTTGCCCCTTTCCCTAATAAACCTGTTCTTTAAATAATAGCTAACATCTCTGTCTTGTGGAGAAACTCGCCGCATGTTGCTGAAACAGGATCTCTGGTGAAACCTTTCCCAGAGTGAACTCAAGGACCCTGCACTCCAAACCCACAGACTCCAAAACCCACAACAATGGTACTGCATTGTGCTTTGTTAGTGGCCATCTTGAGAATCTTTTAATGCCTGAGGAAAATGTTCAGTGTGTATGGCTTTTAAGGAAATTCTAATATGGACATTTTTGCTTTGAAGAGTATTATTGGCCAAAATGTTCTAACTTGATAATCATAGGTTTGGTTGATTAGGTGCCTGTTGCCACCTCTTCATTATATAAAAGTTTTTTTAATTAGAATGAGCAAATTTCCGAGATGTATAACTTATTTATTTTTAAGATTTATTTATTTATGTGTACAACCGCTGGGGTATAGGCCAGAAGTGTGGGGGGTTGGGGGATAAGAGGATTCACCAGAGTGTGGAGCAGAACAGGCAGATGTACTGAAATACACTGCTGAGGGGAGCAGTGGGCCAGACAGGAGAGGTCTGCTGTGCCATGTGGGTTAGATCCCTGGCTGGCCAGGGATGGAACTTGTGCTGTAGTGGCTGGTACTAGCTTGATTGATAGGGCTGTGTCTTTAACCCCTCCATCACCAGGGAGGCCCTAAATTATTAAACATTATTTAGATCATATAACAAGCACATCATGGGATTTTAGAAAATTGGCATTGAATTTAGAACAATAACTTTTTAGAAAATTGGCATTGAATCTAGAACAATAACTTTTTAAACCTTTGACATAACCATAGAAATATGACTATATGTGCTTATATGGCAACAGAAAAATAAGCACTTTAAACATTTTCTGGAGTGAAATTGGGTATGTTTGTGCATTTGTGCATGTGTATGCAAAACCATATATGTGAACACAACTCTTCATATTTTGATCAACTTTTTACAGTGTATTCTGGCCTCTTAGCACTTCATGTTTTGAAATCTATTTTGAAGTTGCTTGATTTCTGAGAAAATTTCCCATTGAAGAGAAGATGTTCAATCCAAGTCCTTCCCAAGCAAATATAAACTTTTGGCTGAAGTTGGCTATGGCCTTTATTTAGCTGGCAAATTTCTAAGGCAAAAATTACTCTGTGTAGAAAGAAGCTTAGTAGAAATGTGATTTGGGCATAAGTACAGTTTCCTGTTTGTTCTGGGTAAAGTCTATTTCCTTCAAACAGTACAAAAATTAAGAAAAAAATGATGGTGCACCTTATATTAGAGAACATCATAAAACTTCTCAGAGAAGTTAGACAGACACAAAACAAGACACAGAAGGACTGTTCTCCATAGTTTGCCATTGTCTTGAGAAGACTTATCAAGTCATAAAAACCCAAGATAATTCTTTGCCTCTCCACTTCTTCTTCCCTACCTCTTTTATCTTCCTTGATAAAATCAGCCTTGATTTCTTCATCCACAAGATTGAGTAGGATAATAAGCAAGGAGAGAGGTTGAAAACAGATATGGATAGGCAGTGTTCAGTGCAGTGCCTAACACAGAGATAATGTTTAGGATAAACATTATAAACAAGAGGGAGCCTGCCAGGCAGGAGGAGCAAAGACAAAAGTCCAGAGTCAAAGAGCCTGAGGTACCAGAGGCCAGCAGAGCTGAAGAACAGACAGTGGGGAGAACTTGAGGAGCTAGGGTCAGTGGGCCATCTCATGAGGGGGAGTCAGTCATCAGGAGGAATTTTTATATTGTCTTCCAAGTGAATTGATACAGCCTGTAAACTCCATTTTCAGATATAGGCTTTAGAAATGAATGGACAATATGTCACTACTCTAAGATGTACTAATAGAAATTAAAATGATTAATTTGAAAAGAGAGAAGTTCCTAAAAATCAGTGGCAGTACTTGTCTTGCAGATTAAATGATTCTTTCTCCCTTTGTGTTCATGCCTAATCAGAGAGAATATAAAACTTAGAATTAATTATAGACTAAAGTACTAAAATAAATATATTTAATTTAAGCAATATTTATATAAACTAAAAATTTCAAAGTGATTCTAAGAAAATTACATGTGCACAAATATGAGTTCATTAAAGATAAAGATTATTTAAAAAGATTATCTTATTTAACATTATATCAAAATTTATTTTTCACAGTCCTTTGTCCTTGAAAATGGGTCTTATAACACAGTATTTATATGAAATATAACGCAGACTTTAAAAAGAGTAACAATTTTAGTTTTAGAATTTAACATTCTCCATGGTAACTATGATATATTATGATGACATTACAATAAATGCATGCGTGAAAACTCAATGAATAATTAATACTGTCTGACCCTAACATCATCCATTAATTCCATTAGACATTAACTTGTACTTTCTTTTTTTTTTTTTTGAGATTCTAATTAAGTATTAGAGATTTTTTTTTAAGATTTATTTATTTATACAAGCATTGGGGTACGGGCCAGAGGCGCTGGAAGGTGAGAGAATTCACCATAGACAGAGCAGGGAGCAGAACAGGCAGAAGAACCGAAGTACACTGCTGAGGGGAGCAGCGAGTGCAACAGGAGAGGTCTGCCGCACCATGTGGGAATCTCCCTGGTCTGCCGAATCGAATCAGCGCTGCAGAGGCTGTGGACAGCTTCACAGCACAGAGCTCAATCCGCTGCACCACCGGGAGGCCCTATTAACTTGTACTTTCAATGGAAAATTCACTTGACAATAAGCTGAATGATACTGAACACAAATAGTAACAGGATTTTAAAAGACCATATGGAAAACTGAGACATTTTTTATTTTAAATAGTTAATTTTGTTTTGCCAAAGGGGAATATAAATGCTGTCTAATGTAAAGCTTATTCAAACACTACCAACATATTTTTAAATAGAAACACTCAAAATACATTAAAAAAAAAATCACATCACATCCAGCTGGCATTGAGGTTAATGTATTTGAAGGACCAACTTCTGGAACTAAGAAAATGCAGTTATGTTTCAGCTGCCTAGCAAATCATTAATGATCTTCATGGCCAGCAATTGTCTTTGTTATAAGACCATAGCTTATGAGGATAGCATTCACTAATTAATACCTCATATTTGTAAGATTTCCATAAACGATTGCTTAAAGAATGAAGTTTCACTGGTTACAAAATATTATATAAAGACTAATTCTAAATTCTGTGCACAGAAAGGACACATGATAAGATATTATGGGATCACTATCACAGATCTGTTATCTGGCTTGCACAACATTTTGCTGGATGCCAGAGAGAAATCTGAACTTTGCTTATCTTTCCAGGAGTGGGAGTTGGTAAGGAATGATCCTTCTCTGAGTTCTTTAACGTATGACAACAGGACAACCATTTTACTGAGTAACTTTGTACTTTGAGGAATGAAGTTATAAGCAAATGAAATAACCTAAAAAGACATCTTCAGATCTGGGGACATCCAGTTAATGCTGTCACAGACCTCTATTTATGCTTTTTCTTCTTTAGTCCTTTAGAAATTTTTCTTATAATAATGATGTTTTTAAATAAAATAATACATGTTTACTATAAAATCCCCAACCAATACAGAAAGAAAAAGACAATTTAAAATCATGCTGCTTGGAAAGAAACATTACTGACATTAAAAAACATAATTCCAGATATTGTTATGCACACATACACTTCTTTAGACAGAAGAGTTAGTACGTATGTAAAAATGTATAATCCCATGCATGCTATTTCTATAGTATAGAACATTACATTTAAGTGTATATTTAATAGGAGGACATTGAAGAACTTGTGGAACTTCAGGTAAATATTTATACACAAGACATATTAGTTTAATAACTACCTGTAAGCTTAAAGAAATTATGAAAATACAAGTTATTTTTTACTACATGTTTTATTTTTAAATTGATTCCCTACATTGTACTTGACCTGCTCCTTTGTGTCCTAAGTCTAAATTTTTAATATTTGGACATTTTTCTTTTAATTTTTCTTTATGTTCCTTTATTGGACCAACATTATTGACTGAGATACAGTGCTCCATTTACTAAACAGAGACAGACTTTTGCAGAAATTACATTTCAACGACTTTTCACTACATTTTATTAATGCAGTTGCCTCAATTATAAAGTTGAATACATCAAAAACTTTGAATGTAACTAGCTGTCCATTAATTTATTTCTGAAAAAGTTAAGCGACATTTCATTTTAGCCACTATATTTTAAAACATCAAAAAGCTTATGCATTAGATAGCTTCTTGAAATGTTACTCTATACACAGTGGCATTTAGCACAACAGAATTCATCCTCCCTAGATTTGACATGCAGAGTCCCTTGGGTCTGATTCTTAGCCTTTCCTCACATCATGGCCCTCAAATAACAATCTCCTCTCCAGCCTTAAGTGAAGAAATCAAGACATCTTGTTGACACTAGGCTGCAGGAGGAATCAACATCTCTGTGTTTTCAGAAGGGAGAAAAAGAGTAATAAGAAGCAATTGAACATAATGATGAAGTACACAATGGTATAGACAGTTAATGAACAAGCCAGAGAGATTTTGAAAGTATAACAAATATGACAAACTCCACCAACCATTTTTTAGAAAATTTCAGATTGATTGCCAAAATCATAACATTTGGTTGACATTCGTTAAACACCTACACATGTCTGCACTGCTTGGGGAGTAGGGCGAAGAGCAACCACATTAATTTACAAGGGTTGAATTGACAAAATTTGAAAATATTAAGGTTATTAAGTAGACTTTTATTTTGATGAAAACTTCAAAAATAAAGTACTCTGAAGAATTTCATCTGAATGAAGTGATGACCCATCTTCAAGGCCTACTGAAGTCAAATGGAAATCTGGAAGTCAAATGTGGAATATAAAACTAACCGTAAGAGAGAATGAGTAACGAGAGAGTTTCATCCCCTGGCTCAATTGTTACTTTAACATAGGTGCAGATGAGTTAGGAGAGGTCATCAAAGAAGATATTTGGCAAAATTATTCATAGTACTACTTGGTTTCTGATATGACTAGCGAAGAGGGGAAGGAGATGATGATATACTGACTTTTAAAATCAACTTTATTTTAATTAATTTAAAATTTAAAATCACATGTCACTAATGGCCACCATATTAGACTCTATAGCATTAAACAAATATTTATTAATTTGTTATATGCTGGTCACTCTTCCAGAGACTGAGATACATCACTGAAAAGAACAAAGATCCCTGCCATGTGGAAGCTTAACTTCCAGCAGGGAACACAGTTAACCACAGAAATAATACACATAATATGTTAAATTATGGACATATGGAAAACTAAAAAAGAATGTCAAGCAAGATGGCTCTGAGTGTTGGATGTGGGAGAGTCGATAAAATATGGCAAATATTCAGCACACATATACTTTCTATTAGAACAAGTGAAAATAATGACTTCTCATTATAGCAGAAATCATTTTCGCAACATACAGACTAGATAACATTTTTGCATTTTGTCCTTCCTCTCCAAAATTTGCAATACACTTGGCTTTTTAGTCACTGTTAAAAATATTTTATGGCCCTTTTTATTTAAATTAATATAAAACAATCAAATGTAAGTAACCTGAGAACATTTTGTGACACCAATCATGATATGTCTTCATTAAGTGACAAGAGACTATTATTCACTTCTTTAAAGACCACAAGTCACTTCCATACTTTATTACAATGTTGTTTACATTCATATACTGTCTATATGGCATCTTGGCACTCTCCATTCATTGACTCTTCTGTTGAAAATATCCCAAATACCCTGGCCTCACTCTCAAGTCCTGTGGTCTTGCATGAAGAACCTGCCTCATTTAACAGTGCCTTTAATTAGCCTGGCATTGGTAATTTTTCAGGTATAGGGACAAACCCAACTCTGGCCAGCTAAAATCATGCCCATGATCTCATTGTTTGAAACTGAAGAAAGAGAAGTTCTCATTTCCTCTGCACTTGAACTTAAGAGGACCGAAGCTACAGGTGCCATAGCCATCTTGCTACACAGGAAAGCCAGAGAATGAAGTCAATCTAGAGGAAATGATGGTGAAAGATGGAGAGAAATGCTTGCTTTTGTTGCTACTGTGAATGCTTCAGTTCTCCTTTAAACCCCAGCCACTTAGAAGTTAACATTTTCACACTTGCAATGAAAAGAATACTTCCTAGCTAGCTGATGTTTGGGGGACTGAAATCACTGTATTTGAGTCAGGGGACCTCAGCTTCCATCCTCAGCGTTTGATTATCTGTGTGTCTTTGAACCAGTCACTTATTCCCCTGACTTGACTGAAAATGTAAGAGTTAGATCATGTTCTCTGATACCCTCCAGTTCTATCATTCTGTGAAGCAGCTCACTTTTTGAGCATATGACAAAAAGACCATGATACTCTGATGTTCTCCCATATCAGAAGACATGAAGTCTGCCTTCTGTCAGTATTCACAGGGGAGGAGCCAGGATTCATTTGCACAAGCCCCTGGCTTAACTGTGCTCAAGTGGTGGTGACTCCTGCTAAAACAATCATCAGTGGCTCTGGGACATGTGCTAGAGCCTGCCCAGTTCTGATGCATGATCCAACACTGAGCCAGAATGTGTCATTTCCAGGGGGAACCTGGCCATATGGATTGCTTAATCCCTATTCCTTGAAAATGTCACATTTTCCTCCACTTGGGGCATTGCTATAAAATAGCTTTTAAAAAGTATTATCAATGATAGATAAATTTAAACACATGCTTTGTGAAATGTTGACTGTATTTTTAGAAACGAAGTCAATAAGGCTAAGAAATACATAGATCCATGCATCTTGCTCTGTCTAGAGAACACAGACTTAATGGGGATGCATGGTATCCCTGGTGTCCAAGCACACGTGTCAGGCCAGCTACTCTTTATTTACTTATTAACATTCTGGCTTTACTTCATACTAGCAGAATGAACTTGGGCAAGTTAAGTATCTTTTCTGAGATTCTGTTGTCTCTTCTCTAAAATGACAATAGCAATATCGCTATCCTGTAGGGTTCCCAATAGGGAACACGTTATATCAGATTTGTCTGTGTATTTATATGCCATCTATCTATTAAACACTGAATGTGCGCTTGGATTTCTTATTGTTTCACATATGTAATTCCAAATGACTGAAAATTTTAGATTGATCATATTTTATGGTTTGTAGTATAAATGCTCTGAATTGCCCATTTAAGTGGATTATAACTGGAAAAATTCCAAATTAAACAATTCATACAAATCTAGCAGTAAACAATGAAATGTCTACTTAACTAATTCCAAATTAAACACTTCATACAAATCTAGCAGTAAACAATGAAATGTCTACTTAACTAACACATGCCTGAAAATTCCAAGGATCATGGTAAATATACAAGTGAGTGATATCCTAGGGTGTACCAACCCTGCTACATAAACTGTTCATATTTTTTCTATTGTTTCTTTTAAAAATAATGTTGTTGAAGTAACATTGTAAATTTCAGGTGTGCATCTTTAAAAATCAAAGTGTGTTTATACTTCTTTAAGTTTATCACTAAAAGTCCAATTCTATTCTGTACCATACATTTGAGGACTATGAGTACTTGATGGTGGGTGTGTTTGTTACAGGCATCTGAGGAGGTGTGATCCTAGACCTCTGAGTCACTTGTAGTCTTATAAAGAATGTTACCTTTACAAAAATATTTTAAATATACTTCCTATACAACAGAAGGAAAAAAAATATTTAATCTCCTCACTGTGAGCCTACTCCCAAAAGTTAATTTAATACCATGTGATAGAGGATGCAAATATTTGTTAATTTTTTTCATAATGAGGCAATTATAGATGAACAGGAAGTTACAAAGATATTAGAGACCCCATTCACCAAATTCATTAAGCTCCCCCTCCCCTACAATGGTTACATTTTAAGTAATATTGTCATTGTCATCTACTGGATGGAGGCCAGGGATGCTGCTGAACATCTTACAATTCACATGAAAGGACAAAAGTTCTTCTGTCCAAAATATCTACCTAGACCTTGTTAAGAAATCCTGCTGTATCATACTATATCATCATTCTATCTATGTCATGACTAATCCTAAAACATTCTCTAGGAAAAGCCTAGTAAACTCTCCTATATTTGCTTAATAGTCATGATTATAGCATTATATATATGTGTATAGCCGTACATCCATCTACCTATTTTTTATTCACTCAACCAATGTTCATTTAATCTTTTTAATCTTTGTTTAATCTTTGCCAAGGATCATGCAAATTACTCTTAAACAAAGGAAGAACAGGCCCATTTCACTGCTCTGGAGATCGTCTCAATCTACTCAGCAAAGCACGTCAAAACTGTTAAAATACAGTATAACTGTATAGAAGCTGACATAGAAAGAGAGTAAGTGTGCTTTGCTACAACATATGAATTAATAACATGGTAAATCATCACAGCATTTTAACATAAATTTAGTGTATATATGCTCCAAATTTTTCATTATTTTAATTAATTTTGCATTTTCTTGTTCACTCATTGCTCTTATGTGGAGGTTCTCCAAATAGATTTTGAAAGTGTATGGTGTCCCATCTTCTAGTGGAATGATCCACACAATGACACTTGTCATGTATAAGGCAAATTGAAGAGACTGTCTCTGGAAAAACAGCACAAGGAAGACTAGTTTTTGTTGCACACATGTGGACAAAGAAAGAACCATCAGTACTTAAAAGGACTCGAGAAGCAAAGGAAGGAAAAGTATCATCTTATGTGTCAATAGTCAGGAAAAGGATGGGAATATAGCCCATAATATATTCAATATGTGCCTTTGTGGATTTGGAAAGTCTATGTAAAGAGAGCAGAAGCTTTCCTACTTAGTTCAAGAGCCACTCATCAAAATTTTCCTATTGCGAATCTCTTCCACTCCCTTTCATTTCTTTTCTAAATATCTAGAAATTGAGTGTGAAAGTTGCTACTCAGATTTATGAGTAATGCTAGTCACTTGCATTTCGTGCTTTGATCTTTTGTGAGTAGTTGGAAATAAACTTGTCACAATGGAAGAGGGACTCCAACCATTTCTGTGATAACAGAGTTTGTCCTCTTCAGGTAGAGTAAGTTTCGAGTAAAAAATATCTGAGGAGGAAGTATACAAGAAGTTGAGCCCCTGAGAGAGACTGTGTTTCCAGGTACACCAGCAGAGGGATAATGAAAACGTCTTCACCTAGAAATCCCACAATGGTTCTGCCAAAAGTCAGGGAAGTGCTGAGTTCAGAAGAGTTTTTCTGAGTCTATAAAACATGTTGTTTTTCCCTAAACCTGTTTGATGAGAGAGCCCAGATATGTGCTGATGGTATCTTCATTGTCTTTAATGCCAGGCCAACTGAGACCGAATGATCTTGTGTCACAAAGGAAAAGCCAGTTCAAAAGCAGTGTGAGAAAATGGATTGAAGGACTGAACCACTATGACATAAGATGATGTGTTCCCTGAAACATCCAGTCAGGCAGTCAATAACAGCTAATCAATAAATTATTAGGCTTGACAACACAGGCATATGGAACAACTGATGTAAATAATGTCTTTTTTTCTCATTGGTAAAGTCATAACTTTTCTATTACAGTTTCTTCAAATGGCTCTATGTGAACACAGAAGTGTTTCAAGAAAGGAACCATGACCTGGAGAAATTGCTTCTCTAAGTTGATTTCTGAAAAGTTATTTGTAAATTTAATCTTTAGCATGTTATTTACAGAAAATACTTTTAACATCTACATGTATTCATTTGATAAATCAACGTGACATTATACTTAAATATACTTTGATATATGAACATGATAAATTAGTCTGGCATACTGAAGGATTCCATAGAAATCAGGTAAAAGGTAAAGCAGGTAGTAGCTTAGAATGCCATATGCAGACAAGGAAAAAGTAAACAGATAAGGAAACTTTTGAGGCCAAAGCACAAGTGAAGATATGAAACAATTTTTGATCTAATTTGAATTGTAATTCACAATCTGAAAAAAACCCCAGGAAGGAAAAAAAAAAAAACAAAGCATGTTATGTGCCATTGTAAACAGAATGTTACAAAAAAATCAGAATGTTTTCCCCCCCAAGAAAAACTGTCAGTAATGTCATGATGAATAAAAACAACAAAATGCATAACCCAAATTCCCAAGTGATCACTTCTCCATACACCCAAGAGACTTAGAAATTATGGTAGAAGCAGCAGAAAGAGAACAAATATGTTTATCCTGGATTAGGATTTTCTGAATCATGCCTTCCATTTCTTTCTTTTCCTTAAAGATTGTTTTTCTAGTTATGGAAGTGATTTGTGTTAACTGTTTAAAAAAATTAGAAACATATAAAAATGAAGAAGACATTGTGATCAGCTAGATCTTAAAATACATTCCTAAAAATGTATTTTTGTCTTAACATTAAAGAATGAGTGGCAGACAGTAGTGCTCACTTTGCAGATCTGCTCCATAAACATGAAGCCTGGGCAGCTTGTTTCAGCTTCCTACCATATCTAGGTACTTAGGGAGACCCATTTGGACACCCTAGATAAGGAAAGAGAGAGGACAAGGAAGAAGTGAAGAGAAAGAAAAGACTTTTATTAAGAACAATTAATTGACACTGAATGAGATTTAGCTGATAGTAATTGGAACATCAGCCCTTAAAATGTGAGATGGAATCTCCCAGGATCCCTGAATTCACATTCTATAGATGGTCCCCTACTTCACCTACCCAGTGTTTTCTAAATTGTATCTAAGAACAGGACTGTAACAGATCCATATGTTAAAGAAATACAAGGAGATCCTAGAACTAAGACATGAATAAAGGATGGTGTGAGTGTGTGTATTTGTGTGTGTACACATGCTCATTTGTTTATTTTTAAGGTAGTGATTTTAGTTAACTATTTCCTGTGTACCTTGCACTATGCTAAAATCTTTAAGTGAATTTTATTATCTATCCCCTCGCCCCATTTTAAAGATGAGGAAACTGAGGAAAAGTATAGCTAATGGTTACAAAATGACAGAACCTGGGTCCAAACCCAGGTTCATCTGGCGCCCAGGGTACTTTCCCAACCACCCTTCCCCTGCCTACCACACTTCCCCAATACTCTGTGGACCTATTTATCCTAAGACTGTCTTTCAAAGTACAGCATTCCTAAAAAATACTCTTAACATTAATGAATTGTTAAGAAATGGTAAGATATTGTTTATAACATGTGCTTGAGGTAAAGGCAAGTGAAGATTCTCCTCATATGAAAGAAAAACTTCCAATCTTTGGTGGTAATGGGCAATAGCTTATCTATTTTCCAAGTTTATTGTCTTTTATTACATCCTTTTATATCATATTTTAAGTAGACAAACTGTCATGTAATCTAAATTATGCTAATTTTTGGCCCACTGGTCTTTCAAAGATAGCCATGTGATCTTGAAGACATTGATAATACATAAGAAAAATACACTGCTCAGATTTACATTTCATCAGTATATTAACCTTTCAAATAATTTAAGCAGTAATTAGCTAAAAATCTTAAAAACTTTCCAGTGCACATATAGATATATTATTGGGTTAAAAATATAAATTTACTGTTGTATACTTACAGATCTGATGATTTCTAATATATAATGTCTCTTTGAAAACATAACAAAAAGGACTTGTTTAATAAGCATAGAGTTTCAGTTTAAGATGAAAAGAGTTCTAAGGATTTGTTTCACAACAGTGTGAATGTACTTAATACAACTGAACTTTCCACTTAAAAAGGGTTAAATGGTACATATTATGTTATACTGCTTTTACCATATTATTTTTTTATTGAGATGACACTGGTTTACTACACTATATATGATTTAGGGGAGTAAGTTCACACCTCCTGAGGGGCATGTCACCAGAACATGCCCCCCACAACATTCCTTGAACACAGACCATCGGGCCTGCTCCCAACCTCACTCTACCTCCCTATCTAGTAGCTTCAATTCTACAGTAATATTTCTAGAGTCTGTTTCAGTATAGTTTCATCAGTTCCTTTGTTTGTGTCTCTTACACATGAGTAAAATCATCCAGTATTTGTCTTTCTCCTTCTGAGAAAAAATAAATAAATATATATAAAGCATTGGTCTCAGTCAGATTATTCTCCCATGGCCGTTCTTCTACCCCAATATGTGTCTCCCTTTTACTGCACAAACTCAGCTTGTGGGAGAAAGAGAAACAAGTTTCCATCATAACGATTACTACTTTTAAGAAGTGTCAGTGGATCCACCTGCTTATTATCAAGTTGCAGGGATTTTCACAGTTGCTATAAATACTGCAGAAATATTTGCTCTCAGGGCAGATATATAAAAAAGGATCTCCTCTCACTCTGGTTTTACTTTTCTTACCAGAATTTTATCTGCATTCCTCCAGGGTTTCTCATAGTAGATGTTAGACTAAATCAGCACACCCACTGACAATGATCTCCATTATCTTTTAACATAGTTTTCAAAAGAGAGGAAAATTTTCAACCTAATACCTACTACTTGGCATATTCCAAAAAGACTTGAGCAGTTTCTTGTTGCTCTATTTGGAATTGAGAATTACAGTAGTTGTTTCTTGATGGGCTATTTCTCACTAAGTGGCAGTTCTCTGAGTACACTCTGCTCAGAGCACACTCTGCATCTAAGCACACTCTGCATCTTCTCACCAGAAGCCAGTTTGGAAGGTCAAAGGACTTTCTTGAAAAAAATCAGCTTTTGAGGCAGTTGAGCAGAAAGAACATGAGGTTGTCTAGTTCCTAGAGCCCAAACCACCCCTTTCCATTAGAGAGTAAGATGAATGTAGAATTCCAAGCATATCAGTGCTGCTTAGAAAATGTACACTTCCCAACTTAATCAAAACCCAGTTTTATTATGATTCTTCTATTGGGCAATGTTTCTTTTGGCTTTAATCGAAGAAATAGTTGCCCAAAATAGGATCCCCATTCTACTAGAGTCAAACTCAATTGTAATGTTGATCCTAGAGTTTGACCAGTTTCAGAGAGCCAGAGTTGGAAATAAAGGATCAAGGAAAACCAACAGTTTTCTCAAGATACAGACTGGAACACATGAACTTCAGCAGCAGCTCTGCTGACCCAGCTTCTTCTTCAAGAATTTGGCTTGACTTTGAGGGGTCCGTTTTCAGTGAGGTGAATGAAGAGTTGGCAGTCTGGCTCTCACTTACTGTAATTGAGTCAGACAATTAAATTGCCTCCCAGTTACTGAAAATGTAAACCACATACACGGTATGTAGGTCACAGCATTCCAGTGGTGCGTGTCCAGTATAGTGACTTAATGCCTGGATACGGACGACTCTTTTGAGTTAAAGCAGCATAGCATGCTGGCTCAGCAGATGTGCATGCACGCAATGGGGGCAACACCAAAGGTCTGTTGCTTTGGAAGATATCCTAGAATCTGTGCTCCAACACATGGATTTATTTAGACAAAACAATGTGTCAGCTTATCATCATGCTGTAATTTTTGGATAGCTTTCTTTGAATTCTTAAAATGAACTGTTTATTAATGAGCCCTTTCCTTCACACACAACCCCCTTCCCCCCTCAAAAACATAAAAACTCTTCATGTTTTTCCCAAAACAAAGCTGTACTCAGAGATGTAAAGTAAAGTACTTTTAAACCAAGAGAGTACCTGAGGTAAAGTCACAAATGTTTCTGTGTCAATCTGTGATTGATGTTAGTGAGACTGGAGAGAGTGAACTTAGTAACTCTCAGTCCTGGGAAAGGGTTTGTGTTAGGTATGTTTAGCTAGACAACACGAATCAATACAATTGATTATTGTTAATACAGGTAGTTACAAGAAAGAAATGGATTTTATAACCCGTTTTGCGTTCAGAATAATGTCTGTTTTCACAGTATATAGGATAGCTTGTCTCCTAAACAGATTACAAACAATAGGTGGTTAAAAATTTTGCTGATTTTTTCCCCCTTGATCTGCATTTGGATTTTTCCATGGCAAATCTTCAATCTTAGACTGTATCCTTCTCCAACTCCATATGCTTTTTGCCATCTGGCTCTATCATCAACTGTTGTATGTTTAAAGAATGCAATTTTCCTAATGTAACAAAAGCAGAATTAGTTGTGTGTGTGTGTGTGTGTGCATATGTGTGCTTGCGCACTAGGGATGTTTCCTGTCAAAACATTCTAAAGAATCCTTATTTCAATCCCTTTCCCCCACACTTAAACTGCCATGCTCATAGAATTGTATTGACTACTTAATAAAGAATCCAGTATGTTCCTGATGGGCCTGCATATTTCTATTTTGTGAATTTTGATTATAAGTTTTTCTCTGGCAACATTTTTCATTCTCCAACAGTCTTGTGTTAAAAGAGAAGGTACGGCCCTAGGAGACTATTTTTCTGCCATCAACCTTTAATTCTTCCATCTTGAGGGTCACAATTTCTTAATATTAGAATAGTCTACCCATGCCATTCGACCTCTTCAAGTTATCCAAAAACAGCTTTCTTGTTGAGGCTTTCCCAACTCAGAAAAGCAACCAAGTGCTCCATGGACTATTTCCAAGTCTTTCTCTTGAGACATTGATAATGGGAAATGCAATACTGATGTGAAAAAAAAAAATTTCAAAGTGTTATTTCCATTAAAATTTTAAATTTGTTATGAATTCTACCAAATGTTCAGCAGTGAATTAGTGCCTATCCTACACAAACTCTTTCAAGAAATTGAAAAAGAAGGACAACTACCAAATAGGTTCTACGAAGCCAACATTTCACTAATACCAAAACCCAACAAAGATGCACAAAAAAAGAAAATTACAGGCCAATCTCCCTAATGAACACTGATGCAAAAATCCTCAATAAAATACTTGCCAACAGAATCCAACAATGCATCCATAAGATAATTCACCATGACCAAGTAGGATTTATTCCAGGGACATAAGGATGGTTCAACATCTGAAAATCAATCAATGTAATCCAACACATCAACAAAAAGAAATATAAAAACCATATGATAATATCCATAGATGCTGAGAAAGCATTCGATAAAGTACATCACCCATTTATGATAAAGGCCCTTGAAATTCTCGGGATAAAAGGAACATACCTCAACATCATAAAGGCCATATACGACAAGCCCACAGCCAATATCATTCTCAATGGTGAAAAGGTGAAAGCATTCCCATTAAGATCTGGAACAAGACAAGGATGTTCACTCTCACCACTGCTTTTCAACATAATACTGGAAGTCCTAGCCAGAGCAATAAGACAAGAGAAAGACATACAAGGAATCTAAATAGATAAGGAAGAAGTCAAATTATCACTATTTGTCGATGATATGATAATATACATAGAGAACCCCAAAACTCCACAGAAAAACTAATTCAACTAATCAATCAGTTTAGTAAAGTGGCAGGATACAAAATCAACACGCAAAAATCAGTAGCTTTCCTATACACAAACAATAAATCTGAAGAAGAAGAAATCAAGAAAATCATTTCTTTTATTATTGAAACAAAAAAAAATCAAATACTTGGGAATAAACCTAACAAAAGACGTAAAGGACCTATATAAAGAAAACTATAAAACACTGTTAAAAGAAATAGAAGTAGACACAAAGAAATGGAAAAACATTCCCTGCTCATGGATCAGAAGAATTAACATTATCAAAATGGCCATCCTTCCAAAAGAAATCTACAGATTCAATGCTATTGCAATTAAAATTTCAATGTCATTCTTCAAAGGAATAGAAAAAATATTGATGAAATTCATATGGAGCCACCAAAAACCCCAAATAGCCAAAATTCTCTTGAAAAAAAAAAAAACAAGAGAATGGAGGCATCACTCTCCCAGATTTCAAACTATACTACAAAGCCATAATCATCAAAATTGCATGGATTTCGAACAAGAACAGACACACAGACCAATGGAACTGAATAGAAAACCAGAAATAAACCCACAGATTTATTGTCAACTAATCTTTGACAAAGGAGCAAAGAATATGCACTGGAGCAAAGAAAGTTTGTTCAATAAATGGTGCTGGGAAAACTGGGTCACTACATGCAAAAGAATGAAACTAGACTACTACCTCACACAATGCACAAAAACCAACTCAAAACTACAATGAGATACCATCTTCCACCAGTGAGAAAGGCACATATTAAAAAAACTAGCAACAAATGTTGGCTAGGATGTGGAGAAAAAGGAACTCTCCTGCACTGCTGGTGGGAGTGCAAACTGGTCCAACCACTATGGAAAGCTGTGTGGAGATTCCTCAACCTACTAAAGATAGAGCTTCCATATGATCCAGCAATTCCACTCCTAGATATTTACCCAAAGGACACAGAAACTAATTCAAAAGGGCACCTGCACTCCTATGTTTATAGCAGCACTATTTACAATAGCTAAGCTTTGGAAACAACCCAAATGCCCAAAAATAGAAGACTGGATCAAGAAGATGTGGTACATATACACAATGGAATATTACTCAGCAATCAAAAAAGATAAACACATGCAATTTGCAGAAACATGAATGGAGATGGAAGGGATCATGCTCAGCAAAATAAGCCAGAAAGAAAAAGAAAAATACCGGATGGTCTCACTCATAGCAGGAATCTAGGAAACCTAAATAAAGGACCAGGAAAAAGAATAAGAATATATGAAAGAAAAAATCAAATTCAACAAGCAACTATGAACCAGAGACACACTATGGGGGGGAGGACAGGGAAAGGAGGGAATGGAGTCAAAATAAGAGGGTTGCAATTGTATGGGGAATATAAATAAAAAAAGAAAGCATTTTAAATTTGTTTATTTCTGATTTAAAATATGCATTATGTACGGGAATAGTATGTGGTGCTTGAGAAAATAATGAAATAATATGGGTGATATTGTATATCCTATAAATTAGACTGATGAATATATATGCAGAACACATACAACAAATATTGGAATATATCTCATTAAATCATGATTCTTGTTTTTATGCAACTTTGATAATTATTTATTATTCTATATTATTTTTGCTATACAGAATTCTTTGTTATAAAGAAGCTCTTCTATAGCTCTTAAATAGTCATTGTAAAGGATGTACACAAATGTACACAGAAAAAAATTATTGCATATGGTAATAATTCTGAAAATTAGCTTTAAATATTTTTATAATTAAGAATTTTAAAAGTTTCCCAGATGTCAATAAAATTTACAAATTTCTCCTAAAGTACAAAACATACTATCTCCTGTATTACCCATAGACATAATGAAATAAAGCTTATTCACAATGGCAGTGAATACACAAATACTCAATACTATCTATATTTTTTAAAGATTTACTTTTTATTTATACAATAGCTGGGGTACAGGCAGAGGCACAGGAAGGTAAGAGGATTCATCAGAGACAGAGTGGGGAGCAGAACAGGCAGACGGACCGAAAGCACTGCTGAGGGGAGCAATGGGCGAGACAGGAGAGGTCTGCCGCACCATGTGGGTATCTCCCTGACAGCCAGGAATCCAACCCATAGCACAGAGGCTGCAAATAGCTTCACAGCATGCGTTCAACCTGCTGCACCACCGGGGAGGCCTCAATCCTACCTTTAATGAGAAATGTTTCCGGAATAACCATATTTGCTTCTATTCAAGACTATGTCCAGAGGCTGTCATCACTGCTCATTCTTGGAATATCAGGGAAGGGACATGATTATATAAAAACAAGAAAACATCTTGTCTGAAATAATGGTAGACTCCAAAAACAAATGATCAAGAATTGGAAACTGTGATAAAGTTCAATATCAGGAAAGCAGGCAGAAATGGTAGTAAAATAAAGGGAAGAAGATCTCAAAACCCAGAAGCATGCCAGAAATCCCCAAATCCTAGGAATTAAGAGAATATGTAAGTGGGAAATATAGTCTGAGGAAACTGTCTAAAATAGGTCCTGCTTATTTTTACTGGACTAACCAAGATGTAGTATGAATGACTTGGTATATGTCTAAGAATACATAGAAGAATGACAGATGTGGGAAGAGAAGAAAAATATAACAAGCTCTATGTGTTGTTAAAACATATTAACAAAGCCCTAATAATACAAAGAGAATAAAAGAAGTACAAGGAACAGATAGACTCTAGTAATGATAACTAGAGGACAAGGAAACCTCACAAAGCTTCACCCAAAGGTGGTGTTGAAAGAGCTGGTTAGTAATTTACATCTCATGTATTAGAAAATAAGACACATTTCTAAAGAAATACAGAATTAACTACATTTAAAAGCAAAAAGAACAGATTAGAAAAAGGAAAGAGGTGTTTACTAATTCATATTCATTTATAGAGTGCTTGCCCTGTAGCTCACATTACTCCTGGTGTAAGAGAACCAACAGTCAACAAAATCAACAAAATCCCAATCTGCATAGAGATTATATTGTAATGGCAAGAGATCAGAATTAAACAAAATAGACAAGTAAAATAAAATACAAGTCCAGAGGGGGTAAGGATGAAAAGCATTCTGTATAGATATAATAGCAAGTATATTAGGTCCTGTGAGAAAAGCATCCTTGATGAATCAGGAACAGAATAGTCCACCGTGTGCTGGAATAAATGACTGAAGGACAGAATTTTGGGAAATGAGGCATAGAATGACATGGATCAGGGCAGACTGTGGGCACTGTTGGTCACTATGAGTGAATATGAAAAGAGGTTGCCAAAGGATTTTAAGTTAAAAGGTGGACTCATCTGATCATCTAAAAGATCCTTTTGCTTACTATAGTGAGAATAAACCATGAATAAGCAAGTGGGTATATTTAGAGAAAACTAGAAAAGAGATGGTGGTGCAAAATATTAGGATTATGGATATATTCTATAGGACCAGTTGACAGAATTCAAAGACAATTTCCATGAGGATTTTGAGGAAGAAAAAAAAAGAGAGAGAACTGAAAATGACTTGTTTTGGGCCCAAGCAACTGGAAAGATGGATATGTCATTCACTGAGATGGGAAATGTGTGGGAGGACCACTTGGGGATAGATTAGCTTTTGGATATGTTAGTTGAGATTCTGATTAGATATTTCAAATGGGCTAGTAGATATAGTCTGCAGTTTGGGAAAGAGATCTTGGTTGGAGATATAAGTATTAGAGTTTTCATAATATAGATTGTATTTAAAGTAATGAGTTCAATTCTGGCTAATCAGGGTGGTTGGTCCATAAGAGACACTCAATATATTCATTGATGAATGAGTAAATTAACATTCTGATAAAGTTCACATTCTGATGGAGAAAAAAAAAAAAGTAGCCCCTACTAAAGACTATTTTGAAATCATTTTCCATGCACAGTTACTAAACTTCAAATCTATCAAGGTTTTCCTGAAATAGATTAACAGTCTGAAAATTAAGCTTCTCCCCAAATCCCATTATCTTTTGAGATATCAGTACATTGAATGAAAAGATCACTTTTAGATTCGTATTTCTTTTTGCTTTTTTCCCCTTACGTTTAGAATTGAGTCTTCATACACAAACAAACTAAAAACATTCAGAATCTAACTTGCATCAAAACAGAAAGATTCCTACAGAATGGGAAAAGATATTTGCACAACATACATCTGTCAAGGGATTAATATACAAATACACAAAGAACCTATAAAACTCAACAATTATGAAAAAAAAGCCCAGATAATCCGAATAGATATTTCTCTAAAGAAGACATAGAGATGACCAGTAAGCACATGAAAAGATGTTCACTATCTCTTATTATTACAGAAATGCAAATCAAAATGATATTGAGATATAACCTCACAGTTGTGAGAATGGTTATCATCCAAAAGAAAAAAAAAAAAAGCAAGTATTGGAGAGGATGTGAAGAAAAGGGAACATTTATATACTGTTGGTGGAAATGTACATTGGTACAACCATATAAAAAGCAGTATGGAGATTACTCAAAAAATTAAAAATAGAAATGCCATACAATTCAGTTATCCCACCTCTGGGAATTTATCAAAATATACAAAAACACTAATTTATAATATCCAAGAACTGGAAACAACCTAAGTGACTAATGACAGATGAAGCTGTGGTGTACATACACAATGGAATGTTACTCAGTTATTAAAAATATGAAATCCCGCCATTGGCAATATGGATGGATCTAGGAGGTATTATACTTAGTGAAGTAAGTCATATGGAGAAAGAGAAACATGGCGTGATTTCACTCAAATGTGGGATATATAAAAAAAAAAGAACAAAATTAAAGTAAAACAAACTGAAGCAGCAGATGTAATGCTGAACTTCATTATCTACTAATGCTCACTTTGTCCAGAGAATTGCTATTATCAAACATTTCAGGTCCTTTCCAAAAAGAGAGGATTACTTGCAAGTGATACCATGGTTGAAGAGAGGGTCAGTGCACACTGACATGTGGTTTAGTCTAGTGGTCCCCAAACTTGGTCATATGAATTATTACCAAGTTTATTTTATCTATCTATCTATCTATTTATCTATCTATCTATCTATCTATCTATTTATTTTTGAAGGATTTGGAGATTTATTTATTTATTTATACGAGCACTGGGTACAATCAGAAGTGTGGGAGTGTGAGAGAATTCACCAGAGCCAGAGCGGGGAGCAGAGCAGGCAGAAGGACCGAAGTACACTGCTGAGGGGAGCAGCGGGCGGCAGGAGAGGCCTGGGAGCAGCTGGGGATCGAACCGGCGCTGCAGAGGCTGCGTGCAGCTTCGCAACCCAGCGCTCAACTACTGCACCACCGGGGAGGTCCATCAAGTTTATTTAAAAATAAAGTTTCCTGGATTCCTCCCATAAAGATTCTCATTTAGAGGGATTGGGGAGATCCTCAATCCTCAAGCTCCAAGGGTTACTCTTCTCTAGTCAGTCTGGCACTAATTTACTGACAGGTCTTTAAAAATCATTGATTTATTCAACTATGCAGCAGGTGACTACATGCCTATTTCTATATACGGTGACTTGGTAATAAAATCTATTCCTTTCTCTTCACTAAATCAGATGTGTTTATGACTATTGCTGTCATGTGTAACATAATTGAAATTATGAAATTACAAATATGTATGACTAACCTGTCAGTGGATTTGTGTTCATTGCACTTGAGATGAACCTCTCAACAATTCAAGAGATCATTCTAAATAAAATGTAGGTAGCTCAGCTGGATTTTCTTTTTTCAGTTGTAATTGTCCACATTCCACATAGCATCTTCAACATCCAACAAATCTGTGATTTTCAATTAGGGGGACCACATCCTCTAAAAAGGTACTTTAATCTCATACTTGTAGGAAGAGCATGTTTGCGTATGGGAAATAGAGTCAATGTTATATTCTAATTTTTAACTTGGGGAAAAAACATTGCTTTTACAATAGAACCTACAGAAAATAAAGCTCAACAAAATTTTACATAGTGGGGATACACAGAAGGCCATAGATTCCACTGAAATCAACCTGAGAACAGTATATCAGAATTGGCAGGGGTTGCAACAGCATTCATGTCCTGTAAGCATCACAAAGAATGAATTAGAAAATAGTGATCAACATCACTTTTGTGATAGTGCATAGACTGTCAAATCTTCAGGCATCAAGAGTTTTAGCATCTTTCATCTTTCTTTAGCATCTTCCTACTATCATTTTCTTTTTTTTTCCTACCATCATTTTCTGATTCCAATAGCCTTTTTCACTTTTTTGCCACTTCCACTCAGATTCCAATGGTACGCTGCTCTGTACACAATCTAAAATCCTCAAGATGACTAAGATTAAGAACACTGCTTCCCAAGAGGAATTGGCACTTGAATTCCACATATTGACTTTCAAATTAATGAGATAATTGTATGGATCTCCACTATTCTCCAGTTCAAGAATAGTGAGATTGTGTGTTGAAGCCATTTACCCTGGAGCTTAATCCATAAATTTGTAGTAAAAAGGAAATATTCAGTGAATTATGTGCAATGTCAAACACCTATTACATTTGGCAATTGGAAAATGTTAAACCACTGTAAAATAACCAGATTTCACTTGCCAAGCATTTTCGTTACTGTAATCATTTGTTAGAAAACTGGTCAGGGAAGTTAAATGTTAAGAAGGAAACACACATATGCACACACATATTTCATCCATATTTCAGTTTCAACCACCAAAATGTTCCTCCAACCTTTTCTTTCCATTTTAACAGCAAAGTTAAAATATTTTTAATTTAGAAAAAATGTATGGCATATTTTCAAATCTAAATGTTCTCATTAATGGATTGGCTGATTCAAACTTCTATTTTTCTAACAGGAAAGTGGGATAGGGAGAAATCAATTTGCTCAAACTTACCAAGCAAATAAGCAGCACACCCAACATTAGAAGTCAGACCCACATTTCATTCTTTAAATATATATGGTATCTAAGATGTGCTAAGTCTGAAGGCACACACTCTCTGCTCCAGTTGTTCATGGTATATTTGAGGGAGCTGAATAACCAACCAAGTCACTATAAGAGAAAACATAGGGATAAACATGTATTCCTAAAGGGTCGAGTAAAAGGGGAGTCTTAAAATGACTTCCTGGAGAGGATGACATCTCATGTGATATCTGAGCAGCATACAGGAAAGGAGGGCAAGAAGGATAGTTCAGGCAGGAGTATTTCCTCAGGTTCAAGTATTATAGAAAGGAGGCCAGGGCAATGCTTTCTCTTTCATAATATAAATAATCTTAGTGAAAATTAGAAAAGACATCCTTTCCTGTTGGAAATCTGCCATAACATAGAGTTTAATCTGAACTATGCTCGTTTTATGGCTATTTGTTAAGAAATGTATTGGCACAGATATAAAAATTTATGTGACATGATATGACAATTTGGGCAATGTACAACCTACCCAACGGGCCCTGCTTCTAGAAAACGCAAACAAGTGGTGTAACTGACTGTAGAATTCTTAAAGATCCTGTTCACAAAAATGGTTTCATTTGCTTTTCTTGAAATCCTATGAAGTTGTAAAAAGTAGTTTCTTGATCTTATACTTTATATGTTAAAATTGGGTTAAGAAAAGTCTGGGTGATAACTTACATTTTACTTTCTCTCTTGAATCTTCATTTGGGAAAACAAAATCTCTGCAACATATATTTCTTTTCTATGGCCAAATGCAGCTACCTTCTTTTTCTAACTATCCCCAAAAGAAAACAATATAGAATAGTGGAGTTGAAATCATTAGGGTTGTTTAAAAAATACATAAGTAAGGCTGTGCAAGTTATAATTACATGGGAGGAAAATCTTGGTTAGGGAGGTATCACTGTATTTACTCAGCTCTGAAAGTCTGATTATGTTTACTATAGCATTTCCAAGCTGATTCTGAATGATGTCAATACACAGTATGAGAAAGTTCCACAAATTGCTCTATCAGTGTGGTCATTGAAAGATTGTTAATATAGTCAAGTGAAAAATGCTTAAAAGATAAGGATAAATAATTTTTTAAAGATTTATTTATTTATAAGATTTATTTATTTTTATACAAAAACTAGGGTACAGGTCAGAGGCACAGTAGGGTGAGAGAATTCACCAGAGACAGAGCGGGGAGCAGAAGAGGCAGACAGACCAAAGGCGCTGCTGAGGGGAGCAGTGGGCCAGACAGGAGAGGTATGACATGCCATGTGGGAATCTCCCTGGCTTGCTGGGAATCGAACCCACACTGCAGAGGCTGCAGACAGCTTCACAGAGTTGTGCTCAACCTGCTGCGGCACAGGGGAGGTCAAGGATAAATATTAAGGCAATATATGTTATTGATTTCAGTGCATTCAGTGGCTTTTATGCTCACCTTCTGCACTAAAACACAAGTTCTAAAAACAAGAGCTATTTTTTAAATATTTTAACTAAAAATAAACAACAAACGTCAATGATTTTTTTCAATAAAATAATTACTCATAACATTCTTGCTACTTCGGAAAAGAAATAAACATACATTTATAATAGCTTAAATAGCAGGCTCTTCTAAATTCTGGTAATTTAAAAACATGTAGCTGTGAACTTTTTATAATAATTTAAAACAGACTGAAAAACCCATAATTTTCTATAGATATTCATTTAATTATTTCCATGGAAATATCATTCTTAGATTTCAATTGCTTTAAATTTTGCAATATACCATAATTTTGCAATAAACTGTTTAGAGGAAAGTAATTTCAAAATATTTTGCTGTCTGGGGGAAAAAAGGACAGGGCATTTTTTAGATCTGAGTTGTAATGGTCAGATTTTGATTACAAGTGAATGAAAATCCAAACCAATCTGGTTTGAACAGAAATAGAATTTATTGCTTCACTTAAACCAAAAGTTTAGGAAGAAATATAGCTTTGGTGAGAGCTTGACCAGACTCAAATGATATCATCAGGATATGGCTCTCTGTAACTCTTGGGTCTGCCTTGTACTTTTTGTTGAGAACTGTTGTTCAAATCACAGTCATGGCTGATTTCATGTTGTAAGATGGCTGCCATGACTTTGGTACTTCACACTTTCAGACTCCCACCATGTAAGGAAGAGAGTATGCCTCTCTGAGAGCTGAAATAAAAGAGGCAGAATGAAGTCTTAGCAACAATGATTGGCCAGTATGGTTTCTAAGCAATCACTGTGACTGGGGGAAGAAGGGGCTGATGTGTTAGGGCTGAGGGTAGGGTAGTTTTACTAAAGCACATGATCTAACAATGGCAGAGAGAGGGTTCTCTCAGATTAAAATGGGAAGTGCCATTATTGCTTTCAATTTGATGCTCTCTGAGTAAATTTTAAGCTACATGAAAGTAAGGATCTTATTGACTTGGTTTACCATTATGTCAACAGCACATAGTAGTGTCTGGTATAGCAAGACCAGCAATACATATTTATTAACTGGATGAAGATCAAAATGGCATATTCTCATTTGCACGCAGATGAGAAAAGATGGGTTATGGTAAGGATTCCATTAGTCTGTAATATTTCACACACTTGATATTCCCTCCTTCTTGGGATTTGTCCTTCCATGGTTCTAGCCCACATAGAGTCTGCTCCTGACAAGTTTTCATTTCCAATGTCATTATGGCATTCTTGATATTTATTATGTGTAAAAGGTAATAGTATTCTAATTTCTAGGCCTTCTCTTATCTTCATCTACATTTATTTCAGAATAATTTGCTTAAAGATAAGTTGGAATATTGTCCTTATTTGGACCCACTTCCCTGCCCCTCACTAAGTCTAAACTCCTTAATATTCAAGTAGGATCTCGAACTTATTAATTTCCTATTATTCTCAAAAACATTATAAATATCTTAAGAGGAAGGATTATGTCTAATTCATTGTCTTACTGTATTGGGTTACTTGCCTTTCTAATCCCATAGTAAGGTTTAGTATGTAAGTCATCAATAGCTAATATTAATGAATAAATAACTAAAAGATAAAACACAATGAATGTACTATGTTCTTTGTGGAACTGTGTAACCTGTGATAATTTTAAAAGTACCAAAAGCAATCCTAATGCCTATCAGTTGGGAACTGGAAATTATTATTGTTAAACCATATAGCACACTAGAATATTAGAGTTAACTATAAAAGAGTTACATAGATAATATATGTGTGTAAAGGCAATAATATGGGTAAGTGTGGAAAACTCTCCAAAATATTAAATAAAACAATGTGCAAAACAGTACATAAAATATGACCCAGTTTGTTAAAAGTGAATAAATTTTTAGTCGCTCCTAGAGAATGAGAGATGGGAATGAAGGCGATAGTTAGGAGGAGAGACTCCTGCCTGCTGAATTTTCACCATACACACAGTCACTACTCTAAAAACATGCACCTAAACTGTTCAGAAAGAGTACATACACAGAAATATTTAAACAATTGAGCTCCTTAGTATAGTAGGTCACATCTTCATATTTATTTATACATTAATTTTTTCAATAACCATTAATGTAATATTAGTATGCTCTAAAGACAATGTAAGTTTCTTTTTCCTATCTCAAAAGGTGCACACATTCTTGGTATTCAAAAACCTTTTGTACCCAGATGCCTGTCCACAAATATAAGACAGTGTACATTTCCAAATTATGTCAAAATACTACCTTAAACGGTGCCCAAGTTCACATCACTACCTGTTGGTATATTTCCACTCATATCTGCAAATGCAGCCTAATTCAATTGGCCATTTTCAACTTTGTGCCCAGGCTTGTGACTTCACTTTGGTTTGGATGAAGGGCATTTTGTTTTTCTTAAAACATAAAATAATTGAAAACAGATTTCTAAGCATAGGTCAACTCCATAAGTAGTATCAGTAGCTTGAGAAAGTAGAGCAATGCTGCCCCCTGACTGATGACACTCTTGTCCACTGTGCTCTGCCTGATGGACACAGGAAGCAATTTCTGCCAGTCCCAGAGAGGATGAAGAGAAGAGTCAGCAGTTTGTATCACACTTAGCCGTCAGAGACAATCTCTGCTCTTTCTGGCATTTCAGAGCTAATTCTGCCATGGCGGGGCTTCATCACACATTTCATTGTTCATCATAGGAACACAAGATAGTGCTAATACTTGTGGCCCAACTTAAATTTTATTAGGGTGGACCTGCCAGGACTTTAAAAAAATAGTTAACTTGAAAAAAAAATATGTCTTTAAGATGATGCTTATCAACTGAGTGAAAGAGGGATGTATGACTTAACCCTTAAAAGAACAAAACATTTATGTGTTGATCAAAAGCTAGCTTAGTCAAGTAAGAAGTTGAAATTCTCCCTAGTGTTCAATGTGTTTTTGCCATAATGGAGAAGCAGTGGCAGCAAGCCCAGGCCATCGCAAATGATGACTCCTGTAAACATATCTCCAACATTGTAAACATTGTAAAACTTTAACAAAACCATTTTAAGACAAAGGAAGAGTAAGTTATAATAAGCATTTAACATTCATACTTTATATATTACTATCACTATAACCAGAAAGCATCAGAAAATTGCCTATGCCAATGGTAAGTCCCCATAATTTCCCCCACTTTCTGACTATAAGTGTGTCTGTGGCTCATAGTATTTCCTTCACACTGGCAGGGGTAGACCAGTGTGGATGACTGATACATGTTTTCAACTTTTATGGACAAACCACGCATGTCAGCAATACAGGAATTAATGAAAATCAACCACCAAACTTGTGCAACTATGTGTTTTGTTGTAGAATGTTGAGTAGTTAGTCAACAGATGTTTCATTTGCAGATATTAAGACTATTACTCACTTCCAATGTCTTTTGTTGTTCTGGGGTGAAGATGAATATATTTTTTTAAACCTATACTAGAGTTTCCTGATCCTGCAGAGCGGTTGAAATTTCAAATACTCTGTTCCACTTGCTCTCTAAATACATTTTTACTGTTGTTATGTCACATGTACTAGTTTTGTGCTCAGAAAAAGTACTTAACCACACACAGAAAAAGGAATTGAAAATCTTAGCTTCTTTTGTTTTGCAGAAAATTCTGTTCAACATTTGGCCTTTTAAAGTTGACTAAAACCTGTAAAAATGTCACATACTTGATGCTTTTGTGCAGTTAGGAATTTTTACTGTCCACCTATTTTTGCATAAAATGTACTTGAATTGTAGCTTTATACAGCTGAACCCCCTGCCCTGGCCCACAATTTTAAAGGTCTAAATTACTAAGTCCAAACTTACAGTGAAGCAGTATTTTATATAAGAAAAGTGTTATTTGTTTGAATTGGGCCTACATCAGTCAGCAAAATATTATGCAGACCGAAATATGTCATAATGTTTCCTTTGAGCTATTAATTTTCACTTGAAGGAAGTAGGACATATGCATGGGATATATTTAAATGCAACTTCCACAATGATGTGAAGAAAAATAATTGGAAATAGTGTTGTATTCATTCCTTATAGGTAGTTTGCTTCTTTGGTTGTGGAGCATGTTATTTTAAATAAAAATATCCAGAAATATGAAGGAATAATATTACTGATGCCAACTATTACAGGATATATAAATACTTGAGTAAATCCTTATGAGAAGGAAAAACGTTTTCAAATCCTCAGCTTTTCAGAACAGAAAGAGTGTTGATTCTGGCATTGAGTATAAACCACCTACATATCATTTTTCATGAGCTACCAGAAGATGAAGCCAAAGTGCAAAAATGTATACTGAAATTCCCTGCTGAGAAGATGGAAAGAAAAAACAGAAGAAACCTAATAATAATGGAAATATTAAGTCTGCATATTTGATAATTCTACACAATGCCAACTCAGAAGTAAGAATTATAACTATGTGATCATATTCATTTTTTATATTTCATATATTGTCTCCTCTTTTTTTTGGAAAAACATTAAGCAACTTTGTATTTTATGCAAATGATTGACAGTGGTGAATTGCCTAAGACCAGCTTTAGTGAAATGAAGTGATTTTTTACCTGCAAACTTCATTCCTCTGAACTGTATCACTAGAGAGAAGAGGAAAAAAGAGCTCCATAAATCTCACTGTGCTCTTGCATGTATGGCTTTTGTAACTCCAAGGCTATATTCTAACCGAATACAAGTTTTTACATTAGTACAACATTTGATTATTTTAGACAAAACAATAAGAAGACTTTTTATATGTTATCTCAATATGTTGTATTTTATGTTCTGTTGTAAACTAACTACTTGTTTCTAAATAATGTAGATCACATCCTTGTAGAACATTTTATGAATTACTTTAATAAAATCTTTAGCTAACATCCATTCAGTTGTCACATACAGATTTATAGATACCAACTTTGCAAGGAGTTCCCACCAATTTCCAGAAGACCTTATTTCATAAATATTTAAGACCAAGAAAATTATGGTAAAATCATCAAATGGAATATCATGCAGTTATTGAGACAGATAATTAAAAGAATGTTATGAAATGGTGCTTTTTTCAAGAAATGAAACATTTGTCAAGTAAAAGGCAGAGTAAAATCATTTAAAATGTACTATGATCTTAATTATGTATAAAATATATGAAATTAAAGAAAAAATTGTAACTTTGAACATGGACTGCATGTATGTAGAAACATCACAAATAGCCTTCATCCGTTTATTCACACTTCCTCAGAGCTTCTTCTCTTCCTCTTTCATTATTTTTTTGTACACAATCCACTTGTTTAACTTGTTCTCTATTCCAAAACAGGCCCTAGACATATTCTCTCCCTCACTCATGTCAAGTTCAAACACTTATCCCAAGAATTGTACTTTCTAAATATTTCTCATGTATTGTCCTTTCCATCTCCATTCTTGCTATCACTGTACTGACCATGTGTTGTATGGGCTCTAAACAACCCCTACCTTGTCTCCCGACTTCTAGTCATGCCCACTCTAGAACCACCTGCTATAATATTGTCTGCAACATCTATTTCAAGAGAAGATATTTCTGTGCATGGCATCTTGGCATCAGAGTGTGAGTAACAGATGGCATCTTGATACCCATAGAATCAAGTTCTTTATTGTGACATAAAGTCATCCATTTTTGACCTATCCTTGACCTCCCTCCTCATCTTCATCTTCTTGTTTTCCTCATCTTTTACTGTATATTTTGGAATGTATACAATATTCTATATTATGCTTTGTTTCCTCAGGCTATTTTTCCTCCTCAATATCCCCTGAATAATGCTTATTCCTACTATAACTTACAACTATAGTAGCTTCTCTTTTCTGGAGCCTTCTTTTGAGAATAAGTTGGCTAATTATCTCTCCCATACACCCAGTCCTTTTTAGCTAGCCTTTAGTATATAATACTGAATAGTTTATTTAGAAATGTATTTCCTCTGCAAGTCTATAAGCTGTGAATGAACAGGGGCTTTGAATAATTCATGATTCATTCACCCCAATGCTAAACATGGGTCTGGCATATAGCGGGCATTTAATAAATACATTAAGATTAAATACATTAAGAATAAATCTAATTGACGCTAAATAAAATCATACCAAATAAGACATACCTTATTTGGTTATCATACGAAATAAGAGATATCACTGCCCAGTTGCATGAATCTAGTTAATTTTTTATATTTCTGTTTATTACATCTTAGAGAAATTATATATTAAAGTCTTTCAAAATGTGAGGACAAAAGACATGTGTGTTCTTTAATGTTTCCAAATAAAAATGTAGGTAATAATATTTCACAAAGTAAGTGGGCACAAGGTCAAACAGTCTCAGTTCTACATAGTCTCTGTGGCTTGGAAACTTCTTTTAGAGGCATCGTATTTTTCCTAACACTTACCTAAGAGGACATACCTAAGGTTTGGAAATCAGTAGAGAACATCCATTCCTGAGACATTTCCAGTACTTTGTGGTTCTGGTCAAGATGGTCAAAAGCACTGTGCCATGTATCCTCTTGGTCAGGTCCCAGGTTTAGCATAAGTAGATCCCCCAAAATCCAGGTTCAGATACTGATTAACCACAGGGTCTGGGAAAAGCACATAAATGCTTGAGTTTCAATTTCCTTCTCTGGGATGTGCCAGCATCAATTCTGCTCAGTAGAAAAGAAGTTGGCTGTCTCATGGAGCATGATGTGGCTGCTTCCACTACTTATTGCAGGCTCAGAAACAACCTGGGAGAAGCACATATCAAAAAGCTCTTCCCTTTACCATGTAGTCATTGCCTTTCTAAGATATGTGTCAGAAATTTGACTTATCATTCACTTTTTCCAGGAATGAATAATATTTTAGGCAAAGGTTCCACTTCAATTTCATAACCCCCATTAACTGTCCATATTGGAAAAGAGAAAAAGACTTATAACTTTGCTTCCTTCATCACTTGAAGAATAATTTTATAGCTTTCCCTCCACCCCTTTCCTCATAAGTCAAATATTAGATACCCATTGCTCTTACATTTCATTTAAATATGTGACTGTAGTCAATACTAACAACTGAAAAGTATCTTTGAGGATACTTAATGAAAGCATTTTAGTATTCAAAGAATTAGATTAAACAATTTTCTCTTGGCCTCAAACTGTATTACTTCATGATCAAACATTGTCAGAAATAAGAATAAAATAAAAATGGCTTGAATGTATTTAACTTGTTGCAAAATTATCTGGTATTAAAGGAATTAGGTGAATTTTTTCATTAAATTTTTAAGTTAGCATTTTAGTGGCATGTCACTACGTTATGAGAAAAATATTGCCCATAATTAGATCACCTGTTTAAGGAAAATATTAAAATGGAAACTATTACATGTTTATAATCAGTCATATTTTATGGAGATAACTATGGAAGCTGACAAAATTTAATACACCTCCATGGATGAATTATCAGTGTCAAGTATTGGGGATTTTCAAAAGTTTACTGTATAGCTAGACAACTAAATAACTGCTTACTAAAGCTAACAATATTGGTCAAACTTTGCCATTTGTAGAATATTTCAGTTATCTAGGAATTTCTGATTATAGAAATTCTTAGAAATTTTAGAGAACTATTATAAATTAAGGCTACAAGCCAAATTGATTTAAAGTTATGTTACATAATCTCTGATGATTTTGGAAGACTAAGAACCAAAAAAAATGTCTTATTTAACTATATTATAGAATCAACCTATTCAAAAGAGTGGCATAGAAAAGCTATTTAGAGAATTGAAGGTTTTGTCCTTGAAATAGAAATAGCCTAAGTATAGATGGAAGAATTGTGTAAAGTTTTGACACTTAAAGAGCACAAATAGCAATCACAGAGGCGTTATGCCTCTGGCTTTCTAGAAGCTGATCATCTCTCCTTGTTTTGAAAAATCAGTTATGGAGTCTTTGTAAGAGAAGGTTATCATGCACTTCCTGGAAAATTCAGGAATTAGAAGGATCAATGAGGGCATGATATGTATAGTCCATATTATACAGTGACTATATGGGTGGGAAAATCAGAAAAGAGATTACATGGCATCTTCAATCAGGAGTTGGCAAACTTCTCTGTAAAAGGCTAGGTAGTAAATATTTTTGATTTTGTGGGCCATTATAGTCTTTTCTGGAAGTACTTAACTCTGCATGACAGCAGACGTAGAAAACATGCAAATGAATGAATATGGCAGTATTCTAATATAACTCTATTGATGGACACTAATATTTGATTATCATATATTCTGGTAGCATAAAATATACTTCTTTGATTTGCTTTTAATTATTTAATGACAGAATATCATATAACACAGACAACAGCTCAGATTTGGCCTGTAGGCCATAGTTATCAACTCCTGCCTTAGATGAGTGAAAGTTTCTGGTCTGGGTGAGAAAAAGAAGACTAGGAACCATTAACTGTCGCCTGGGGAACATGCCACATCCTGACTCCTATAGTGAACACAACCAGAGTGGATCACACCCAGGTCTGTTTTGACTGGTACCCAAGGACACTGTGGGTATAGGAAAGCAGAAACTTCTAATAAAGTAACTCCTAAATAATGACTCTTTTGGCTTTAAAGTCTTCATAGTTGATGTCTATTTTTCCCAAAATTCTAGAAACTAAGGAAAAACAAGGGCTCAATCATGTTCACTGTTCCTTGCCAGTGCTTATCACAATGCCTGGCACAACTTGGATAGACCAGATAGACTGATGGGACTGTAGGAAACAGAAACCAACCTATTCCAAATTAGTCGATTCTGTGGCTTTATAATAAGGATTCTGATGTTGAAAGATAAAATGAAATAATATAAAATAAGAGATCTAGTAGAAATGTGTTTATTTTGCTAAGAAAGGCACATAGTAGCTTTGAGTGAAATTGGCAACTAAGAGGTCAAAGAAGCATCACTTAAGAATACCTCCATGCATTCTGATAGAACTTTATAAAGTTGCTAAGTCTATATGAAGTTTTCTTTAAACTTTAGCTGAGATAAAAAGACCACCATCACAATCAGGCCTAATGAAGTGTGCCTGTTTCAGTGTGAGTACAGAAGCTCAGCTCATTCTCTGCTACTAAATCAAATTAGGAGCAGATGGTAATTGGGACCAGATGAAATTTCAAAGGCAAGAGATGCAGGACATTCCAAAGTGCACACTGAACTTTTTTCCACAAAGGCCAATGTCAATTATAAAGACATTGTATTCAGTGAACTTACACACAGAAACTAAATTATCTAGAAAGTGAAGCAATTCATTTTTATGGATTGACATCATTCAGCATTTTGGGAAAATCAATAGCAATCAGCAATTTTATAGGTAGTTTTTGTGGTATTTTTCACATATTTCATTCAACAAGGACTATTTCTTAACACAAAAGAATAATTCTTTTGTATTTTGATTCTCTTTGCTCATAGTAATCCTTTAGTTTTTAGGAAAAATTAAGTAAATTGACAAAATAAACACTTAAATATGTAAACAAGTAAGCTCATTTAAAATTACTCCCTTATATATCTTATTTTGCCTTGCTATATAATCCCAACAAATTTTTTAAACAAATTAAAATTCAGATATTTAAGTCATAGTGCTCTCTACTTCACTATGATCGAGATACACACTTTCTCAATTCTAGAAAAACAGTAGTTGAAAATTATTTATCAGAAGAGCTCACAGGAATAGTCAAGCAAAAAGTTACTTTATTTACCCCCGTAGGAATCTCTGCACATTACTCTAGCAGAGGTCATCACCACTGGTAGCATCAGTGAGGCTATCATATCTGCTGCAAATAAATCACACTGGATGGAAATCATGGAGACTACTACTTTTTCAGTTAAGCAGACTAGCAGGAAAATCAAGTCCTGATTGGAAGGAGTCAACTTGTAATTTTTTTTTTAAGATTTATTTATTCATTTACACAAGAACCGGGGTACAGGCCAGATGCGTGGGAGGGTGAGAGGATTCACCGGAGACAGAGCAGGGAACAGAACAGGCAGACTGATAAAATACACTGCTGAGGGGAGCAGTGGGCGAGGCAGGAGAGGTCTGCGGCACTTTGTGGGATTCTCGCCAGCCAGCCGGGATTGAACCAGCGCTGCACAGGCTGCAGACAGCTTCACAGAGCTGCGCTCAACTGCCTGTGCCACTAGGGGAGGCCCACAACTTGTAATTATTTAGAAGAAACTTTGGGTGCTACATTTAAAGTGATCGAGCCAATTAGACTTCTTATTTTCATGAAATGCACCTGCTTTCTTGTCTGGGTACTATTGTTCATGCCTTCCTATTATCTATCTTCAAAAACCCAATGTCTTCAATCCTCATATTCTTTAGGACCTTAGGGCCAGATCTGTGGTATCTTTTCCCCGAAAGTTAACACAGAAGTTGCAAATTGAACTACAGATGGAGACCAGGATATTAATAAATTAGCTGGGCTGGGTATAAGGGTTATCTTTTTAAACAGAGCTTGTCTAAATAGAGCTGCCTCCTCTAACACATTCATGTGTGCCACAAAGGGAATGTGAACCTGATGTTGCCTTGAGTTCCAATTTTTAAAAGAACTTTACAGTGTCACTATTTCTAATTTATAAGCAATTGCTCTTATAAGTTCAAATTATCAACTATGTGCAATGTTTACATTTGCCTGAGGATGATCAGACTGAAACCTCTTCTCTAACTACTAATTGATAAATTCATTTACAAGTGTTGTTTTGAATACATTTACTATATAAGCATCATTTTTTTTTTGTAATTGGTCATTTTTCTTCTTTATACAGACATAACACAGATTTCTTTAGATTGAGACTATATCACCTACATTTTTACTTCGGAACTAACAAGGTGATTTATACATAAAAATGTTTAATAAATAAAATAATTTTGTTGACAGGTTAAATTTTAAAAAGTGAAAATTCAGTTACCAGAGTAAGGTGACACTGGAATCAACAACAGAAAATTTCATTAAAAGTATGGCTTGGCTTAAGAGACACCTGATTTGGTCTATAAAAAGCCTTTAATATTAGTGGACCTTCCCTGCAGGTGCAGGCGGTAGAGCACCACGCTGTGGAGCTGTCCACAGCCTCTGCAGCGCTGGTTCAATCCCTGCTGGCTGGCGAGGGTCCCAGATGGCGCTGCGGACCTCTCCTGTTGTGCCCACTGCTCCCCTCAGCAGTGTATTTCGTCAGTCTGCCTGTTCTGTTCCCTGCTCTGTCTCTGGTGAATCCTCTCACCCTCCCGCGGATCTGACCTGTAGCCCAGTTCTTGTATGAATAAATAAATAAATCTTTTTTTAAAAAAAAGCCTTTAATATTAGGCTCAGATGAAATATGGGATCAAAAACCCATTGTGAGAGATGTCACCAAAATGGTGATAGAGGGGGTTCCTGGCTTCACTTCCAAAAGGAATAAATAACAAAAATCCTTTGTAAACGCAAAGAACTGTAGAGAGGCAAACATTCAATAATTTTATTATTGTGTGAGAAAAAATATACAGAAGCTTTATAACTTCTATAACAAAGTAAATAATGTCTGATAAAGTTGTTAACTCACCAAATAATGTTTGATCTGTTATCAATTTTTTATCTGCACTTATTAGTTTAATAAAAAGAAGTCTCTGAACAAAATGATTTTCATTCCTTTTGAATTTCTTCACTGGGTATTAATTTCCTTTCAAAATAATCTTTTCTAAAAAATATTTGAGTAAGCTCACATGTCTGAGCAGGATAAGGAGAAATAATTTGATCATTCCTAAGAAATTTTAAAGGAGAGATAGTTTACTGCTATAGCAGTATAATTCTCTTGAAGCAAAGTTTTAAAGAAAAAGCTGTTGCAAATGAATTTCTTAAGGGAAAAAATACTTAAGATTATTTGAATTAAAATAAAAGTTTTATATTATAATGAAGATGGGAATTATACAGAAAATGTGTTTTTATGTCTTCCCTGAGAAGTTTTATACACACACAGTTGAAAAAAAGGAAAGTTAAAATAAAATATTTTTATTTCAAAAAGCAGGGATTTTTTTCTGACTTGCTTGGGAAGTCAAAGAAGAAATTCTGTTTGCTCAAAGAGAAATCATTTATAAGCTCAACCTCTGGCATTCATTATATTTCTAGAGGACATTACATTATGCTCTAATATTTGTTCACTTTCTCCCTAATAAGAGACCTTCTTATGTTTTAAAGGGTGCACTTAGAGTGACCTGAGGTTAACCCAAGCCTTCTTTCATATTCCTGCTTGAATTCCAAATTATGGAGTTGCCTCTTTCTGCCCTTGGCATTCAGGTGAGCCAAATCCTGACTGCCAAATCTTAGCAAGAAATGGCAAGCAGATTAAAGGAAAGTGGCATGAAATTCTACCATTGATAATTCAGGAGTAGAGTCAACAGAGAAATGTGTGACTCGAAGCAGGTTGACCAAGAAGGAACTGAGAGACTCAAAGGCTCTTTGATATGTGATCGGTCATAAAGCTTCATCCATAAATCAGTCTCCCTCCCCACGTTGTATTTTTAAGATGTGAAAAAATATTTATGAAAACAAAAATTGTGTGTGTGCCAATATTTTGTTTTCAATAAACAAGCTTATTTAACTGTCTGAATTATTTGCATTTTATGTGTGAAATAAAAAGGTTAAGAAAAGAATAATTTTAATTCAAGAAAAAAATTAGGAGGAAAAGACCCTCTTAAAATAAGGCTTCTTCTGATGAATAGAATATCTGAAAACTTTTGTTGATGTTTATTTGCTTGCTGATGACATTAATGAGTTGCCAATAATTGGGAGATACATTTATTGTAAGTTTTCAGGATGGGGGAAATTTGGGTTATCTATAATTTCAGTAACTAATCATCCTAATATAAAATTCTATTATGACCTTCTGGCTCATACATCAATTGCCTTCTAAGTCTCCCAGTGGGAACCCATGAATGCTTCTAAATATTAAGAAGGAGTGAGCACGGCAAAGGGAAATGTGGAGTATTCCAGGGAGAGGCAAGTAAGAAAAAAATAATGAGTTCATTTGTCTATAAGATATTGCTGGTGACTAGACCCTACAGGTAAGTAAGGGTTAAGTCAGGAAGGACTTTGTAGCCATGTTAATAGATTTTATCCCCAGAGCCACTGAAATGGTTTAAACTAGACAAGTATTTATTTTTTTTTTATTTTTTTTTTTTAATTTTTTTTTAATTTTTTATAGAGGCATGTTTTATTTTTATTTATTTATTTATTTGTTTGTTTGCTTGTTTATACATGCACTGGGTACAGTCAGAAGCGCGGGAGGGTGAGAGAATTCACCAGAGCGAGGAGCAGAGCAGGCAGAAGCGAAGCACACTGCTGAGGGGAGCAGCGGGCGGCAGGAGAGGTCTGCGCCATGTGGGACCCTCCTCTGGTGGCCGGGGAGCAGCCGGGGATTGAACCGGCGCTGCAGAGGCCGCGGGCAGCTCCGCAACCCAGCGCTCAACCGCTGCGCCACCGGGGAGGCCCGACAAGTATTTAATGGGGTTTTCTTGTGCCAGATGTTTGATCTTCAAGAAAATCAGTTGATCTCAAATGCCCTCCACTGCAAAATGAGATTTTAAAGTGTGAGTATTGATATCATAATACACGAATGCAGCAGCAGGGGATCACTCTTCTCCCTGATTCCACTCCACTGCCATAACCATATATATTCCTGCATGAAGAAGACAAAGACAAACTTTTAAACCAAGCCTGGAAAGCTGACTATATAAACTTAGGCATCCAGAGGGGATGGGGAGGGGTGAATACAGAGTAGTTAGAGAGTACCATGGATTATGGGTGCTTTGTGGTGGGTGTGCTAAGGTGACTACAACTGAATAGGGAATTCCCATACTTCTAAAACACTATTAAAAGATGTAAAACAATGGTACTTCAATTAAAAAACTTTCAATTAAAAAAAACACTTTGGAAGCAATGAATACAGATTCTAATCTTCCCCACTTGTCTTCTCCAATTCTCTTCAAATATCTGTGATAAAACAAAGAACATAGAATAGAAAAGGTGCAAGTTTCTTTCAGCTGTATTAATTCATCATTTTTGAATTTGTCCCCTAAATCATCAGAACTCAGTGGTAAATCTGAAGAATAGCAAGGGGAATAAGGGGACTCCTCCCAATAGAGCAGAATGATGATAAAGGAGTGCATAAGCATAATAAATTTGATCCAGGGCAACAAAAATCTATTGAGGCCCCATTTTTTCCCAATATAGTGAAGGTGCAGAAGTTAACAAAAAGCAAGAGTCAACTGCAGTCTAATATGAAAATATTGTTAAACTCTTCTTATTGAATATGATGAATTTTATAGTCATGCCTTAAAAAGTTGTAAGATTAAAACATTGTCTAAAGTTATTTTCAAAAATACTATTTATTGAAATACAAATGAAAAAGTAAAACAACATTTACAAATACAGAAAAGAAAAACAGCATGTATATAAATGGCCAACAATGGACTGAAGAAAATATTTATATATTAATTAATTAAACATGTTTTCATGCCATTCATTGAAGGCCTGGCAGAATAAAAGAGAATTCACTATCTCTACCTGACAGTAGGACATAAGTCTCTACCTTCAATCTCAGACTCAAACTTGGACTGCAACTTACACCATCAATTGACTTTTTTGGGTTTTAGACATTTGGGCTAGTACTGACTTATGGTGCCTCTGGTTCTCAGGCTGTTGCAAACCATGTTATTGACTCCCTTGGGTCTCCAACTTTATACATATACAACTTGTATATGTATAAAGCTTTTCCATTACAAAATGTTTCAATAGATCTCATCTATTTATTTAAGTTAAGTTTAGCATGACACTTGGGGATTTTCAGATCTGTGCCTTAAATGTACATCTTCATGCTAAGGCTTGTATTCTGTGCATCGAACAAGACTGAATAGAATGACTAGAGAAATAAAAAAGGAGAAATTTAGAGATGTGCCACATTCAAGATTTAAAAAAAAACAGCTAGCTATAACTTTATGCTGATGAAATATGATAGAACTTGAATGAGTATAAATCAAGAACAAGGACACTCCAGGATGAGAGAGTGACATAAGCAAAAGGTGGGATATTGAGGACCACATCCAGGTAATGTTATAATAAATCTTCCCAGGGTAGAGGAGACATGTGTGAAAAGGTAGAAAGGGATAAACCTATAATATCCTAAAAATCACAATCTATGTGGGTGTTAGGAATAATTCTCTTCAAATATCTGTGATAAAACAAGGAACATGGAATAGAAAAGGTGCAAGTTACTCTCAGCTGTATTAATTCATCATTTTTGACTATGTCCCCTAAATACAAAATATTACTAATAAATAACCATGAGGATTTTAATAACCTAAGTAATATCTTTTTTCAGATTATGTAAATGTCAATTCATCTTCTTTATTAAACAGCTTTAATACAGTATTTATTGGGACAGACAGAACAAAATTAAAAAACAAAGACTATAGAACAGCCCTAGACATCAGAGGGCAGCAATTGTTCAATGCACATCCCCAGACGCAGCTTGTAAAACATTTCTTTAAAATGTATTTGCAAGGCCTCCCTGGTGGCGCAAGGGGTTAAATACCGCACTATGAAGCAATCCGAAGCCTCTGCAGCATGAGTTCGATCCCCAGCCAGCCAGGGAGCAACCCACATGGCGCAGCAGTCCTCTCCTGACTCCCCTTCTGCTCCTCTCAGCAGTGTACTTCTGTCAGTCTGCCTGTTCTGTTCCCCACTCCATCTCTTAATCTGGACATAATATTTAAGTTAATTAATCTGGACATAATATTTAAGTTAATCTGGACATAATATTTAAGCCACATGGTCACAGGAAATTAAAATATTTTAGCATATATTTTTGTTATGAAAATGCAAGATAATTGATAGAGGGTAATGATGCTATTAAAATATATTTATTAGGATTAAATTCTGTGGGAGGACATATATGAAAATACAGATTAAGGAAGGACGAAAATTTTTTTCTTTTTCTTCCAACTGTTAAAGAATTTCATCTTTTTTTAAGACAGAAGATGATAGTCTTAAATTGGCTGTTTTTTATATTCAATTGAATACATTTTGAAAAGTATTTTACCAAACATGTCAGGGAACACATAGTTTACAAAAATATTTGGGAGGGAATGTCAGCAAATATTTTGAAGAACACTAAACCACTAGTTTGGACACTATGTTTTAATAAAAATTTATCCTTCCTTGGATCCTTTAATATCGCATCATCTGTCTACCAGTATCTCTATTTTCTTTTTCCTGTTTGTTTGCTTCTCTTCCCCATATAATTAAGATGGCAAAATGTATATTATAATCTGCTATTGCTTTGAATAGTTTCCTTGATTAATCCCATGTTTACGGGAAAATGAAATTATTTAATACACCTTATCCTTACCCAGCAGAAGTAACAATATTTTGTTAATTAACAGACAACTATCTACTTCACACCAAAGTGATTACCACATAGAATTACTCAAAAATAATTATTTTGATCCAATACAGAGCAAAATAAATGGAGTTTTTTTTTTACTTAAGAAGATTACATCATAAATGAAGAATATTGAATGAAATGTGCCTCTAAATTAAAACCAAAGCAATTTTAGATAAATATTACTAGCTTAAATGGTCAAAGTTTGATTACATTTGCGAGATCAAAAATGTCCCTTGCATTATCAGGCAGATAAATTCAAATCCCTATTTTATATCATCATTTATGCCATTATTTGAATATAGAATAGACAGAATACAGAATGTCTTTTTTGGAGAATTGTTTGTGTTACAGGTAGTAGCAAAAATATATTTTAATAGAGAAATGGTCTAATAATTTGAAAATTCAACTATAACTGGAATATCTATAAAGTTAATACAGAAATTATATTTAATTGTTATGAAACTCTAAGTTTCTCATCTTAAGGAAAATCTAAATGTATTTATTTAATCAGAAAACCAAGTTTTGACCTGACTAAATTTGTTTTAGCATCAATATTCCTTAGATAACAACCAATATATTTAAGGAATATAAAAGTATAACTATTTTAATCACACTCCTAAGTGCTGTCAAATAGAATTTAAGAAAAAAACATCCTTGGCATGAAGAAAATAGGAAAAAAATAGAACAGAGAAGGACATGGGGATACTGGGACAGAACAAATGTGTTTGGAGTAGGAAGGAAACTGCATCTAAGGGGCTGTAGCCTGGATGCCAGCTTTAGACAAGGGATACATGCAAAAATAAGCTTCCATTGAGTCAAACTCATTGACTCTATGTCACTTCTTTTGTTGAACTATCAAACTCTTCCATTCCTGTACCAAGTTAATAGTCCCCAATACATCATCCACAACTGGCTCTTCAGGTTACTCTCTCCAGGTGTTATTCTGTGTTTGTGTTTGTACTATGCCATGGTCTTATGGTCAGCAATTGTCTGGTGAGGTTCAGATAAAGTTCAGTAGAATTTAGAAAAACTTTTTTTAAAGATCATTATCAACGAACCGAAATCAGGGTGGAGGAAATACTCAAAGCATGTTTAAAATTCCATGGTTTTAGATAATGTGAACTTAATTTCAACCTTTTGGGGATTTGTAAGGTTTTATTTGGATACCCTAAAGTACAAATTGGAACTTAATTGTTTTGCTATACTCGAACATAGGTGTAACCTTAGTGTGATTTGGCAAATCTTTTACTCATTTATAGTCATCAGTTCTTTTCTGAGAACTCTGTTATTTTCATTGAGCTCTGAACCTTTCACTTCACATTCTGTTTTACAAAATGAACAAAAGCCATTAAACATTAATTTATGGAACAACTATTTATTGAGCACTGATATTTTTCAAAATTTGTGCTAGTTGTTAGGATACAATGATTGGGAGATACAGGTAAGCAGGTACCTACAATAATGATGACAGATAGCTGGATACTTAGACATAAAAAACTTCTAGTGGGCTTCTTAGAAATATGATCTCCCTGGGAAAAAAATCCCAAGACACTGCAGAGGGAAAGCTCTTGGAATCCCTTCCTTCTTCCTGCTTTGGATTCTGTTATTTGAAGTTAGGTGAGGGGTTTCTTATAACCAGTTGGAACAAGCTGGAAGATGAAAGTGAATATGCTGACTGTGTTGAAGCAACAAAACGGAATGAGCCTGGGTCTTTGTGCCTACTACTGAGCTATTACTTAATGGTGATTCTGCCTACCTCTGAACCTCTGGACATCTCTCAAGCAAGCATCTAATGTTCTTATAAGTTAAGCCACTGTTAGCTAGATTTTCTGTTATTTGCATTCTAAAGGATCTTGACTGAAAATGTTATAGGCAACTACTCCACCCTTCTTGAAATAAATGTCTATGGTGAAATCTAAAGACCTACTACATTGATAGTCAAAAGAAGTTCAGGTGTGAGTGAGAAGGATGTTTCAGAAGTACCAATACAAAGAGATTCAGGAGGGAAAGAATGAAATACTACAAATAATTAGTGTGTCATGTAGAAAAGGATGTGGCAGATGAAATACGGAGAGATTATACTTCTCCTCCGTTCAAATCTCTACAAGAGCTCCCCGTTTCATTCATAATGGAAGCCAAAAATTCTTAGAATTATCTTAAGGGTTTTATATTCTGACTTTAGACACCACCCTGATTTCACCTTTACCTCTCTTCCCTCAGTCTCTCAGCTCCAGTCACAACTGACCTATTTCTATTTCTCAAACATCCTTAGCCTAATCCTGTTTCACGACCTTTGCACTTTTGGTTCCAGCTTCATAAATCCATGTATCATTCGCTCTCATTTTCTTTAGATTTCTGCTAAAATACCACCTTCTCAGGAAGGCTCTCCCTGATCATCCTAAGTAAAGTAGCAGCTCCCAAATCACTTTCCTAGCATTTTTCTTTATAACGCTTATTATTTTTCTAAAGCATATGTCACTGTCATGTATTATGGGTTTACATGCTTATTTATTGCTATTCTACCTCTATTAGCAGGAATTTATCTGTAATGTTTCATATTATATCTCTAGCACCTAGATTCACTTTATTTTACTGCTAGGTCCCTAGCTGATTCATCAGGAGTCTCAGAATTTATTTGTTGATATATATATGTGAATCAGTAAGGAGAAGACAAGTCCTTTAGGATTTTTTATGCCATGCTGATGAGACAAAAATTACCTTAATTTCCTTCTTTTACCTACATTTCTAAACATAACCAAGTTTTAATCCATCTTTCCTCTGACAGGATTTTAGGTAGCGGCCAGGATAAGCCTAGAGAATTAGGCAGATCATGAAGTATCTTATGCTTTCATATAAGAGTTTGGGTGGTTTACTGAATTATTATACCAAGAGAATAATGATTATAGGTTTGAAATATCACTTTTCCTACAGTGTAAAGAATAGGTTTGGAATGGGTGAGACAATAGGAAAAGCTCCCCACTTTGTGTCCTACACAGTTAGATAGGCAGTTCCTCAAGAAAGAACAGATGGAAAAGGAAGTGGCATTCTAGGGAGGTAGCATGTTGAGCCCAGTCTTGAACTCACTGAATCTGAGGTACTTGCAGATATATTCAAAGGCATTAGGATGTATAGATCTACATCTGACCGAGAAGAAACCCAATATATAATAGCAGTGCAATGTAAAGGAATTATTGAGAGGCTTAAAGGAGACCTTTATAAAATAAAAAATGGAAAACTGGAAAAAATGCTCAACAAAAATGCAACAGGATAAATTCTGAAAATATATCATGTATTTGATGACCCAGACACCACTTTGCTGAAAATAGTAATAGCAATAATAAACATTTTTGTATATTTATTGAATGTCAGGAATTTTTCTACATCCTTTTTGAGTATAAGTGCATTTAATGCTTACAGCTTCTCTATGAGGTAAGTGCTATCATCACCATCATCCCATTTTTCTGATGAGGAAAATGAAAAACAGAAAAGATAGTAATTTACCAATTACACAGTTTAGGAAAAGTAGTAGAATAACAATTTGAACTAGGCCATCTGTGCCTAGAACCCATTTAACTAACATGCTCTCCTGCCCTCAGATAAATGAGAAATAACCAAGTTGAGGCAAGTAGTACAGATGCCTCATCTAAATATTTGAAAATAAAAACATTGAGACAGAAAATTATAGCAAAAGAAGGAGGCCAGATCAAAGGAAATATTTTCTGAGGCTGTGTAGCACTTGAACATGTGTTTAAGATGAAGAAAATTTGAGCAGAAGAGACAGAGATGTGAGAGAGAGAAAGAGAAAGGTATTGAGTCTATGAAACCACAGATTTTACTAAAGAGTAGAGATGAAAGGATTCATGAAAAAAAAAAAAAACTAATGTGAGAACTTATGTGTTCTGGCATGGCTACTTATGTGTTCTGGCATGGCTACTTACATAGAAGGTTAGTTATGTCAATTTTCATATTGACCTTAGGGAAAAGTTGTATTATCCCCATTTTACTAATGAAGAGGAAGGCTGAAGTATATTCTAAGCTACATTATAGCTAGAGAGTGCCAGAACTCAGATATCTGATTCCAAATTCCATGCTTCTGTTCTTCTAAAGCATTCTGCTTTGCCAGAAAATAAGAAATTACTATTGCATAAAATAATCTTGCTTTGATCTCTGACCACCAAAACTCATCTACCCTTCAGAACTCAGAGGCACTTATCAGCTTCTTCTTCATCTCTAAATTAATCCTTGAATATACTAACAGAGAACCAATATCTTTCTCTAAAAAAATCTTAAACCTTTCTTAAAATTTTGACAAAAAATATACACATGATATTTAACTAGTTGAATATAAGCCTGTCTCTCTAACTGTAAACTCTTGAAAGGAAAGGGACTTTTCGTCTACATTTTTATGAAATATTTATAGCATCAGTACATAATCCTGTAGCATTCTAAAATTATTAGTATTAGACTGAATGATATATAAAGGCCAAGAAAAGAACTATACTAGAGAAATTGGAAATACGGTTTTTAAAATTGTTTTTTCCTAATAATAAGGCTCTGGAAAGAGAAAATATGTCATGTGAGACTTTAGATGGCATTTATTGATTTGTCATTTTGACATATACAAGTAGTAAAATGTTTCTAATTTATTTTTGTTTAATAATAAAAAATCTGGACTCCTAATTAGTCCCTGCTACATATAATACATAAACACCAACAACTTCTAAAATTATTTTTAATGAAAAAAATTTCTTGTTTTCCTGATAGAACATTTTAATTTCTTATTTCCAACCTGTACATCCTAGTCAATTCTATAAAACTTGTATCTAGCAACATTACTTTTAGATCTTGCCTTCAAAACTGAACTGGAACTAACCTCCCCTCCTTTCTTTCTCTTGTTTTTGAATGCTTTAGGGTTCATCCAAGCCAGCGCCTTGGACCACAACTCAGAGAGACCATGTGCAAACATCAGGCATCAAACCAGCCCTTTGGTGTAACTACAGACATTGAAATCACATGTAGCCTGATTGGGGTACAAAGAGCAACCAGAGAAGGCACAACTGCTGCCCATCATCTAATGAAACTCAGAGCCAGCATGAGTCAGTCACATTGTCTTGGCTCCAATAGGCCTTTTTCTTCCCTACTCACTTCCACCTTGAAAGCTGGGTGGGAGAATGAGGCCAACCTAATTGTCATTTGCAGACCACATACTTCCATCTCTCCCCAGCTCTGTGTAAGTTGGGTTCTAAACTTAAAAACCCAATTCAAATGCTTTGGCAACTCCTTTTGTAGTAGTATGACAAAGCAAACAGAACATAAGCTCTGCTTCATCTGAAAATTCTTGCCTTTTTCTCTGGGCTGGAAATAGGCAAATGTTCTTCATCACCTACAAAGGGAAGCCATTCAAAATAGTCTGGGAAGGGTAGGCCAGGAAAGTAAATTATTCCATGTCCTAAATTTTTTTTTCCTGACTGGTACTATTTTTACAGCTCAGAGAATTGTTTTAAAAAAAGTTGACAGCAAGCGAGTCAATATGGGTCCAAGGTACAGTTCAGAGTATGAGTTTTGAAAATGGAAAAAGGCAACTCCATCATTTGCTTGCACTGTTATTTCAAGAATAAGCCTCATCATCCTCTTCACTTAGAAATAATAACATCAAAATATAAGAAATGTTACAAGTGTTAATGGAAGGATAACTACTAATAGCCTAAATATGGCTTTAGGTATATAGTATGTTACCAAAAAATGTATTTTCTCCTTTTCATACATAGCCAGCTGAGGTGCTGGTACACTGCCAGGCACAAAACCAGGTGATTTCACACAAATCTTCATGGTTTGCTCCTACTTGGCGTAATTGTACTAAAAGCACTTCTTTCCTTTCCTTTTTTTTTTTTTTTTAAACCTCTTACTGATATTTCTCTCTTACAAGTATCTTATAACTCTGGGAAAGCAGAACACACACTAGCTGCCTAAAGGTGTTTGCTTTGAATGGAAGGCTGCACTGATGGGGCTCATTTCTCACTCACCCATCTATGCCCTTTGCTATGGGTAAGCAGTCTGACTGCCTTTGGCTAGTGTGATGTGAAAAATAATTGACACTAGTGCATACTTGTTATTGCTTTCACCATCTCATGTCACGACCACTGCTATAAGGAGCTACATGGGCTAGCCTTCTGAAGGATGACAGATATATGGAGGGGAGCTGAGTTTACCAAAATGCTCTGGTCAAGCTCAATCCAATTGCTAACCTTAACTCTTTGAGCTAACTACATGCTCATTGCTTCAAGCCACTAAGTTTCTCTCTTTTTTTTTTTTTTTGTTTTTTTTTTTTTGGGGGGGGTTGTTGTCAATAGTATTTTGGCAAAAAATAACTAATAAACTCGGTCAAAGTTGAGCATTTTATCAACTACCAGCAGGTTCCTGTTAAAGCTAATCCTCCCTTTAGCTGAACTAGTTACATTTCCATCAAAATCTCCTAATCTCTACCATGGAAAGGAAGACTTTACTCAGAGTGAAGTATGTTCCTGGGGCCTAATCTCCTATAATGGATCCCTGATGCTACAACATTTTTCTTCTCCTCTACTCCCTTCCCCATTGAGGGCTGGGTGGGAAAATTAATTCAGTCTAATGATCATTTGCAGACTGCACATTTCTGCCTCACCCCAATTCTGTGTAAATTGGCTGTTAGACTTAAAAATTCAACTCAAATGTTTTGGCAACTCTCTCTGTAATGACAGATCATGGCACCAATGCTTCTGTTGAATCTTCATTATTCAGTCTCTTTTGATCCCCAAACTATATAATGTAAGAAAATAAACTCTAGAAAGTGTGGGAGCACTATCAGCATTTCAGGTTCTCCATCAGTGTGAACTCATTCGATTACTACTGGGAGCTGTGGCCCTTAGGCTCCATATGTCTGGAAAATTATTGGCGGCTAAATAAATTCTTTATGTGACTGAGGTCAGCATAGTTGCAATCACAGAATATTCCACCATGGTTGGTAGTGAAGCCAGTGAATTAATTTATCTTCCTTTCCATGATCCTAATCAAAAGAGTTCCAGGTAATACCACCATTTAACAACTGTAATTAGTTCCAGGATTTTGTGTTCTTCACTGCAAGATAATACTATTTCTATACAAAATCTATCTAATATAAAGTAGTATGACAGCCTGATGAAACTTTTCCAGAGGAGCCACCCTCTGAAGTATTGATACCACTGAAGTATTGATACCACTGACTCTGCAACAGAAGTTCCAGTTCCTGTGGCAGAAGCCTCACGCTGGTATACCAGACCTCATCTTAGTGGTTCATAACTACTCCTCTCACTGCCAGTTGAATCGTATGCTGATATTAGGGAAATGTGAATTTTTCCCTAATAAAATCATATTATGATTCTATGCAATTGGCTTAAATGGTAAGTGAAACCCATCTTGTGGGAGTCAGCACTTTTGAGAACAGAACCTTATATTATAAAGCCATCATCCTTACTTGGAGATTATTTTGGAAACGAAAATGTTATTTGTATATAATTCCCTTAAAGACAATAGGAAAATCCTCAGTTTAAAATTAAAATCTCATGCACACACACACACACACGAAACCAATCTGAGAAGTATATTACCTCTTCCTCACCTGCCCCAAAATAGAACCCTGGTATAACAGGGATAGAAGACAGATCAAAACCAAGACTTAAGTTTTTTGTTTCCATTTTCTTTTCCTTGAATCTTTTAATTTTTCTTCTCATGTTGTTCACTTATTGAGTTACTAGAACAACTTGCAAGGATGGGAATCCTGGGTAACTTTAATTCCCTATTTTCTTAATCCCTGACAGCAGAGATCCCCCCCCAAAATACCTTCTCTATTTTTCTCTTTCTCTTCTCCCTCAATCAAAGGCAGTTCCTTCTGAAGAAATGCCTCTGCTACTGTTGCGGTCACTCTCCTGATCTTGCCTCTTGGAATGTATTGTGAAATGCCAGATGAGATGACTCAGGGAGAACAGGGGGAAAAAGTTTGCAAGTCTCTTGGTCTCACATCACATATGTAATAGAGTACTATTAAGGAACACTCACTTTGCCAAAGTAACTGGAATAATACACTGATAATATTTTCCACTATCAAGCACAATGCCACTAGGACACTAAAATGATGAATATGAGCATGAAAATGTCCTAATGGCTTAATTTGTGGAAGGAACATGGAGGTGGGGTGTCACAGTCTGGCTAGAAGCCCTGTTCACATTTAGACACTGAAAAAATGTGAACTTGGTCTAAGGAATGGAACCAAATGAGGAAATATGTACTGAAAAGACTTGTGCTTTTCATTTAGTGAAACTATGCCCTTGAGTTCTGTCAATATAATTTTAAATGTATCAGTTAGTATTTGAACTTTTGCCAGCATTATGAAGAATAATCAAACATGGAAACAACAATTCCAGAGATCTCTTGATCTCAGTCTCCCCATTTTCATGCTTCAGAAACATTTCCCTCCTGGGTGGAGACACAAAGGGGACCATAACAGGGAGGGGCAGCAGAGTTGAAGTTGGAGAGAGGGGTGAAAAAAATGAAAAGATAAGGAACATAACAGTTTCCACAAACAGGTCTTATTTTTAGTAGGAGTTAAAAATCACTAGGAACTGATTTTGTTTATTTTTACACTATATTGAAGTTGACTTCATCACTAATAAAAACTTAAAGATTAGTTACGTAAAATTCCATGATTTGACTTCCTTTTGATATAAATGTTTCTGGGGATGAGGAGAATGAATGATTATTGATAATATCACCTCAAATTATAAATTGACTTAACATTTCCAAGTAATTTTATTATTGACAATCTTATCCTTTATGAAAACCTTAAAGGGAAAATCCTGGAATAACTAACAGACCTATAAGATAACCTTATTCTTTCCAAGAGAAGTCTGGGAATATTCTATATTGTGTCCCATGTGGAAGGAGAAGTGAAGGTGAGCATCTCTGTTTACCCATTCACAAAATTAGGACATTTAGATGTGATATCCTCTAAGATTGCTTTTCCTTTGAACCTTTCCCTTTCCACACCAAGGGATATAGTCAGCTTCTGAAACTTGCCAGAGTAGAATCAAATTGCTGTCCTCTGATGGACAATCTATTAATTTGAAATATGAATAATGCATATATTCATGTAACTATCTTATGCTCTTCATGAGTAATGCAGGGTTAAAAAATAAACAAGACACCTGCTTTGTCAATTTTCATGGGAATAAAAATCTGGGTTAAGACATTATTGGGAGAGTAAGATCTAGTCTAGATATTCTACAGATAATTCTCAGGGAATTAATGAAATTACTGGGAGATCAGGTGAGGAATACCTATTTCCAGACAAAATAATAGCCCACAGATGGGGCAGCCTTAAAATAAATGGGTCCTCTGTGATCAGTCTTTTTGGATTATTTTACAGCAGAAAATGGACCTCTAATGAAAACAATCCTCTGCAAAATACCACAAATGACCCTGCTTTGCCAGTCTATATTTACTAAAAGCATTCTTTTTGGGATGAACATGTAGATAGGGGGTCACATTTGCAAAAGATTGCAGTAACATGAAATGTGCTACCACAAGGAATGCCCTGGGCCCTCATGTAATCTTGCCCACTAGGGAAATTCATACCCTGTGGGCAGCGTCCCCCAGAGTGAGGTGGCTGCTAAGAGGGGGAGGATGGAGCACACAGGTGTTCTAGTGGTAGCCTGGAATTCTGTAACTCTTTTCCTTCTTGAATGATGAAAGGCTGAAGCTCAGAATAGTCACACACATGGTTTGCCAAAAGACACTAATTAATGACCAAATTGTGACTTCCAGACACCATCTGGTTTGGAAAGCTTTAAAACAGATTGCAGAAGCACAGACCTGAGTACTTAGATTTGAACTCCTTATACTGCAAGAAAACTATTAAATCTGTTTCTGCCTCTGTTCTATATTAAGCTTTTTCTCACATCCAAGAGGCTAAGTCACTTACTTAAATCCATTGGCATATTTCTCATAGATTCAAACATGCAAATTGCCTGGAACAGGATGACCATGGGATTTTTAGAAAGAGATGGATAAAGAGGAATAGCATAGGTTTTGAGTCAGACTTAAGGCTCAATCCTAACTCCACTTTTTACAAGGGCAAAGCACCTACACTTCCAGAATCTCTCCTTTCTCATACTTTTAATGGAAAAAAACAATACTTTAATGAAAATAGGACTGCAGTGAGGTAAATAAAGTATAAGAAAAGTTTATCACAGTATCTGACAGATAATAAATGGTAGGTAACTCTCATCATCATGATAAATGCTAAATCTGTCTATAGGACAAATAACAGACTAAAACAGGAATGGGCAAACTTTTTTTGTAAAAGTCAAGATAGTAATTTTAGCCTTTCCAAATACTAGAGTTTCCACCAAAACTCCTCAGTTTTGCTATTGTGGCACAACAGGAGTCATAGACAGCAAACATATGAGTCGGTGTGTCTGTGTATTAATAAAACCTTAGAAGTATAAGAGGCTTAGCTTATGGATATGATGTGCCTGTACTTGGGAGAAAAGTGGCAAAGAGATTAATTTTAAGAAAAGTCATTACTACAATATAATCATGTATCTGGCAGCCTCCAGAGTTAAAATGCACAATAAATTTCTCCCAACAGGTAATTTCCAACTGTCCAGTTAGGTAGGCAAAACTCACCAAGTTTGGATCACTTTCACTTTGTGTGGAATGGCATTTACTACTTTATGTCTGCTAATCACTTTTGTTGACTAAATTGCAAACGGAATCAGTAACTGTTGAAATCACATGCTAGGGTGTATCAGGAAAATCTGGGATTCATAAGATTGGTTTAAATGGCATCTCACAGCAAACTGAACCCACAAATTTTCTAGTTAAGGGGAATCTTTGGAAATCTGAAGCTTTTCTGACTGAATGTGAAGTTTTACAGAGTTCACCTTGGTTAAACACTGAAAGCCTGAACTATATCTATAATGTAAATAGTGTAGAACAATTAACAAAGTTATATTAATCTTCCAGCTATGCTTGTTACATAGCTTTTCACACCTCCATTCTATTTTTTTGGCAATGACTTTATCTTCTGTTCATGCCTATAGGAAGTTTCTGTACTGTTAATAATAATTTGAAGTGATTACACAGAATTCTGTTCAAACTGTGAAGGAAAATACTTCATTTGTATGAAAACAATCACTTTTATATGTATAGACAGTTTAAAAGAACTAAGAAAAATTGAGGTGACTGATTTATCATGAAAAAATTTAAATCAACAATTTTATGAAAAAGAATAACTATAAGAAAGTAAAAATGAAAATCAACAAACAACTATGAACCAGAGACACTCTATGGGGGGTGGGGGGTGGGGAGGGGAGGGATTGGGGTCAAAATAAGGGGGTCGCATTGTATGGGGAATATAAAAATAAAATTTATAATAAAAAATAATAAAATAATAATAATAATTTCTATTTCAAATTTTATGAAGTGGACTTCATGATGCTCTGTGAAACTGTGCACATCAATAGGGAAACAACCTACCAATTTGTGATTGGCAGGCTGGTTTATAGCAACACTTAGGTCTGGATGATAGTTTCAGGACAGGCTGAGGAAGTGAGGGGCTGCCGCTTATATTTCATCTATTATCCTTTGTAGGTGTTCCCCTCTAAAATAAACACACACACAAAACAGAAAAATAACCTGAACAAACAAACAAAATCCACATGTGCACTGAATCTCCTAGTAAGGAGTATTTTTTGGCGAATCTGTACTAATGTAAGTGGTACTAGGAGTGGTCTGAGAAAACAAGCAGTAAAATAAAGGGGTTTTTTGTGGTTTAAAATAAATAAATAAATAAATAAATTTGAATTTATATTCAAATTTAAATTTTATGGAATGGGAGCTCCACCACTGAGTCCATAAGGATGTCTATATTTTAGGGAAGCTACTTTGCTTCTCTGCTCCACAGTGAAGACTGATTGAGTCCTGCATTGCTGTTCCCTTGTCAGAAAGCTATTCTCACATCAAGAAAAAGAAAATGTTCCCTATGACTAGCCATGAACTAAATTGCTCATAGAAACTTATTTACCTATAATATCTTCTTTTTTCTGCTTTAGGTCATAATCCAGAAGTTTTATTAGTATTGTTATTACCTTTATGTTATCTCAAGACATAAGATAACTATTTTACTTTCCTTTGCACATACTGCTCACAGTAACCAAAAGGAGAAAACTTACGATGTGCGTCTAGATTACAATGACATGAGCAGTGACAACGTACTATGGCTCTTCCTTTCCACTCCAGTAGTACTTAAAAATTATCTTAGAGGGGGACTTAGAAGGTAACAATTTTTTTGAACAGTGGTCAAATAATGGATTTGCCTAAAGAAATATTTGAATAGCATATGAAATATAATATTTCTTTATATTTCTGAAGTGGCTTGGCTGGAATGAGAATGATCACAGGTCTCCCAAGCTACTCTTTATCTTCACCATGACCTATTTTAGCCTCCTCAATTCCCTCAATTCAATCCTTTTAAAAGTCTTCTTATGCACAGGTCATATTATTTGTCACACTGGGAAGAATTAACATTTTTCTGCAAGCTGCTGATTTCCTGCACATAACAGAACTTCTTCCTTTTTTTAAAGGAGGACAACTTCAATCCACATAGGAGTTTAAGTGGAAACTTACCTAATTAAAGATATACACACACATTACTTATCCAGGCACTGGATAGTGGAGTCTCTAGGGCTCTGTATGTTTCTATAGGCTCTATATGTTGTATCATCTGCAAACAACGATAGTTTACTTCTGTCTCAATCTGGATTTATTTCTTATTGTCTAATTGTTCTAGCTGAGTTGTCCAATACTAAATTAAATAGAAGCAATAAGAGTGGACAAACTTGCCTTTGTTGCTAATATTAAAGTTTTCAATTTCTCAACTATTGAGTATGATATTAGTAATGGATTCGTGTATAGTCTTTATTATTTTGACCTATGTTCTTTATACCCCCATTTTATTAAGAGTTTTTAAATCATAAATGGGTACTTAATCTTGTCAAATGTTTTCTCTGCATCTATTAATATAACCATATGATTTTGTCCATTTTGATGATATAGTACTTTACAAAAACTGAACTGAATTGCATGTGTTGAGTCTTCCTCACATCTCTAGAATAAATCTCACTTGGTTATGGTGAGTGATTCTTTTAATGCATTTCAAATTCATATTGCTAGTATTTTGTTGAGGATACTTGCTTCTATTTCTATCAAAGACATTGATCTGTAATTTTCTTGTTTTGTGATTCCTTACCTGCTTTTGGTATCAGGGTATTTATGACCTCATAAAAATGTATTTGGAAGTATTTCCTCTTCAATTCCCTTTCCAAACTTTTTTGGAAAAGTTTGAGAAGAATAAGTATAAATTCTTCTTAGAAAGCTTATTAAAAAGCTTTGACATCTTGGAAGTCTAGTTATGCCATTTGGTCCTGGACTTTAGAGTTTTGGGAGATTTTTGGTCACCATTTCAATTTCTATTTTGTGATTTGTCTAAGTTATCTACTTCTTCCTGCTTAAGGCTTGGTAGGCTTTTTTTCCTCTAAATATTCTTAAAGATCATCAAATTCATTGGTGTATTGTTCATACTAGCCCTTTATGATCCTTTATGTTTCTATGGTACTTCTTGTAATTTCTCCACTTTGATTTCTAGTTCTATTTATTAGAATTTTTCTCCTTCCCCCCCTTTTCTGTTTCTATTTCATTTGTTTCTGCTTTGAGTTTCATAACTTCCTTCTTTCTACTAACTTTTGCATTTATTTGTTCTTCTTTATCAAATTTCTTTAAGTGTAAGGTTAAATTGCTTATTTGAGATTTTTCTTGTTTCTTGATACTGACCTGTATTGCTATTAACTTTCCTCTTACTACCTTACTACTGCTTTTGCTGAATCCCACATGTTCTGACAACATGTATCTTCTTTTCCATTTGTCTCCAAGTAATTTTTTATATTTCCTTTCTTTGTTGACCCATACTGAGAAGTATGCTGTTTAGACTCCATGTGTTTGAGATTTTTCCAGTTTTCTTTTGTGATTGGCTTCCAGTTTTATATGTTGCAATCTGAGGAAATACTTGGTATGACTTCAAATATCATAAGTTTATTGACAATTGCTTTCTGTCCTAACATGTGGTTTATTCTTGAGACTGTTCCACGTACACTTGAGAAAAATGTAAATTCTTCTGTTTGGGAGGGAAAAGTTCTGTGTATCTATTAAACCATCTGGTCTAGTTTGTCCCTTAAAATTATTGTTTATTTATTCTCTGTCTGGTGATCTGCACATGGTTTTATTTGGGGTATAAAAATACCCTACTCTTATTGTGTTGTTGTCAAGTTCAGTCTCTAGTTCTATTAATAAATGCATTATGTATTTTGAAGCTAGATAATTTGGTGCATAAATATTAATGTACTATAACTTCTTGAGATGTTAAACCTTAGTTTTATATAGTAGTCCTCCCTGTCTCATTATTTTTAGCTGGAATCTATTTTATCTGACTTAGATATGGGTCTACCTACCTTTTGTGCCATTTGCTGGTGGGATTGCCTTCCATCCTTTTATTTTTGCATCTATAGCTGTCTTTTGTCTTTAGAGCTGAGTTTCCTATAGGCATAAAAAATATATATTGTGTTTGATGACCCATTCAGTCACTCTGTATCTTTTAAATGGTGAATTTGGGTAATTAACATAAAGGGTAATTATTGAAATTTAAGTATTTATTGCCACTTTATTATTTGATTTTGGTATTTTTGTAGTTTGTCTTTGATCATTTGTTTTTCTCTTATTTTATTCTTTTGTGCTTTCTTTTGTATCCCATTCCAATTTCTTATATGCTTATTCTATGGATTTTTGTTTTGAGGTTATTATAAGGTTGACATGTTAAGTTCTATACTTATAACCTATTGGGCAGACTGATCTTGTGCTCATTGTAATAGTCCAAATTTTTACTCTTTCTTTTTTTCTAAATATTTACTTTAATTATTTATGCATATAAGAGCTGGGGTATAGGCCAGAGGTATGGGGGAGTGAGAGGATTCACCAGAGACAGTAGGGAGCAGAACAAGCAAATATTCTGAAATACACTGTTGAGGGGAGCAATGGAAAAGCAGGAGAGGTCTTCTGTGCCATATGGGTTAGCTCCCTGACCAGGGATTAAACTCTGCTGCAATGATTGCCAGTAGCTTCATGGTATTGAGACTTAGTCCCTTGCACCATCAGGGAGGCCCAAATTTTTACTTTCTCCCTTCTATGTTGTATAATTTGATATCTTGCTGCTTTTAAAGTAAACATTCTTCTCTTTTTATGTGACTCTCATTATTTCTTGCAAGACTCTTCAGTAGTGATGAATTCTTTTGTTTTTGTAAAGTTCATTAGTCCTCCTTGTATAGTCTACTAAGGTAAAATATTCTTGGTTGAAAATCATTTTCTTTTTGCACTTTATATGAATATCATGCTCTTCTCTTTCAGTCTGCAAGATTTCTACAAAGAAACCCACAGAAAATATTATAGAAGGCCTTTAATATATGATCCATATTTTTTCTAGATGATTCTAGTGTTTTCTTCTTGTATTTAGTTTTCACTGATAATTTATACTATATTTTAGTAGATGTCTGTTTATGTTTTTTTTTTGTTTGTTTGTTTGTTTGTTTGTTTGGAACTCTGAGAGCCTCTTGGCTCTGAATGTCTGTTTTCTTCTCCATATTAGGAAAATTCTCAACTGTGATTTCTTCATGTAAAGTTTTTACTCTATTCTCTCTTCTCTTTCTGACACCCCTATGGTGTGTTGTTACTCCTGATGTGATTCCTTAGGACTCCATGCTAAGTTGGTTCTTTTAATTGCTTTTTTTCTTTTTGCTTATTTGTTTGGGTGATTTCCATTGCACTGTGTTCCAGTTCTCTAATTCAATCAGCTGTTTCTTTTGGTCTACTGTTGAGTCTATTTTACCTTTTAGCTCAGCTATTGTATTCTTCAACTCTATTATTTCTGTTTGAAATTTTCCCATTTTTTCTCTATCCTCTCTGCATTCTTATTTTCATTGATTGTATTCCTTATTTCCTTATAGTTAGGACTGTTACCTTCATGTAATGTCTGTTACATTTAGGTTTTCTCCCAGCACTTTGTTTTGTTTCATCATTTGGGATATATTCATTTCTCTCTTCACTTGGTTAGAAATAACACATTAATTTGTATAGATTGAGCTAAACTGTTTTCTTTCCTGAAATCGATGTGTTGAGCTTCTAAAAATATTTCAGATTGCCAGATGTAAGCTAGGTTGTTTGCCTAGGTTTGGATGACTGGAACTCTAACGCATACATAGGGCAGGAGCCAGGGTGATGGAAAATGAAAAGGCTACTGCTAGAGAAATCCAACAGTTCAAGCCTCCCTAGGAACTATGGATGCCTGAGTTTAGGGGAAGGTCTGCAACAACCATCTTTTCTCAGCCAGTCCCTCAATCACAAATTTCCTAGTAAATTCACAAAATTATTAGTTGTAGTCCAGCTCTGGCCTGCAGGTTCTTTAATCTGTTCTTTAAACCTGTAATTTTTCCCAAGGGTGTTGAGTAGAAACAGAGATCAAGAAACTAAACTATAGATTCCATCTGTGTATAGGCCTGAATCCCAATAGTGGTAACAGGTGTATGTTGGACTTATGTTTCTCAGGGTCTGTGGTGCCTTCTGTAAAAAATTGCCTCCCTTATAGGCATCTCTGAATCCTCTCTGGGGGGTGTTGTGGCTCTGAAAAGGTACTACAATCAGGAGAGAACTGCAAGAGGGGAGGGTCTATTCCCAACAACTTCCATGAACAGAACTTTGCAAGGAGATGCAAACTTCTGCTTTCAGGGCCTGAGTGTTTTAAACTCTGATTAGAGGCAGTAAGCACTTAAGGTGAAAGTAATCCCAGCAATAGACCCAGTTAGGGGTAGGACAGGTGTTTTATATAACACAGAGACCAGTTATAGAAAGAGCTTCACATGTAAGGGGTCACAGGCATACCTCATTCCACTCTAAAATTTCCACTAAACTTTCTGGCACCCTGGGATTGTAGTTTCTAGCTGACAGTCACTACATTATATATAGGCACTTGGCCAGAGTGCCTGGTTAAGAATTGTCCAATGGCCTATTGTAGGGTAAGGAAAAATGTCAGGCTTTTCTGCCCTCCCGCCATCAGGATAGATGATGGACCCCTGAGGTCCTGAATGCATGCCTGATGGTGGGCACCTGGAATAGGGTGTGGGCATAGGTAGATGGGATTCACCTGGGCTAGGACTGTGCTTTTTGAGGGCAGCATCATGGAGACGCCAGTAGTAGCCAAAAGAGAAGCCGAGAGAGAAGCAAGAGAAGGAGAAGCTGAGACAAGGCCAGAGAGCCCAGATAGAATGAAGACTTGCTGGGGGCTGGGAGGCCTGCCAGCCTCCTGGCCCTCCAGCACCCTTACCTGCTGTGTACTGGGTAAATGCCAATAAAAAGACCTGCAAAACCACTGAGGACTCTGACTCCTCCTTTACCCAGTCTGCTGGATCAGAAAACCTGCACCGTGTCCAGTCCTGCTCTTACACCTATCCTTTAATGACATGGATACAAGGTGATTCAGCCTCTGCTCCTAGCTCTCTGGTTGATTTCTAACCATATGGTATCAGCCTTTGCCAGAGTCTATCTGCTTCCCCAGAGCTCTGCTACCAATCTATGTTTCCCAGAATGCTATTGTTCACTGCAGGAATATCCCTCCACTTTCCACACCTATTTGTTTGCACTTCCCCACTTCCCTCAGTTACTATGGTACCTGATATGTGTGCGAGCCCCTTCAGTCACAAAAAAAAAAAAAGCTCCAAATCACAGTCATCCAACCCTCTGTTGAGATGTACTGTCCCAGATAAAATTGTTACAACTTTTCTTACCATCTCTGATATTGTTGCTTTTCCTGTGAAATACTGATCCTCTTGGAGTCATTTAGTCTTATTCAGGGATTGTTATTTTGTTGTATATGTGGAAAGGAGGTGATTCCATCTCTTTGCTATTCTGTCATTCTATAACAACTCTCAGTTATCCAGTAAAAAGCTAGTCACATAGCAGCATTCAGGAATAATAGCTGAAAACAGGTAATCCATCCTATAGACCAGTTAAAATAGTGTTATGAATTTGATGCTCCTCTTGTAACTTTTTCCTAGATTTTCTCATCAACTATTAAGTAATACTCTGGAACTGAAATTGTTTAACAGCAATCTATAGACATTTTATCTCTTCTTTTCCTATCAGTAATGCATAGTAATTAAGGTATTGTAAAGAAAAAAAAAATTAGCTTTATACAGTCTACTATAACACTCTACTCACAGAATACTTCTGACATTTTTGGTCACCAAATATGAGGATTTTTCCCATACCAAGCAATCCATGATACCAGCTGGGTGTCCCATAATTCAATTAAGTTTTGACACTAACTGTAATTAGCATCAGATCCCAGTTTAGAGACTCAGTAACATAGATCCCACACACACCCTCAGGCTTACCCCATACACACATACTTTAGAGGCCAATCTCAAGTCCAGGTTGTTTCCTGTGCCCCTGGCCATTTGTAGGGTAAGGTAAATAATTGTCAGGCTTTTCTGCCCTCCCACCATTACGATTGATGATGGATCCTTACAGTCCTGAATGTATGCCTGATGGCAGTCACCTATAATAGGGTGTGGGCATATGTAGATGGGGTACACCTGGGATAAGACTGGGCTTATAAGGGTGGTGTCACAGGGACGTCAGCAGAGTGAGAGAATGAGAGTGAAAGGAGTGGAGAAGCAGAGGCCATGAAAGAACGCCAGAGAGCCCAGGAAGAGTGAAGACTTGCTGGGGACTGGGAGGCCTGCCAGCCTCCCGGCCCCCCAGCACCCCTGCCTGCCATGTACCCGGTAAAATCCCAATAAAGCCTGCAAAAGCCACCGAGGGCTCCAGGACTCTCCTCTTTCACCCGTCTGCTAGAGTCATAGAGATCCTGCTCTGTGCTCTTCCCCCATTAATTGTAAATTGGGTGTTCTTATGACCCCCTCCTTGGGTTCCTTTAATTAACTAAAATGCCCACAGACCTTAGGAAAGCAAATTAATTACTATATTACTGGTATGCTATAAAAATATATAACTCAGAAACAGAAGATATGTAGAAGGTAAGGTTGTAGGAAGGAACACAGAGGATTTTTGTCCTCTCTGGGTACCACATTTTCAATATCTCCATGTTTTAACAATCCCAGAAGCTCTATAAACCCTATTTAAGATTTTTATGGAGGCTTCATTATTTAGGCACAATTATTAAATTATTGGTCATTGGTGATTGTAGGGGTTGGAATAGACACGGTGCAGGTTTTCTGATCCCATGCAGACCAGGTAAAGGAGGAGTCAGAGTCCTCAGTGGTTTTTTGCAGGTCTTTTATTGGGGTTCACCAGGCATATGGCAGGCAGGGGTGCTGGCTGGGGGGCTAGGAGGCTGGCAGGCCTCCCAGGCCCCAGCAAGTCTTCACTCTATCTGGGCTCTCTGGCGTTTGTTCTGCTGTTTCTCGGCTTCTCTTTCGGCTTCTGCTTTGGTTTCTGCTGGCGTCCCCGTGATGCCGCCCTTAAAAGCACAATCTTAGCTCAGCTGAATCCCATCTACCTATGCCCATACCCTATTCCAGGTGCCGGCCATCAGGCATGCATTCAGGATAAGGATCCATCATCTATCCTGATGGCGGGAGGGCAGAAAAGCCTGGCATTTTCTTTACCCTACAGTGATTAAAAGGAGCTCCTGCCCCTCACGTGTCCCCAGTGGTGGTGGTGATAGTGTTAGAAAGTTTAAGCCCAGTCATCACATTGCCAATTTCCTAGCCTGCAGTTCTCTAGGAGCTTTCCAAAAATTACCTCATTAATATAAACTCAGTTGTAGTTGAAAGAGGCTTATTATGAAAAACAAAAGACATTATACTTCTATCACTCTTCCAGATTTCCTAGTCCTAGCCTTTTCCTCAGTTCCTAGTTCAGGAACTGGGAAAAAGACTCAATATTATAACAAAGGATGCCCCTGGAGATTTGATCACTTAGGAAATTATAAGAGTTGTAGGATTTTTTGTGCCATGAATCATGTATGATGACCAACATATGTATTTCTTATTTATAAATCACAATATCATGAGTATATTTCTATTTTATAATAAAAATATTATTCATTACGTTGAAATTAGTTGAGTTAAAAATCAGTAGCTTCCATGTAAACATGTTTATTTACTGCTTTACTAGAAAACCATAATATCTAACAGTGTTGGGATAGACTTCCCCCTTGTGAATTTTAAGGACATAGTTTGTTTCAATGTACGATGGGAGGAGGTTGGTGGAGGCAGTTGTTTCTGAGGATGGTCCAGTTTTGGGCTCAATTTGTACTGCAATAAAAGGCAGATACAAATTGAAGTTTGTGTAAATTCTCTATGGGACTTTAAGAGTTCATACTATGAACTGTGCCTTGATGTCTGCATTTTCTTTTGAAGTGAGAGATTGGGGTACTTTCTTTCCCTATAGACATGAGATTTGCTCTAATATCAGCAGTAGCAGGAGATTCCATCACAGCAATGATGTATAGATATTATCTATATCATCATTATTTTAGTAATATCCTCATATTTTTAAATGAAGGGTATCTTAAACATTCAATTCTCAATTAAATTCTTATATTCAAAATGTTAAGAAAGTCATTATAGTAGACTATAGAAGTTAGATATTACATTTTGTAATAAAAGCCTTAGGGATTTTTGGATGAAGGCAATTTCAACTCCATTTCTTTTGAGATAAGTTCTTACAAAGAATTTTGAGATTTTTTAATCAACACTTACACACATTTTGATATATTCAAGAATAAACATGCCAATACCACACTTTTTAAGATATAGTTAACATCATCACAGGATAAAAGAATTTAGTGGCTTTGAAAACACTAAGAATGCCAGTGGTATTATTTATGAAGATAGATTCTACTCTTAGCATTCCAACACACTAAATATACCAGCAGTTTGATGACAAGGACTGTCAAATATAATTTCCTTTTCAAACTTCTATCTTAGTCAGCTAAGCAACATAAAAGCTATTTGTCATGCCACATAGAAAAAGCATGAGCTGCTTGAAAATAAATTACCTGTAGGGTCATTGACAGGGCAAATATAATACTTGAAAAATATATAAAGAGGGCCTCCCCTGGTGGCGCAGGTGGTTGAGCACAGTGCTGTGAAGCTGTCCACAGCCTCTGCAGCACGGGTTCGATCCCAGCTGGCCATCAAGAGTCCCACAGGCAGACCTCTCCTGTCTCGCCCACTGCTCCCCTCAGCAGTGTATTTCAGTCAGTCTGCCTGTTCTGTTCCCCGCTCTGTCTCTGGTGAATCCTCTCACTATCCTGCACATCTAGACTGTACCCTGGTTCTTGTATGCATGAATAAATAAATCTTCAACAAAAAAAAGAAAAATATATATAGAAAGATAATATTAGCAAGTCAGTGAAAGGAATAGTTGATATCCAGAGTGAAGAAAAGTTTTTGCTTTTTCATTTCCACTGAGAGCAAGAACTGTGTTTAGATACCTCTAAGTAAAAGTTATTTCCTAGTCTAGCATCTGATTTCAATGCTCAGATGAGATAATTTTCCTGCTGAGATCAGACACTTCGGCATCTATATCTGGTTCTGAAATATAAATGTGCTCAAAGAATTAAAAAAAAATCCATACACTTAAGGTTGGTATGAAGCTGAATGTATGTACATGTGATTATGTGTATAGAAATGCATTCTGCAAACAGAATTTTTAAAGTTGAAATATGAGATTTCTACTGTATTCATTGTATATAATTTTCATAGAAATCATTATCATATTTGTGCATGTGTACCTGTGTAACATGAAGAGTTTTTTGAATGCAAGAGCTATGTTTTATTTGTCTTTGGATCTCAATCTCCTATAGAACTGCCAGCTCATAGTAAATACCCAATAGATATTTCTAGTGCATAAATCTTCTCTGACCAGAAGCTATTAATGGGGAATCATATTATAAATGGATGGGTTTCTTCTAAAAAAGTTATAATAAAAGGTGGCACTATAATGGGAAATTTGGATTTAAAATAAAAAATAAAGATTTGGATTCAAGTTCATCCCTCTTAAATTACCCCTGTATGTTGTAGAGCTGAGCATTGTGTCTTCAATGGAAAAATGGTAAGGAGCAGAGGTAAAGAAAGGGTTTTGAAGGATGAAAAAAAAAAAATCACATAAGAAGATTACAAAAGAATCATTGATTTTTTTTTAATTTTTTTTTTAATAGAGGCATGTTTTATTTATTTATTTATTTGTTTGTTTGTTTTGTTTATACATGCACTGGGTACAGTCAGAAGCACGGGAGGGTGAGAGAATTCACCAGAGCCAGAGCGGGGAGCAGAGCAGGCAGAAGGACCGAAGTACACTGCTGAGGGGAGCAGCGGGCGGCAGGAGAGGTCTACGCGCCATGTGGGACCCTCCTCCGGTGGCCGGGGAGCAGCTGGGGATTGAACCGGCGCCGCAGAGGCCGTGGGCAGCTTCGCAACCCAGCGCTCAACCGCTGTGCCACGGGGGAGGCCCAGAATCATTGATTTTTAAGTAATTTTTTTTTTAAGTTCTTACTATATATTACCAGGCCTGGTTTATCAGGGAATGAACAAAGAAAGGAAAATTTCCTGTTCTCTGAAAGCTTACACTGTGTTTCATCCAGGTGGTTACTATATCATATATCATATTGTATTTTATTATATTATACATTAAATGTTATATTTTTTTTCATTTTACATATGCTATCTAGTATATATTATAATAAATATTTTATTGCTAGATGTCTTGGAAAATACAGCACAAGCTATATTAAGTAGGCTCATATATTTTATAAAAAGCTGTATGAAAGAAAGTAAACCACTGTAAGGTGATGGTGCTGCCATTTCAAATAGATGGTCATTTGGGAAAAGCCTTGGATAAATGTGCAGCATTAAGTCATAGAAGAAATAAGACTTGAGTATTTTGAGTAGAGGGAACCTCAAACAAAGTTCCTGATGAAAATATCAGTTTTATTTCTTCAAGAAAAGGAAAAGAAAGTTACTGTGTGGATGAGTGTGAACACTTGGGTTAAGAGTAGAAGGAGATGGTATTGGAAAGCTAGGCAGAGTTGACTGTAGAGGGGCTTTTGCTACATTCTAGGTGGTGGGAGTGTAAGTCAGTTGACAGATAAGTATTTTACAGTCATCAATACATAGATACATAAATACCACTGAAAGTATATAGAAAACAATTTTCAGTGACTGCACACTAAGGAACTATTGAGTATAGAATTTGGGATCTGATGCTACCACTCTACAATTTCAATAATACTTTTCATTTCTTGATCTTTTCCTTTACACTTTCCTTATTGTTAGTTAGCACATATGCCCAAAATTATTTTTCCCAAGGACATGCAAATGGTAATGGATCTTTTCTTGGGATGTAAGAATCCCAGTTTTGCCTCCCTCATAAATAGTCATTTGTTACCCCAGAAATTAATGAAAAACCAGCCATGGATCATTTCTTAATCTGGCATATGAATTCCATTGTTAGAATAATTCCCTGTGAAAACTGACAAATTATTAGTCAATATCCCAAATTTATATATTTTTAGGATATTTGTTATTCTTCAAGTGAGTTTTGTGATTCTACAGGTGAGTTTTAAATATGGGAATTTGGAAAAGCTAGACTCATTTACAATGGAACTAATAACTAAAATTTTAAGGTTAAAATTAACATAGTGTCTCTGGAATTGGTATGGCTATATTGCAAGGGTCCAAAACTTTTTTCTGCAAAGGATCAGATTATAAGTATTTTAGGCTTTGTGGAGTATAAAGTATCTGTCATAATGACTAAATTCTGTTGTTGTATATAAAAAACTACAGAATATGTGAGCAGAGAAGGCTGTGTTTCGATAAAACTTTATTTTCAGTTGGTATGCCAGATTTTTATAGTTAAACAATATTTTGCTGACCCCCCAACACACCATTGTTATTGTAATTTAAATGAGATATTATTTAAAATAGTTTAATATTAAGTTTCTGTGGCTCGCATGAAGCATTGGACTGCTTGAAAGCAACCATAGTTTTGTAAAATTTTTGTATTTTAATCATGTTAGTTTTAAGACTATAAATTGATTTTAGCTTTTGTTTCTGTATAAATAATTTAGCTATTAATTAAAAGCTATTGATTCACAGCTTTTTAGAGGCATAATGATGGACAAGAAGCATGTGATAAATTTCCTGTGGAAAAATATCATCTTAAGGATCATTTTCCCCAGTTATTATACTCAACTAAACCTATTTTCACTTATACGTGGAATATAGAGAAACTAAACAGAAGATCAAGAAAAAGACAGAATATGCAATCTAGCCATATATCTGAGGCATACAGAAAAGAAGTAGGAGTGAGAGGGGTCAAAACAAGGGAGGGAAGAGCACAAGGGACTGTGGTGATGAATCATGGGTGCTATGGTAGTGGGAAAATTATGGGGACAACACCTGAAGGAAGAATCCAAATGTTGTAAAAAAAATAAACTGATGTAAGAAAATAAATTTAGAGAAAAAAAAGAAAGCTTATTCTCAAAAGAATATATGAATAAATGTCAGCTTGAAAGTCCTATCGATAAGAGAGACTTCTGTAGAAGAAAAGATTAAGATTAGATTAAGAGTAAAATGAAGTCTCAGGTAATCCAAACATGTACCTTCCTGTTTTATTAAAAGGTGTGTTAAGGTTCAGAAGAGAACTGAGAGGACAAGCATAAAGTAAGATCCCTTAAGACTGGAATATATACTGAGCCTCTAAAAGAATACCCTCACTTGGTAAAAATCTTAAAACAAATCCAATTGATGAACATACCTCAGGGTTTTTATTTAAAAGTTTGTTTTTTTGTTTTGTTTTGTATTAGTTTGTAATTGCTGTTTTAAAAAGTATCATAAATTTGTGGTTTAAAACAGCATAATTCTGTTTCCTTGCAGTTCTGGAGGTCAGTAGTCTGAAAAAGGTCTCATTGGTGTAAAATCAAGTTGTTGGCAAGGCTGCTTTCCTTTAGTTGGGTCCTGGCAAAATCCCCTTTCTTTACCGTTTCTAGCTTCCCAAGGCTGCTTATGTTCCTTGGTTTGCGGCAACCTTCCTTCAGCATCAAAGTCAGCACAAGAGGGTTGGGTTCTTATATACACCAATCTGTCTTCTGCCACTTTCTTCAACTTTCAAGAATCATTGTGATTACTTTGGGTCCAACTACATAAACCAGGATAATATCCTTATCTTAGCGTCAGTTGATTAGCAACCTTAATTCCAAATGCAACCTTTATCCCCATTTGTCAGGTAGCCTAATGTATTCACAGATTCCAGGAACAAAAAATTGGCTATGTTTGGGAGGCCAGTATTCTGCCAAACATAAGGATCAAATTGTGCACAGTTAAATAAACTGAACTGAACTTTCTGTAGAGTTGTTGCTCAGCCCAGAGTCATTCTTTCATTTGCTGTACATAAAGAAAGAGGACATGCATTTGCTGCCCAGTTGGAAAAAGAAATATTTTTTTTTCAGTTACAAAATCCCTAATTAGAATACCTTACTACTTATTTAATTAAAAAATGTTACCCTGAAACCAGAGAAATTGCTCCAAACCCCAGCACTCCATTTACTAGCCCTATGTGTCAGTTTCTTCATCTTGTAAAATGAGCATGTTAAGGCTCTACCTTGTATAGGGCTATTGGGAGGATCATATGAGATAGCTGTAAAGCTCTTAGAAGGATGAATAGAACACAAGGGAAAGGATACTATGAGCAGGAAAGAAAAACACAAGTACCTAAAATTTGAAACCTATCCAGCAGTAGTTATTGAAGAACACAGAGGAGGAGGTAGATGGTGGGCCAGAATGAGTTTTCTAACTTTTTTCAGACTCTCCTATTGTTTTTCAGGGTGGAAGAATAAAGTCCTCTATGTAGGGTAGTTCAAATGTAAATTATTTTCTTGGACACTGAGAAAGATGAATGTATCAATGGACCTGTTCCTTGGAAAAGAAGAGTATGAACTGACCTAGGACTGCTTTGCCTTGAGATGGCTTGCATCCACCATTTATTATAGTTGGACAAAGTGATCAAATTTGGAATATGAGACTGCACCAATTTTCTTGATAATGCAGGTCACTCTTCCATTCTTTCAGTCCCAAATTATGCTTAATAAATTTAGCTAAAACCCTGATCAGCTATATCTTAGTAAACAGCAGTAAACATATGACTAATATATATATATAGACATAAATATTTTCATATATACTGACTGAGCTTTGACACACACACAAATCTATATCTAAGCAATGTTTTCAGAGATCTTGAATCACAGATTGTTATAGACTGTTGGGATGGAAAGTAGGGGGACCTCATATAATTATAAAGGGTTGTGCCTAAACCTCTCTCTCATGCTGGCTGACTTAGAGTTTAGATTTATAATCTATTAAGTAGCTAAAGTCATTTGAGTTCTCACATCAGTCCAACTCTTCAAAGATCACATATTAAACAACTGAGTTAAAGTTACAAATTAATTCTAAGATGACATACCTGTGATAATTATTTCTACTGTAATATAACAAAATGCAATGATATGAAAGGTGATGGAAAACTAATATTAATAGTGGCATTTAAATATTGTTCTTCCAGCATCACTATCAAATGGTTTTTTGGGGCCTCCCCGGTGGCGCAGCGGTTGAGCGCTGGGTTGCGAAGCTGCCCGCGGCCTCTGCAGCGCCAGTTCGATCCCCAGCTGCTCCCCGGCCACTGGAGGAGGGTCCCACATGGCGCGCAGACCTCTCCTGCCGCCCGCTGCTCCCCTCAGCAGTGTACTTCAGTCCTTCTGCCTGCTCTGCTCCCTGCTGTGGCTCTGGTGAATTCTCTTACCCTCCCGCGCTTCTGACTGTACCCAGTGCATGTATAAACAAAACAAACAAACAAACAAATAAATAAATAAATAAAACATGCCTCTATTAAAAAAAAATGGTTTTTTGACTTTATACCCTTCTGTTTAACGATCTAAATCTAAATCTTCAAATTTAAACTAGATTAAAACAAAAGAACATTGCTTTATGCCTTTTATTTTATAGCTAAACAGTATAGGAAATGCAAGGAAATAAAATGCAAGGAAATAAAATTCTTGAGCAGTCCATATGCCCTAAACAGTTTACTTTTACTTAAGACTTACAGCAATCATTCAATAAACATATTGTTATCCCCATGATAGATTAAGAAAATGAGGCTGAGAGAGCAAGCAAACAAAAAGACTCAGACAGCTGGTAATCAGTTGAATGTGGATTCCAAAATAATCTTCACGGACATCTTTGATTTCAAGCTCAGGTTCTAGACCTCCTTCAGATGATATTTGTCAAAATGAATGTACTAGCCAAAGGGATGCTACCTGATAGCTCTTCAGTACTGCAGTCACTCTTAAATCAAGATCTTGTGGATTTTAAGAGCTGTAAGTAGCATTCCAAGTAACCTGGCAGTACATGACTAGAAAGTCCTGTACATTGGCAACAATAACATTTCCATTACTTTGCTTTCTACTGATTCAAATGCTGCATAGATTTATTTGGTGGAAGTGACTAGATTATATGTGTGTGTCAAAGAGAGTTCAAAGAATTCAATAAAATATGTACTTGGGGGGGAAGTCAAATCCTGTCAGACTTCAATATTAGAAGTTACCGAAAATAATTACATTTACCTGATTTCAGATACACTCTGCTAAAAAAAAAAAAAAAAAACCTAAACTAAATTAGATTATTACTATTACTTTCATTGGACCAAAAATCAATCATCTAGTGACCATTTGCATTTACCAAAAGGGTCTAAAATGAAAGATTATAGTTAGCCTACTTCTACTTGGAATTTTATATGCTAACCAAATAAACAACTGTTGCATGATATTATTTCCAGTCTTCTAAGGCTTAAAGTTTTTCTGTTTTTGATTATCTCATTTTGTTGAGAAAGTGCTTATTCCTTTCCCTGAAAGAAAGAATTCTACTTTTTCCACTCAATAGTTATCCACAATCTTCCATAGTTGCTTATATCCAACATCTGGTATTTCCAAATAAAATACCAGCAAATCCCTGAATCATAGTCTGAAGAACTAATTAAAGTGGTACATAAATGATATACTTCACAGAAGGGGGAAATTCCTGCTGAACATAACTGCTCTTCAGAGATCATGAACAATGCCTACATTATTGATTCTATGTGGAATAGGTCCCTTACCTTATTAATGGTCTAATTTTTCTTCAATGATGCGCATGTGTAATTCCCTATAGAGAAACAAAAAGTGACCCTTCACAGCTTTCACACTCACATAAGTCATTGTGGACAGCAAATTGGGGCAGAGAATTCACTTGAACCACTTACCAATGTCAGATGGTTCTGATCAATGTCTAAGAGCTGTTAAAACCTTACTTTTAGGGGATTAAGAGAAATAACAAATTTTTCTTTGGCTTTCCTGATTCTTTGTCATTTCAGACAAAATGGACATGCTTTTTAGATCCTTCTCTGAAATTTTGCCAATAAAATTACCTACTCTGATGCTAAATATGTAGTCAAACTCTATAGACTAGTCAGTAAATATACAGAATTCCTACATAGGTACCTAATAATTTTAAATTCTGATAATATAAAAACTATATTCTTTGTTCATATAATTCATTTTCTTGACCAATAAAATACCAGAGTTCCACAGAGCCCATGTGTTTTGAATCTATACATAGAATGACCACAAAGACAACATTAAATTGTTAACCCCGGGTCCTGCTCTCCTCACTGGCTGCCCCCTCCTTCCTCCAGGTCATTAATCTGGTCCTCAGAGTCCTGCCTGACTGTACTTTCTACTCTCCACCTTGGCCATCACAATGCATTTCTCTTCCTGATTCGGATGAGTAGGTCATTGATTACTCTTGCCTTCATACTATACAACCTCCTTGTGTGAATCTATGGGTTCCTCTGTGGGTGGTATTCCTATGTTGGGTCTGTTGTACCTCTGGCTGAAGAAAGTCATATTGATGACCCTTCCTGGAAATTTAAACCCCAGCCCCAGCTCCAGCCCCAACATGCAGTATCCAGTCTCAGTCTAGCAGTTGGTCCTCTATATTTAAAACAATTATCCACTGAGTGAGCAAAATCATTTTTGGACTTGGAAGATTTCCATGGAACTTTAATACTGCCAACCATAGTAAAGGAATATGAGATAAGGTGTTCCCATTTTAAGAAACAGAAATTTATTTTAACAGAATTATACATATTGCTTGGAAATTGGACTCAACTCACAAACTGATAAAGAAATTCTAATTATTAAGAACTTAGTTGTTGGCTTCCAGTCTAATACTTAGTTTAGGCACTTAAAAAATATCTTTACATTTGCACCATGACTAATCTTTCCATAACCAGAGGGGGTTTATTTATGCTTCTATTCTATTTAGCCCTGACAACTGCTAAACCTTTCTCCTTACCTGTTATTTCCCTTTTGTACAGGGATTGAACTGCTGGTGCAAGAGAGACATCCTGTCCCCTGCCCTGTCTTAGATACTTCATGCCCTCTGGGACTCTGCTTTTGCTCTTTAATTTACTGAAATTTCACATGTGTTAGCTGTGTGATGTGCTCAGTCCAGCTTAATCCAAGGGGTTGTTTGTTTTACTGATCTGAGGAAAATGCCCTAATGTCTATGAGCTTTTACTGAGATTTGAGTGGTCTAGAGAAATTCTTTGCCTGTTACTAACCCACTTTTCTCAAGGGTGTTCACTAGCAAGAGGTTCAAATAGAGCTCTACGAGGTGTGGTCAGGTATAGAGTAAAAAGTAATGACAAGTAAGTCACTACATGAGAAGTTAGCATTTGCATTTGCATATGAAACTGCTGAAATTTGGCAAAGTTGAACTGCCAAAAATAAGTTTTTTTATTCAATGTAACATATGTTCTGGCTCTATAAATATGCTATGTTGTTTTGTTTGAAAATTCTCTTTTAAACTTAGGACGTAAGAATGGGAATTTTAAGTGAAATATTCTATCACTAGAAATCTTGAGATTGGTTTTGATCCAAAAGCATAAGCCAAAAGACTGCTGTTTATCTGTTAATGTGCTTGTGTTTCTTGTACATTGAAGCGTATTTTCTAAATAAGTTCTCTTCCTAATATCTTATTAAATATTTCAGTTAGCAACAAATCAATATTTTCTGTTCCTGATGTCTAAGAAAAATAGAACCCAACTAATTTCAATTTGAGTTACAGTAATGGCTGAGCTTTTCAGTGTATTATTTCATGAAATTTCCCATATATTCTAGATTTTTCTGATGAATGATTAAATCTGTTTCAATGTGCTCTAAAATTGGAAAAATGAAACATTAACAATAATATACATGGCAACACAGTGGTGTGATATAATTCAAATTTAGGTATATTATTCCTTGGATGGAAGTTGAAAGATTTTATACTGCTTACATTTTGGGGTATATAATTAAACTTTGCACTTAGGTATGACTATATACCTTTGCTAGCTTTTAATACAATTAGCTCCTTTGATCCTTCTAACAAATTTGTGGTAAGGAAAATAAAACTAGAGAAGTTATATGGCTTCCCGACATGGAAGCTATGTGGTATAAGGTATTATAAATCATGCCCCCAGGCAATAATTCACTCATTCAAGAGAGTCACTATTTTCACCTGTTCCTCTCACTCTTCTAAACAACTGGGATAAGGCAACAAACAATATAGAGAGTTTCTAAATCTATGTCTCCTAACTTCCTCAAGCACTTTATCAACTGGACTGCATTGATTCCATTTTCACAAAGTAATGTTTAAAATATTTTAATTTAAACTATGGTTTCCAAATTTCATTCCAGGCATTATTGGACTGCTATAGAGAACTGGTGAAAAAGAAAATATTAGTAATGATGGAGATTTGAATCTGCTCTAAATATTTAGATACAACCCAATATCACACTAGAAGCAAAGATTCTAAGGTGTAAAAGCTAACAAACAAAAAATCATACTGCTTAAAAATTACTATCATAATATCTGTTGGCAGGGAGAAGAGAAGTAGTTTCCAACACACTGAACTACTTTACCAGGAATGTAGTGATACTTTCCTCCTTCTTGAAATAGTCAGCTGGGTAAATGCTGAAATAGTCAGCTGGGTAAATGATGAAAAGACTGTAGATGTTGAGACACCTCAGGAATACAGAAACACTGATTAGAGTTCCATATCCACTTCTTTAGGATAAAGGTCTTTTCTATTGTGTACAGAGATGATTACTGCTAGGTGTTTGGTATGCCACAATTATTTAAGCCTTGGACACCTTACTGGTATAGGACCATAAAATTTATTGTCTAAACTGGGACAGCGGATTATGAAATGGGGAGCTATTATTAATTATGCTGTTGCAAGAAAAGTAATTTGAGAACTATTTCAGGTGAGCCAAAACTAATGGGCATCCTTCTTATGAGGCAATCCCTTGATACACACATCACTAGAATATATGATATTACTTATTTGTAGCCATTTCATTATAATAATCATTTTTAAATCTCAACTTAATTTTTTAAGTCATGAATTAGATAACCAGACTTTAGAGATTTCTGATATACTACTTTGTTCTTCAGAGTAAACAAGAAATTTCCAGACGGAATCAATAGTAACTTTTTGGCTGCAAAAGAGGAAAGAATAAAAGAGGGAGGGGGGGAGAAGAAAAGAAGAAGCTACAATCCAAACTTGCTTATTCAATAAATGGAATTTGATGTCTCCTATTCCTAAAAGGTCCAAAGATAGAGTTGGACCCTGTAGAGGCTTTATCTAGTGGCCCAATAATGGCACCAATGATTTTTTTATTCTGGTTCTTCACTCTGAACATCCTAGTGTGGCCTTTATGATAGGCAAATGTGCCTCATGATCCCCCAAATCCCATCATCTCTCAGTTGTACATGCTTCTGTATTAACAACAAGTAAGAAAGAGTTTCATTGTCTCATCATTCAAAGAAAAAAAAAAAGCAGTGTGTATACTCTTTAGTATTAAATAACCATCTCTAAACCGGTCTTCAGTCATGATAATAGAAGCTGCTGACTAGCTTAGCCCAGGTCAATCATCGTTAAAATCAAGAATAGTGCCAAATTCTCTGGAATCCAAATGAAAATGGAAAGTAAAAGGGGAGAAATGGTCAATGACTGGGTGGTGGTAAAAGGGTGGTAGACATGTGGTGGATACAGAAGTTGGAAAGGTCATAAAAATGACTAGTACCAAAAAATAAAGAACTCTCTAGAATATTGATAATGAGAATTATAAGTAGGATCAGATATGAGAGAATAGTGAGTGGAGCTTAACTAAGTAGAGTAACTCACAATTTATGAGAGAGATTGGAATCTGAGCATTTCTGGTTTGGGTGACTGATATGTGGTGTGGTATTATTGAGGGACATGGAACCACAGAAAAAGGAAATGAGTAAACAGGCCAGGACACTGGATATGGACTTGCTGAATTTGAATTGACCTTGGACTATAAGTAGGTTCCCCTAAAGGTTCTTTTTACTGTTCTTGTTTTGTTTTTTTTTGTTTGAGCTCAGCTAGTTGCTTACCTCTTATTCACTTTTCATTCTCCCCCAGTATGCCTAGTGAGAAATATAAATTTCCCATTCTCAATATATTGAAGTGATCAGTGAGATATTAGAAGCTGCTAGAATTTGGTAAAGCTCTTTATAGAGCTGGACCCAGGTGGCAAATGTACTCTCTGGTTTTGCCCTTTTCTCTTTCTTATCCTCTTAGATTATGAAATAAATGATGTGCACACACACACACACACACTCACACACACGTGTGTGTGAGTGTGTGTGTGTGTGTGTGTGTGTAGCTTAGGGGAGACATAAAAGATTTAAATTTTTCAAGTTTTAGTTCAGGTTAATATCTATTACCAAACGATATATTCAACAGTCTAAGCATTTTCAAGAATACAGAAGTGATTAGTATACAATCTTTGCTAATAAAAAGTTGGAATAGAGAAAGGAATAATTAAAAAAGCAAGATTTAAATTATGATGAAGATATATGTTATGGGCTATGAAGAGGGATATTTCAGAACAAGACAATGTGTTGTGGTTGTGTGGCTTGTGAGATGGTCTTGAATTTTCAACTGAAAGGTGTAGGGAAGGAAGAATATTCCAACAGGGAGAATCAGCTTAATTAATATGCAGGGTTTTTAGGACTACTCAATTATCCAGTTTAGTGTAAGGTAAATTATCACATTTAAAAATTTGGAACTGTAATGAACAATAATAAAGTAAGTTTATGGGTATCTGTGGTCCAGGAAATGTTCAATTCATTGAAATACATATTCAAAATGATTATAGTTTTTATTTACTGAATTGATGAAGCTTTTGGCCTATGTGACCACATCATCTGACTATTTCGGCATCATCTTTAGCTTTTTTTAAAATTAACTCACCGATTATTTCAACTGTGAATTTGTAAAATCAGTAATATTAATCTCCCACTTGCTTAATTTAATGTTTGTCTGTGCCCTGGTTTCTCAAGCTGTAAAATATGAAGCATTGTGCTTCTCAATTACATGTGGTAAATTAGTTTACGCAGCTTTGCGATTCTAGAAGAAATTTCATATTCCATGTCTCAGTAATAGGGTATTGTGAAACATTTTTTACAAAGCATGGATAAAATGAGCAGAGACAGACTTGTAAAACTAGCATTAAGCCATTTGACACCTTTGTGGAGAAACTGAAACATAGATATCTCCACCTAATTTTAGTCTAATCCTTTAGCCATTGAGAATCTGAACCAACTGTGCTAGACCAGATAATAGAGTAATCCCATTCAAATAGAATGCTGAATAAGATAGTACCATTAAAACTGGGTATTTTTTGACTATGGACATGAACCAAGACTGAAAATATAAACTTTTTTATAGTAGTCATTTAGATTTACTATCATATTTGGTAATATAAATTCTGTATATGTGTGCAGAAATACATAGAGATATATTTACATGTTTTATTTTCAACTTTTTTTTTAATTAGGAAAATAAAATTTCAAGCATTAACTAAATTTTAATCAGTAGATTTGTTATCTCAAGAAAAGTAAAAATTTACAAATGTTTATAATAGTACCTTGCATTTATATCCTATTTTTGTTTCCTAGCACTTCAATATTCACTCTCTCATTTAATTCTGATCACAACCCTGTGAGTGTGATGTGATAGAAAATGCATCTACCTTTTGTATCTAAAGCAATTGATATGGAGAAGATCAGTAACATTCCAGAGTCATACTGGGAGCAAGCCAATTTCTTATGTTTTTCTACAATTCATTCAACTGCAACATAATAACTAACTTTTATTATTATAAATACATGTTTAAAGTTCTCTATAACACCAGTCACTGGCAAATAAGAAATCAGATAAATATTAAAAACTTGTCGGCACAACTCAAAAAGTTTGTTCTCCTCAGGGAAGTACAATAATTGCCCTATATTTTGTTATTAAAATGTGGATCTCAAATTTCATCTAGACCCTCTTCTATGAGAGCCAATAACATAGCTAAATGTCAATAATCACACAATACTAAGTTTATTCTTTAAATACAAGATGGAGTGCAAAAGCTGATGAGATGTCACACACCCAAGACAACTTGACCCATTTCCCAAATCAGCAAACCTCAAAATGCCTCACTACCAACCCATTCACAAGGTTCCCCAGACATGACAACAAGGCAAGAAATTCCAAACCCCAACCAACTTGGAAGTGATTCCTAGGTCAACCCTGAATCCATTCCTTATTTTCTCTCTGCCATCAAAAAGTACACAAAAAAATGTCTGGGTCTCTTTATGATATAAGCATCGAACCATTTCTAAGCTACCCAAAATGTCATTCCACATGGTAACTTGAGAGGGGTGAAAGAGATGCTAGAGAAATTATTCAAACCTCAAACAGCAAACCCTGCAATTTGGGCTTTATGGACTGTCCTACAGAAAGAGCTGTATTCAGGAGCTTGGGTGGTCCCATTTGGCAGGGGCTAGAGGAAAAGTAAAGCACTGCGTGAGACACAGAAGACAAGTCTAAAGAACTAAGTGCAACTATGATACTAACAAATCAGCCAATATCCACCCTTTTTTGTTGTAATGCAAGCACTTAAATTTGGTCATTTGTTCTTAGCCAAAATATATTCTTTCATTCCTGAGTTTTCCATTAAGAAAACTCTTCCAAAGGAGACTAGTCTCCACCATAAAAAATAATTGATATGGTTATATGAATGAAGAAAATTCATTTAAATTCCCTTTCTTCTACTCAAATACACACAGGCTCAAACATGTAGCATAAAACACTAACAGGACAAGAACATATTCAGATCTTTAGTACATGACAGAAGAAGTACAAATAGCCAACTATGTCAATAGCCAAATAAATGCAAATCCAACTAATCATCAAATGATATTTTCACCTATTATCATGGTTAGAAATTTTAAGAGATTTAAAAATATCCAATCTTGTTTAGATGTGAGGAAATATTCTCATTAACCAATGACAAAAGTGTAAATTGGTAAGTGTGTCTGGAAAGCAATTTAGAAGTTCATAAAAATAATTAATACATGCATGGAGAAACATCTTTGTCAAAGAATATGATCTATTTTGATATATTATCTACCAGAAATTTTGTAAGAACTTATGCTCTCATCAGAACAGAGATGGTTGGTTGGATATCTTTTTGCTTGGTCAACTCCATACTGTACTAGCTGTAAAATATTTTGATTATCAATCCTGAATACATGCCAGCACTTGTTTGGATACGTCTCTCATACGTCTCTCTGGGGATTAGTGTTTTTTTTTTAATAATGTGATAAGAAGTAAATAGTACATATCTGATTTGTTTTCCATTTATGTAATTGTTGGTAAACATGAATGCTTTCATATGTTTAGTCAATGTTGTAGTTTTCCTTTGGAAAATTGCCTGTTTATATTTAAATGGGTCCTTGCCATCAAATACTAATGTGGGAGGAGGAGGCTCCCCCTATACATCTAACAAATATGCTTGGACACCAGTTGGGTATCTAAGAATTCAACTCAATTCTGACACTCTCTACTTAGAGAAAACTTCAATGCCACAGGCTAAAGCTCCAGTGCTTATAAAACTGCCCCCAAGTCCATTTCATGCAACAGTTGCAATCCCAGGTTTTTGCTGTACTTGTAATCAACTGACTGTATAAATCAGAGGTTTCCATGACTCTCTTTCAAGTTAATTAATTTGCAAGAACAACTCACATAATTTTTTTTTTTTTTTTTGCTATTTTACTTACTACATTACTGGTCAGCTATATGGAAAGATGCACAGGGCAAGGTATGTGAGAAGCAGAACAGAGCTCCCATGCCCTCTCCAGTAATGCCATTGTGTACAAATCTTGTGTTCACTACCTCCAGAAGTTCTGGGAACTTTATCTATTTGGGGTTTTATGGAGGTTTTATTATATAAGCCAATACTGACTAAATCATTGATCATTAGCAATTGAGTCAACCTCCAGACCCTCTTCTTTCCCCTCCTTGAGGTTGGAGTGGCGTAGGCTAAAAGATCCAACTCTTCGAATTTGTGATTTGTTCTCCTGGCAACCAAACACATACTTAGAAAGAATCCTAAAAAATCACTCCATTGGCATAACAAAAGACACCTTGATTATTATCAACACTTAGGAAATCCAAGGATTTTGGAGCTATGTATGAGCCAGGAACTATGAAGAAAGACCAAATATATAAAAAAAATACATTTATGGGCCTCGCCGGTGGCGCAGCGGTTGAGCGCTGGGCTGCGAAGCTGCCCGCAGCCTCTGCGGCGCCGGTTCGATCCCCGGCTGATCCCGGCCACTGGAGGAGGGTCCCACATGGTGCGCAGACCTCTCCTGCCGCCCGCTGCTCCCCTCAGCAGTGTACTTCGGTCCTTCTGCCTGCTCTGCTCCCCACTCTGGCTCTGGTGAATTCTCTCACCCTCCCGCACTTCTGACTGTACCCAGTGCATGTATAAACAAAACAAACAAACAAACAAACAAACAAATAAATAAAAACATGCCTCTATTAAAAAAAAATACATTTATTTGGTCATCTGAGTGACCACACATATATTTTTTCTTATAAATCACATTAACACAGTATTATTTGACTTCATTTCTCTCTTGGAAAGTTTATCTTTCAGTGATTTATTAGAGATATTTATATATTAAGAATAGTAACATTTATTATAGGTATTTCTTCCAGTTAATCTTCATATTTTTTAGTTTTTTAATACATAGAATTTTTGAAAATTTTCTGAGGCTTTTTTTTTCAGAAAAATTACTGTTTCTTCATTATGCTTGTTCTGGATATAAACAGAATTTTAAAATATTCTCTAAAACCAGATGTAGCCATTTCTTTCCTTTTAAAGTTCTATTTACTCAGAAAAATTTTCATGATAAGTAAAATACATAGACTGAATTTAAAATATTTAATCTCTTCTTTTGAGCATTCCCAGATAGCAGTCATGAACCAGTTTAGTCCTCACAAGAGAGAGACCAACCCAAACCTTCGCACATTCACCCATATCTTACTTCCATCCTACACCAGGCCTAACTATGTGCCACCACTCTAGAACATACTCTGCCAACCTGCTGCTTGATGGCACTTATGCTGTTCTTCAAATGCTCCTTCTTATTAGAATGCCTTTTCTTAGTTTCCAACTACCCTCTTATATTTTCCCATAAAAATCTAACTTCCATATAAAATAGTTTTTTCTCAGAAGCCTATCCTGAATCCTCATATTGAGTTAACTATCTTTATGCTATCTCAATTCCATATATAGTACAGAAAATTAGGACTTGAATATATATGTTTCCTATATCCTTATACATGAGACTGATATTGTCCTTTTATATTCCACATTTTTGTTAGAGGAAGTATAGCAAATATAAGTTGTATATGACAATTATCTATTTTTTGGATGTGATAAACTGGTGAATGTGCTAAATAAGGAAACCATACATAATGAACTATGCCTATCCAAATAAAAGCTAGCTATGGACTTAGATATTGAAAAACTCCCAGATGCCTCTAGTATGAGGTTTTATTGTACATATTGTTTTTAAAGCAGAAGTTCTCTCAATTATTTTTTCCTCAGGCTCAAATGAACACAGTCTGTGACTACTGGATATCTATAAACTTACATGAGAAGCATAAATCTGACCAAGTCTATTCAGGGAAATATCACATGAGGAATTCATCCCAGTTTATTCACAAAATTAAATGTCCACATGAAAGAAAAAGTGCCATCTTTCATTGTGCAACTTCAGCCTATCACTCAAGTAGCAGGATGTGAAACCTCATACTTTAAGATACATATATTCCATAATTCAAGATAGATGATGACCAGATGACACTTTTATAGCTTAATACTCATTGCCAGCTACTAAACGAAAAATAATTAATGGCAAATCCATATTAGAAGTCTTAAAGAAAGTGTTCAAGTTTTCTGTAATACATCCTTGAAAACAAGTTTTTTGCATGAAAATGAAAAATAAATTTGAGAACACCAATAAATATTTATAAAACTTGAAAAAGTATTGAATATAGACAAATTGTATGGGAAAATATTTTGTTCTAGAAAACAGCTTGGAGAGCTTGTCCTTTAAAGCTACATAGATGATTTGCATATTTACATCTATATTTTTCATGCCACAAAAGAATAAAAGGGAGAAAGAAAAGGATTGTTAGTGACTAGGGAGGGAAAGACAAACTTGATGTACTTCAAGGACTCAGGTTTTACATCATACATGTTCAATATGTTGATTCACACCAAAGATAGCTCATGAAGACTTTCTCTTAATTACATACATACATTGTCATGGAAAGACCTGCATGGTAAAATGAAGGGTTACTTTTCAGCATTCTTTCACTATATTTGACAAATTTACAACTGATGTAAAATTTTAAAAGGAATGTCACATTTTTCATCTATTCACTGATCTCTAACGACACAGACACAGGCCTTAAACATATCTAAATAGTAGTTAAAATAATGAATACCACAATGCTTAACAGAAAGTAATAATTTGAGACCCAATAATTACTAAAGAGCAAAACTGACTTTTTTGTTTATTTAAAAACTTTCCGTGGAACAATGATTTTTAAATTAAGTTCTTATCTCCTCTATTTTAAATTTTTCATGGGAGAATTACACTTGGGAAAGTGAACTCTTAGATCTTATGATTAAGTCAGTCCTTAACTGTAGGATGCTACAATCATTAGGGCTTGTAAATTCTCCTTTGCAGATTTATAAGGAGGGTACATAATCTCCATTGGAGTTTATGTGGTGTAAAGACATACTGAATCCATGCAATTGCAGAGGTCAGCGGAGTTAGGTTATTGAACTGTTATAGCTAATAATAAAATAGCACCAGACTACTATTTTCAATATTATCTTAAGAGTAGGAAGAAAGAAAGTATAAAATAATATAGATGAGTAAAAATATCCTTTAAAAAGTTAATAGAAAGTGAATTTTTCATGTTGAAATTCACAGTTCAGATATTAACTTCTTTAATACATCTATGTCTATGAAAGGAATGTTGTTATTTTATATATCTAAATGCTGTTATATTTGACTTTTACCTCATCTAACATATATACTATTGATGAAAATTTTATTTATGCAATATTGTTACCATATAGTCACAGCATAAATTTTGATCATTAATTTTCAGCATATGAAGAATAAGGAAGTCATTACTTTGAAAAATAAAAAACAAATCAATTTCTGTAAGTTAAAGTGTTATTTAAATTATTTAACTCCTTTGGAGATTATTGAATTTATTCATATTTCATTCATTTGTCAGAAAAATTACAGAGGACACCTAGAATTAAAAACAATATTGAGAAAGAATATTTGAAAATAGATTAAGAGAAAAGATACTAAAATAGTAATCAGTACTTTTAACAAGGCTTAAGACATAAAACCTAGCTCTTAACCTCAAGGAATCAAGTGTAGAAAAAAAAACACTAAATTTTCTTTTCCTCCTGGGCACATATATTCACATTTGCACCTAGAATAAGGCACACCACTTCCATGCCCAGCCATTTTCTATCTGCCAGGGAATGGCTCCTTCCCTAGGAACTAAAGGAGAATGGGTGAGCAAGCTAGAAGGAGCCTGGGTTTTCAAGTAACTGCATGAAAGGCTATCTGTGACCAGAAACACCCATGCTGATTTTTGTGTGAGTGAGAAATAACTCATTATGTTAAGTCAATGAGATCTTGGAAATATCTCAACAAACTTAATTGTTTTTAATAGTTCACAATATATGTCAGAAGGCGGTATTATGTCATGAATAGTGTGATCAACATAGAAACTGTCATAATGATAATCAAAAGTCTAGTTATTATAGTAACTATTCAAAAAGCTGGAAGACAATAAGGATAATCTGATGATGATCCAAAATACTGTTCAAATGCATAAAATTCATTTGGTCAGCTTTGTAAAAAACTGGAATAAAGGAAAAAAAACTAAAGGAGGGGGTGATAGAGCAGCAATCTTCAAATGTTTTTCATTTTTATTCATTCCAGAAAATGCTCACATCCACAACACACTGTTATATATATCATGCAAATTTTCTCTACAACTCAAGAAAGAAGATGGATTGCAAGGGCCATAGGTATGATATAATCATAGGTCAACCTTGAACATGCTCTTATTTAATTTTATACCTAGTTTATTCATCAACTTCATGGCTTTCCTATCATTAAAAAAGTAAATAAGTAAATAGTAATACACTGTGGAGGAATTCTTGTTTAAAAAAAAAAAATCAGTTAGAATGAGTTTCCTGCTCTGTAAGAGAAAGCCAAGACCAGCATCCTAATGTTTTTTGACAAATAAATTTGTCATGTTCCCTCTAAAGCCAATGTCTCTTCCTCTCACTGGAGTGGATTCCAAAGGATGCCTGCCTCACTGTCTGAAGCAGTAATGACTTGATATTACAGCAGCAAGCATTCCTCGCTCTTACCTCAAGGAGCTTAGAAAGGCATTTCAGCCGTATACCACAGCAAAGCAAAAACTCACAGCGGAGAATTTCTAGTTATAAGAAAATGATTCAAAGAATGAGGTAGCCAAAAAGAATGATAAATACCTGCTCTACAAAACATATATAGGTTCACCATTAAAAGTAAGGCATTTTAGGGCCTCCCCTGGTAGTGCAGCGGTTGAGCACTGGGCTGCGAGGCTGCCCGCAGCCTCTGCAGCGCCAGTTTGTTCCCCGGCTGCTGGCGAGGGTCCCACAAAAAAAAAAAAAAAAAAAAGTAAGGCATTTTAACTTTGCAGTGGAGAATCCTGGCAAACACTGTTTCTTAGATAATGAAAGTCAACCTTACCTCAGGCATAATTCATGTTGAGAATTTTTTATATCTCCACCCACACCCCCATACCTGCAATATAATGTGATGAGAATTGAACTTTATCTCTTTGGTTACCCTCCCAAAAATGCATTACTCATGTCTTGCAATACTCATCAAAACAATCAGAATTATTAAAATTGAGAAAGACTAAAAATCTTTCAGAGAGCAGAGAAGATTAAGGAGACATGATGGCTCAGTATAAAAGCCTAGACTGGATCTTGGTTTCACTAAAACCATTAGTGAGATCTGATTAAAAAGTGGAGGTTAGTTAATAGTAATGTACCTTTGTTGGCTTTTTATTAGCGACAAATGTACCACAGTAATGTAACATGTTAATAACAGGGGAAACTGGGTTAGTGAGGGCTATATTGGAATTCTCTGAACAATCTTCTTAACTTTCCTGTAAATATAAAATAAAAAGTTTATTTAAAAAATAACACTTTCTCCCCAGAAGGCTAATGTTATCATGGACTCCGGTGTGAAAATATTTTCCATTTTCCCCTCCCTTTTACATAAAATAATAATGGCTGGTATAATACTTTGAAACAGCAGTTTTACTCTTTAAGTTTTTAGACTAGATACCATTGTCATTTACGGTTTATGTTCATGTTAGCAAGATTGATCCAAAAAATTTAAGGCTTATAATTTTCTGTTCACAAATAATTATTAGCAAGTACAACTAAAGATTTCCTTAGATGATCAGATTTGAAAAATATTCTCTGCTGAGTTCTATCTGAAAAATAGTGATTCAAAAGTACATATTCTGCTAGGGGCTGGGACAGGGAATGTTCTTATTCAGATTAAAAGGCAAGACTTATCATGTGATTATGAAGATTAAAGAGTTTACTAAATTACTCTTAATAAAAGAAATGCATCACTTCTCCATATAGAGGTGAGCTATGGAAGATATATTGCAAAGATTTAATAAATCATTATAAAATTTTTGCTGAACATTTAAAATATTATTATTTATAAAACTGATTTTGGTAAAAATATATTAGATCCAATTCTTTAATTAATGTCAAATACATACACAGGCATATATATGTATCTGCATCCTCAGTTACTAATAAGTAGCCTTATTAAAAAGTGTTATGTAAATCTGATAAACTACTGACTGACTCCACTAGAATTTCAAATGAGTAGAAATTATAAACTTTTGGTCAGGATATGCATTTCATAGGAAGATTTTTAGCAACTCTGTACTCATAGACATACAATTAATATTCTGTCTACCCAGAATACTATAGTATCTCTCTGCCAAAGTTCAAATACTAGTTCTGATGTTTATAATAAACAAAAGATATTTAGTAATAGCATCTGGTGATACAGGGTGTTCTCAACAAAGATAGCCTTCATAAAATATTATTAAATATTGCAGAATAAGTTTTTTTTTTAAATATTTATTTATTTATTTATTTATTTATTTATCTATTTATTTATTTATTTATACAAGCACTGGGTACAGTCAGAAGCACAGGAGGTTGAGAGAATTCACCAGAGCCAGAGCGGGAGCAGAACAGGCAGACTGATGAGGTACACTGCTGAGGGGAGCAGCGGGTACAGCAAGAGAGGTCTGCATGCCATGTGGGACTCTTGCTGGTGGATAGGGATCAAACCGACCCTGCAGAGGCTGCGGGCAGCTTCACAGCCCAGTGCTCAACCACTGCGCCACTGGGGAGGCCCTGCAGAATAAGTTTTATGGAGATATATATTTACATTCTAGGAGAGACAGTTTTATATCCTAATGATAAAAGTATTATTTAGGGATTGAGTGTCTTTGAACTATATTGATAAGAGGAATTTGACTTATACCAAGAGATCTGGCAATAGTTCTTTCAACAAAAACTATTCAACAGGATCTCAAAAATTAGTCTAGAGATTTTGAGAGACTTTTATAGGACAGGGAGAGGGGCACCCCAGACCCCGCAAACCTGCCTGATCTAAATAGGTTCTGCCATCCACCGCATTAACACAAAACATGAGAGTTTAATGGGAAGGAACATTAATACAATTAGGAAACAATACAGGAAAGGCAAAGAATCTAGTTTCTAAATCAAGCACCCAAAGTTACCTGTCCCCTCATGGGTAAATCTCCATCCAAATGGGATTGGTCCAGAGCAAGGCCCCATAACCTGCCACAAGTCTAAAGCATCTTCCAGTGGGAACCCACAGAAAAGGGTCAGAAACAACCAGACAAGCCCGGAAGGAAAAGAGTAAAATCAAAATCAAGATAAAAGCTACCATTGTCTGCTCCCCACAGGTCTCACCCACATCTGTGTCACCCAGTCCATGACCAAAAGACAAGCGCAGTTTCTTCACATGTCTCTAGGCTCCATGCACCTCCTCCAGGTCTCCTTCTGGCTCTCCATCCTGCTCCCTTCCTCAGTCTCCTCTGCAGCTTCTTCTCTCCCTGCTCAGCTCCACCCTCCCTTGGGTGGGGCAGGGAACCTGGAACCTCCCCATTTCCTGGGGACCACCCTGTTACAAGACCATGCTACTACCTTAAAATGGATCCAGCCATATAGGATAAACAAATTTAGAACAGCACTCAATAAATGCTGAGCTCAAAAATGTCCAGTTCTAAGGCAGTTGATTAATATATGCCAACCTTTCTCAAACAGCTGAAAATGCCCATTGTACTTTCTCATAGGATTTATTTTTCATACTGTTAGTCATAGGTGATTACCCATCATTTTTGTTATTTTTCAATCTTTTGGGAACATTTTGCCTCATTGCTTAAGCAAGTGAGATTCTTCTTTAGTTAATTCTACTTTTTGTTCTTCTCATTGTTAGACAATAGAGGACCACACATAATTACCCCAGACAGCTATTACAGAGTTTACAGAATTGAAAAGTAAAATGATTTTAAACAACTTCAGGCTGTATCATCATGTGACTACACATGGGTACATAATTATTAATGCTCTATCTGGTGTGGCTAAAAAAGCAAATGTAGCCAAAATGGGTGCTGCCTATATGCCTTAGCTTCCTAAAAGTTGCATTTAGTTCTAAATTTTCTTCTTGTCTCAAAATTCATCTAATGCAATTCTCTACACCATTAAAGGTCAAATATATGTTTGTTTATTAATAAATGATAGGGAACTTATTTATTGAGTACTGTTGATATTTTTAGACATGATTGATTCTGCACATAGGCAAATGTAGGCCAACTATGAGGCATAATTTAGGATACAAATATTATTTGAATCAGAATAAAATTTCAAGAATCTAGTACTTTCCCATTAACCCAGTAGGCATAAATTATACACACACACACACACACACACACACCCATACCCATTAGATTTTTAATCTCTTTTGGGAATAAAGAAGTGGCATACTTCCTGAGTAAATTTGACATATATCCAATTAGTTTTGATGGAGAAATAGTGGTAATATATAACATATATATAAATGGGAATTAAAATATATATATAATATATATAATATATAATATATAAATAAAATATATAAATAAAATATATATATAAATGGGAATTAAAAGGAAATAATAAATTCTCAAGAGAAAACCTGCAAATTCACAATGGAAAGATGATCACTTGTGGGGGGATGGATTTTATGTGTGAGAAAAAAATTATTCAAATGACTAAAATCTAGAATGACAGAGAGGCATCACTAATGAGCTTACATAAATAATAATACTTATAAAGAAATATGAAAATGCAAACATTTAGGTAACATAAAATTAATAACTTCTTAGAAAGATACAAACAGTCAGCACTGGTGTAAGAGGAAATGGAAAATCTGGGTACACCTATAATAAGTAAAAAGATTGAGTTAGTAACTTGAAAACTATGCACAAAGAAAAGGACAGATCCTTTTGGCTTCACTAGTGATTTTATAAAATATTTAAGAAGAATTAATAAATTTTCCCAAACTCTTCAAAAAAAGTAAAATATTTTTAATTTATTCAATGAAGTTTTGCCCTGATATTAAATCAGATAAAATTATCACAAAAAAGGTACAGACCAATATTTCTTATTTATAAAGATACAAAAATCCTCAACAATATTAAAAATCATTGTCTTGGATTAGATAATGGTTTTTTATACATGACATCAACAACACAGGCAAAAAAAATGTTAGTAAATTGAATAGTGTTCAACTTCAAAGCACACACCAAAAAAGTTAAAAGACAACCTACAAAAAGGGGAAAAAAAGTTTCGTAAATCATATATTTGATAAAGGACTTGTATCTAGAATAGACATGAAAAAGGAACTCCTAAAACTCAAGAATAACATTACAAAATGAGTAAAGAATCTGAATAAACATTTCTCCAAAGAAGAAAGTAAGTGACCAAGAAATAAATACATGTGGTTAATCGCATTATTCATTCATCAGGGAAATGAAAATCAAAAGGATGAGACCACTTCACAACCACCAGAATGACTATAGTGAAAAAAAGACAGATACAAATGAATGTTGACAAAGATATAGAGAAATTAGAATCCTTGCAGATTACTGGTGAGAATGCATAGTGGCGAAGCTTCTTTGGAAACTAGCCCTGATATTCTTCATAATGTTAAGCATAGAGTTGCTATGTAACCCAGAAATTCCACTCTTGGAAATAAAATGTGTTCATACTAAAACAAAATTTGCATAGAAATTGTGATAATAGCAAAAGCTAGAAACTGTTCAAATATCCATCATTTCATGAACATTTCAACTTCTGAATGGATTTTTAAAATGTGGTATATACAAATAATGGAATATTATTCAGAAATGAAAATAAATGAGTCACTCACACATAGTAAAACATGGGCGAAACTTGGTGAGGCGGGAGGGGAGGCGCGGGGAAAACTATATATACAGAATACCATCCAAGCTGTTTCATACATATTGTTTTGGGAACTTGTAGTACAACTTCAGCATTAAGATGACCTAATCACAATATGTCATTCACTGAAATATGTAGCTTAGTAATATTTGGTTATGTAAATTTTGGAATAAAATAGTGGTTGAAATGTGATGAGGTCTAGAAAGTGTCAAAAGACAGAAATCACTGACAATGGGTCTTTCTACTGAGGAAAAGTTAAATTTAGAGCTTATTCTAAAGTTGTGTTCAAATTTCACCTTCAAAAAGTAATTGAATATATATATATATATATATATATATATATATATACATCAGTATATACCCATAATTAGTTGACCATAGAATAATTAATTCATAGTAGTTTCTCAAAAACAGTTTACGTAGACTTTGGCAGTTAAGGATTCTAATGAAACACTGTTTTTGCAGAATCTGTATTACATATTTTTATTGATTGTTAAATATACCCTGATCACATTTCTTCTTAAATTTGTAACATATCAATGATGATTACAAGTCTTTGCTTGTGGTTTGAGAGTTGTTCTCATACTATAAACATAATCTGGAATCATTTGCAAAGTTTAGTTTAAATGACCCAATATGAATGGTTTACCTTATTAGGTAAAATAACTAAAAATGTTTTCAGCTTCAGCATTCCACATGAGTGAAGTTAGCCTATAAACTGGCATATAGAAATGTCATTTTTTTAAAGAAGTGTAAAAGAACACAGTTCTCACTGAATATACTGTTTGACTTGCAGGGGTCAGGCTCACCTAATGTTAATATCTAATTAATTCTATGAGCACATTTTAAAAGAGGAAAAGAGCACTTAAGTTTATAAATATCTATAAGACAAGACTCTCCCCTCATAAGACAGGATTCAATGAATAAAATCCTATATCCACAATCCACAGTTTTCAGCTTACTAAAAGCTATATACTTTTTTGGGGAATCTAAATTGACAATACTATAATTCTTTAAATTTTCAATGAGTGGGGAGCAGAACAGGTAGATCTACAGAAATATACTGCTGAGGGGAGAAGTGGGCGAGACGGGAAAGGTCTTCTCTGTCATGTGGGTTAGCTCCCTGGCCAGGGATCAAATTCATGCTGCAATGGCTGGTGATTGCTTGATAGTGCTGAGACTTTAACTCCTGTATCACTGGTGAGGCCCTTAACTATGAAGTTTTAAGGCATGTATATTTATGTTAGTAATCTGACTGAAATTAGAAACAAACTAACACCTCCCCACCCCTATACATACATACCTTTTAAGACAATATGTCAATATGGCTTTCATTGATTCCTTTAGAGCACACCAAGTAAAAAGCAAGGTAATTCTTGGCATAACAAGTAAATTCATGATCAAAAGTATCCACATATTAAAAACCTACTGACAATAAACTTGGGGCAAGTTCATAAGTAGCTAAGTAGGAGAAAAGTGGCCTCTCAGTGAAGACTGTAAGAGAGCATATAAGTATATTGCACATAAGCAACAGTATAAAAAATATAGCTGAGATATAGCAAGCAAAATCTGCCATGAACACATGGTCTTGAGACCATAATGTATATCCACATAAAGAAGGTTAGGAAGATGTGAGTGATACAAGAGGAGAAATCTGGGCCTTCCTGCTGGCGCAGAGGTTAAGGACAATGCTATCAGCTGTTGCCAGCCAGTGCAACAGGAGTTCAATCCCGGGCCAGTCGGGGAGTTAACCCTCATAGCGAAGCAGCTCTCTCCTGTCTTGCCTGCTATTCCCCTCAGCAGTGTATTTCAGTAGATCTGCCTATTCTGCTCCTCACTCTGTCTCTAGTGAATCTTTCTCAGTGCTCCCCCCTTGCATCTCTGGCCTACATCCCAGTTCTTGTATGCATAAATAAATAAATCTTTAAAAACAAGGGGAGAAATCCATGTAGCACTCAAGAAGAAGCAATAGTTCACTAAGAGATCTGCATAAATCATTGTGTGAATGATTTGAAAATAAAAATAGATGCTCAATTAGGATGTCATTATACAGCAACTCCACAAATTTTTCTCTTAAAAAAATCTAATAATAATTTTAATTCTTACAGAGTACCAAGTAAAAAACCACAGTATGTTCTAGGTAGTTACTAGAAGGAAGAGATCACCCTGACAGTTGTAGTCAAGACCCAGTTCCCAGAGTGGAAACAGTCAGAAAGCAGTAACCCTAAGAGTATGGAGACTTACTTAGTCTACCTCTAACTAGAGTGGAATGATAATAAAACAATAACAGAAATTTTTGTAGAATTCTTATCAAGACACACTCCTGAATGCTACATATTAACTTATTTAGATAACAATTGGGGTCAGGTATTATTGTCCTCAGTTTCAGGAAGAAGATACTGAGACACAGCATGGCTACAGAACAATGAAAAAGAGGATTATCAATCTAATCATAAATAAAGGGAATTTTCATATCTAAGAATTTTCATATCTTAACTTCCTAAGATCGTTAGGGAAAATGCTTAAAGAGTATTATTTGTACTTTTATATGTCAATACCTAGTTAAAATGAATCAACTGTAATAGTGAGTTGGCATTCTCATTCAAACAAAATTTCTATCCTTCTACACTGCAACAATTTATTAAATAAGATTGTGATTAAGAGGTACAGATATGACAAAAATTAATTCTAGAAATTATAACCACTAATGAGAGAATAGAAATGATTTTAAAACAATTTAAAATCCCATATCTACACCATGGAATATTACTCAGCATTCAAAAAAGATAAACACATGCAATTTGCAGCAACATGGATGGAGGTGGAAGGGATCATGCTCAGCAAAATAAGCCAGAAAGAAAAAGAAAAATACTGGATGGTCTCACTCATAGTAGGAATCTAGAAAACTTAAATAAGGGACCAGGAAAATGAATAACTATAAGAAAGTGAAAATCAAAATCAACAAAAAACTATGAACCAGAGACACTCTATGGGGGGGGCGGGGCGGGGAGGGAGAGATTGGGGTCAAAATAAGGGGGTTGAAATTGTATGGGGAATATAAAAATAAAATTTATTTTAAATAAATAAATAAATAAATAAATAAATAAACAAAATCCCGTATCTACACTTGGATTACTGGCTTAATATCATTTAAAATATTTATTGTACAATGTATAGCATAATGTTTTTCAAATCTGACAATTTATCAGAATCAGGATGGGTGTACAACACCTCAGATGAAATAAATTAAAATGTCTGAGGGAAATTTTAATTTTTAACAAAATTCCTTAAGCATTCATGTGAGTCTTAGGTTTCTGAACCAATGATCATCTACTAATCCTAGATTGATCTGGGCCACTATGTGCACTATGTCAACAAACTTTGGAAGAGACTTTAAAGAAGGCAGGAAAATGTGAAAAATCAAAACAATTTCCTGGAAAGTCCATTAATGAAGGAAGAAACATATAAATCTTTCAATACAGCTTAGACTTGGACCAAAAGTAAGAATACTATAAAATGAAATACGTTGGTGTCCAGATGTGCACAGTCACGCATACAGAAACATGTCAAGACTAGAGTCAAAGCAAACTTGAAAAGGAGTTTCAAAACTAGTTTTAAATCAACATTTATTAGACAGAAATTATTTAGGTGCCAAAATCATTGATCTAACACCTGGAACACTCCATGAATGATTAGGAGATCATAAAGAAAGTAAAGTTTTATATAGGTAAATAACTAGCTCTATTCAAAATACTAAAGATTTATGTTTTCCTGAAAAATTTATTCTATCAAAAGGAAGAAATGTGTCTTAATACTCCTGATGCCAAGAAGCCCAACAGAAAGTAATCTATGTATATCATATAAATGTGTGTATGCTATGGAAGAGAAAATAATATAATTTTAAGTAGTGAGATTTCCTAGCCACTCACAGTTCATTAAATCAGAAAAATGTTTAAACATCTAAATAGCATTTTTCACAGATATATTTCTCTCCCAAAAGAGGTCCATGGCTGGTTAAATCTAGTGACACAATTTGCTGATTCCATTTTATTGGACAGTTATATTTTACATTAGTCTATAAAGTCTCTGGGAAATCCTGCTCTAATCTGTTCAATTCTACTTAATTCACTGCTTCCCAACTCATTTATTATAAAATCACTTTTAAAAATTTTAAACATCTATTATCCCACATAAACATGCACTGGAAAATAGACAGATGTGGAAACATTCACTGCAATAGAGAGATGTGAAAATATAATTTTATGGATAAATGCTCTTTCATCAAGAAAACACTGACAAACAGAATGGAAAATCTGCCTTAAGGATTTTTACAATAATTGTTTAGACAATTAATATGATAATCCTCAGCAAGTTGTGCCTTCTTGAGAGTAGCAAGTATTTTAGTTTAATTGTTTCATTTAGTAATTATAAAGCATTTTCTGTATTTATATTTTATATCAATTTTCCTTTTTTAAAATCTTTGAATACTGCTTTCTATATGTTACCTCAGCAGAACCCATCAATTTCTAAATATAGCAAAATACACAAGCTAGTTGAGTAATATAGACTAAACAAATGGTTGTAATAGAATCTTCATTTTAAACTACTAATTTTTGCATAACGCAAGGGGAAAGATATGAACATAAAAACCATAGGCTATATTTACACAATACAAATAAAAATCTAACAATCATTCAAAATGAATAAGCTACATATTTTTAAACTATAGTATGCAATTTAGCAATGCATAATAAAATACAACTTTAGAAATAAAAGCAGTTTTAAGACCATTTCAAACTCCTCATATTACATATAAGATAAAATGACCCAAATGATAAAGAATTTTAACCAAAATCATACAGGGCTAAATCTTTCCTTGGTTAATATTTGCTTCTATTTCCTAATGTAATTCAATTTTTCCAACGTTTATTGAGCATTTAATGTGAATCAGGCTTATCCAGTTCCAATTATAAATCAGAAGCTACTGAGACTTTAGGATGTTGCAATCACTCAGCAACCTTATCCCAAAGGAAATGAGGGAGACTAAAGACAGAGTTCTGTGCAAAAAAATTCAAATCACTCACAAAATATTATTTTAATGGTATCCTGAAAAAATGGGCCCCAAAATGCAAACTGTTTACAAATTTTAAAAAGTTTACTCTCAGGAGCAATAAATTCCTCCAGAACAATCCCACCAGTGGTTCTCTGAAAAGGCAGTGTATGGCCTTTGTGGAGTCTTCAGAGAATTGTGGACAACACTAATAATATGCTTGGGAGCCTGAGAATCAAGGAGAAACTTGCTTCTCTTTCCTTTCCTCTCTTAGTGAAAAAACTTCAGTAAAATGTTATTAAAGCTTACAAAATTTGGAACTTGGGTCTTTGAAAGCTAAAATTATAGAGTTTTTTTTTAATAATAAATTTTATTTTTATATTCCCCATACAATTGCAGCCCCCCCATTCTGACCCCAATCCCTCCCCCCCACCCCCGCCCCCCTAAAAGTGTCTCTGGTTCATAGCTTTTTGTTGATTTTGATTTTACTTTCTTATAGTTATTCATTTTCCTGGTCCCTTATTTAAGTTTTCTAGATTCCTGCTATGAGTGAGACCATCCGGTATTTTTCTTTTTCTTTTTGGCTTATTTCACTGAGCATGATCCCTTCCAGTGCCATCCATGTTGCTGCAAATTGCATGTGTTTATCTTTTTTGAATGCTGAGTAATATTCCATGGTATATATGTACCACATCTTCTTGATCCAGTCATCTATTTTTGGGCATTTGGGTTGTTTCCAAAGCTTAGCTATTGTAAACAGTGCTGCTATAAACATAGGGGTGCAGGTGCTCTTTGGAATTGATGTTTCTGTGTCCTTTGGGTAAATACCTAGGAGTGGAATTGCTGGATCATATGGAAGCTCTATGTTTAGTAGGTCCAGAAATCTCCACACAGCTCTCCACAGTGGTTGGACCAGTTTGCACTCCCACCAACAGTGCAGAAGAGTTCCTTTTTCTCCACACCCTCCCCAACATTTGTTGTTGCTAGTTTTTTTAATATGTGCCATTCTCACTGGTGTGAGATGGTATCTCATGGTAGTTTTGATTTGCATTTCCCTGATGACACGTGATGTTGAACATTTTTTCATATGCCTGTTGGCCATTTGCATTTCCTCTTCAGAGAAGTTTCTTTTTAGCTCTTCTGCCCATTTTTTGACTGGATTATTTTCTTTGTTGTTGTTGAGTCTCATCAGCTCTTTGCAGATTTTTGTGATCAGTCCTTTATCATTAGTGTTGTGTACACAAATGTTCTCCCAGTTGGTGGGGTTTCTCTTTGTTTTTGTTATTGTCTCTTTTGCTGTGCAGAAGCTCTTTAATTTGATGTAGTCCCAGCTGTTTATCTTTGCCTTCACTATCACTGCTTTGGGTGATGTGTCTGTAAAGATGTCTTTGAGGTGCAAATCACATAGTGTTTCGCCTATATTTCCTTCTATATATTTTATGGTTTCAGGTCTTATGTCTAGTTCTTTAATCCATTTTGAGTTGATTTTTGTGTATGGTGTGAGGTAGTGGTCAAGCTTCATTCTTTTGCATGTAGCGACCCAGTTTTCCCAGCACCATTTATTGAACAAACTTTCTTTTCTCCAATGCATAGTCTTTGCTCCTTTGTCAAAGATTAGTTGACCATAAATCTGTGGGTTTATTTCTGGATTTTCTATTCAATTCCATTGGTCTGTATGTCTGTTCTTGTTCCAATACCATGCAGTTTTGATGATTATGGCTTTGTAGTATAGTTTGAAGTCTGGGAGTGTGATGCCTCCATTCCCTTCTTTTTTTTTCAGGAGAGCTTTGGCTATTTGGGGTTTTTTGTGATTCCATATGAATTTCATCAATAATTGTTCTATTTCTTTGAAGAATAACATTGAAATTTTGATTGGAATAGCATTGAATCTGTATATTGCTTTTGGAAGGATGGCCATTTTAATAATGTTTATTCTTCCAATCCATGAGCAGGGGATGTCTTTCCATTTCTTTGTGTCTTCTTCTATTTCTTTTAACAGTGTTTTATAGTTTTCTTTGTATAGGTCCTTTACCTCTTTTGTTAGATTTATTCCCAAATATTTGATTTTTTTTTTGTTTCAATAAAAAAAGGGATGTTTTTTTTGATTTCTTCTTCTTCAGATTTATTGTTTGTGTATAGGAAGGCTACTGACTTTTGCATGTTGATTTTGTATCCTGCCACTTTACTGAACTGATTGATGAGTTGAATTAGTTTTTCTGTGGAGTTTTTGGGGTTCTCTATGTATATTATCATATCATCTGCAAATAGTGATAGTTTGACTTCTTCTTTTCCTATTTGCATTCCTTGGATGTCTTTCTCTTGTCTTATTGCTCTGGCTAGGACTTCCAGTATTATATTGAAAAGCAGTGGTGAGAGTGGACATCCTTGTCTTGTTCCAGATCTTAATGGAATTGCTTTCAGCTTTTCACCATTGAGGATGATACTGGCTGTTGGCTTGTCATAGATGGCCTTTATGATATAATAGAGTTTTGTTAGACACTGACTCTCTGAAGATACAAGGCCACAAGTGCCACTGTGGCTGAGACTTCTGTTTACACAGCCATGCCTGAGAATGTGCAATGGTGTTCAGCCCATGGGATGCAGAAATTAACCCAGATCCATTGGGATATATTGCCTGGATATTAGAAAAACCCAAATGCATAGTTATATCCCCCAGTTTTACTGGGGCAAGAGAGGGAAGCAGAGGCAAATTTCGATCTTTGGGATTCAAAAAATAAAATGTATACTCTTAAAACATGCTCACCCACATAATCAACAGTTTCTGTGGCATTTCTACATATTTATGCCCAAAATTTCCATTACTTACATTTCATGGGTGGATACACATACATACAGATAGATGATAGATGATACATAGGTAGGTAGATGATAGATAGATAGATAGATAGATAGATAGATAGATAGATAGATAGATAGATAGATAGATAGATAGATAGATAGATAGATAGATAGATAGATAGATGAATAAACAGATATTGTGGTGAGGAGAAATTTTACAACTTACTGCGTTTATAGTTCAAGATAGCTCCTCTTCCCCTCCTCCCAAGAGAGCATTATATCCCAGAGTGTATACTGACTACAATTATGTATACTATTTTTATTTTGGGTATATAAACACTTTTTATTTTTTTAAAGATTTATTTTATTTATACAAGAACCTGGGTATAGGCCAGATGTGCAGGAGGGTTAGAGGATTCACCAGAGACAGAGTGGGAAACAGAACGAGCAGACTGACGAAATACACTACTGAGGGGAGCAGTGGGTGAGACAGGAGAGGTCTGCTTGCCATGTGGGTTGCTCCAAGGCTGGCGGGGATTGAACCTGCACTGCAGAGGCTGCAGACAGCATCACAGAGCTGTGCTCAACTGCCTGTGCCACCAGGGAGGCCCTCTTTTTTATTGTTTTAGAGCCTGCCACTATTCATGGTTCATTTCCTTTTGACAACTGAGAGTTGTACTAAAATGAGCACAGTTCTAGTCCCATATAAGGTCCACTGGGGCTTGGTCATGAGAGATGCAGATAGGAGATCTGTGTAGAATATGTCAAGGTGGAACCCAAGGCCTCCATGTCTATTCAAGATGGGAAGGAGATCAAAGGATACAAGAAGGCATAAAGGTAAATAGCGAGCTGAGCAACTGATGGAAACCACTAAAGTGGGACTGTCATTTAAACTCAAGTGTTGTTCTTACTTTTTGTGACCAGAATTAATACTACATGCAGTCAAGAGAGTGGTCATCTATGCAGTGCTAGCACAAATAATTATGCTTAGTAATGACACAATTTAAAAATTCAGTGTAATTTCTAAATAATGAAAAATTGGAAATAAGTTTCTAAGAGTGGCAATATAATTTTAACATCATAATATATAATAATTATGGATAAATTTATAAACACATAAGAAATCTATACTCAGAAATTAAAAAACATTGCTGAGAAGTTAAAGAAAACCTAAATAAATGAAGAAATATTCCATGCTTGTGGGTTGGTGATTGAAAATGATAAATTGACAAATTCCCCCAGGTTGAACTATAGACTCATCAAAATTTCTAGTAAAAATTCCAAGAATTAATTTTGAAATTTAAAAGAAGATCTAAGTGTTTACTTGGAAATACAAAACCATAACAAAAACAACTAAGAAAACAAAGTTGGAAGATAAACATTTCTTAACTTTACATTACAGAAATGTAATGTAAATAAAGGAAATATGGCATTGGATTAGGATTAGATATCAATGGAAAAGAATTAAAAGCCCAGATATATTCTACACATATATAGTTAGCTGATTTTTAATAAAGTAGCACACACAGTCAAATAGAAAAAAAAACAGTATTTTCAAAAACGATGCTGGGACATCCAAGAGTCAAAAAAGTAACAAGAACTTAACCATTATATTATAGGAGTATTATTAACCCATAAACTCAATATTATAAACTCTGAGTTACTAACACATTCTAAAGATTGCACATGTAATAAGGTTGTTTCCAAAGTTTGACTCTGAGCAGGTCACCTGATATATCACCACCAGTCAATCAAGAAGCAAGAGAATTTCAACTGTCCTATCCCATTACTAGCATAAAGGAAAAAAGAGGTATACAATATGCTACAAAAAACATACAAAGTTTTACCTATTATAGATATATAAATGACATGTGGTATATTTGCATATGTTTATGTGTGTTAGAACTGTGAAAAATTAAGCATAAATTGGAAGTGAGATTTTCATCAAAGCTGATCAAAAGGGAGCTTAACAGTGTACAGCTTAGTTTATTATTGCTTGACACAAAGTATCAAAAATTAGTTAAGTAATTAAAAATACTGTTGTTGAGGTTTGGTTATTTCATGGCATAAGAACACGTAAGAATTGATTAAATATATGACTTATGGGTCTAGGGGCACCTTTCTGGAGTTTAGATTTACTAACAGCCTCAGATATACCTGGAAATTGGCTGTCTTCTGAAGATGTACAACAAGAATATTGTGATATTTGGGGGTCTAGTGAAGATTGGAAAATGATGAACATGTGTTAGTTGGGCCAGAGTCCTGGGAGCAGTCAAAATTTAAAAAAAAAAAAAAGTTTCCAATGTACTTAAAAAGACATTGTTTAATGAGATGGAAAATTACTATGAATTTTCACAGGAGTCTTATTAGAATTCTGCAACATTTTCCTTAAGGAATTCTTCCTTTTAAAAAGAGGAGTTAATACGCATATTGTGCTATAGACAGAGTTTTAAGATATTTATTCAATGCATAAAACATTCATCAAGGAGTGTTTCCACTTCAGTGAATATTTAAATTTCCTCTAGCACAGAGTATTAAGGAAAGACCAAGGAAATATGATGATTGTTTGTTTTTCTGGAAAGTTAGACAAGGAAAGCAGATGAGGCATAAAGCTTGGGAATACCAGATTTCCAAACACAAGATATAATGTGTCTTCTACTCCCTCTTTTTCACTATTAGAAAGTAGAAAAATATATCTTCTTCTAGACTTAAAGTTCAAATGGCTTTAAGAGCCAGACTCGGATGATGTCCTGTATATCTTTTTTTTTCTTTTTTTAATTTTTTTTTTAAAGATTGATTGATTTATTTATACAAGCACTGGGTACAGTCAGAAGCGCGGGAGGGTGAGAGAATTCACCAGAGCCAGAGCGGGAAGCAGAGCAGGCAGAAGGACCGAAGTACACTGCTGAGGGGAGCAACGGGCGGCAGGAGAGGTCTGCGCGCCATGTGGGACCCGCCTCCGGTGGCCGGGGAGCAGCCGGGGATCAAACCGGCGCTGCAGAGGCTGTGGGCAGCTTCGCAACCCAGCACTCAACCGCTGCGCCACCGGGGAGGCCCATTGTCCTGTATATCTTGCAAGTCCGAATTAAATATAAGCAAACTACAAATGGAAAAAGTCTAGCTATTAAACTCCTTTATCCTCCCTCTTCTATATAAATTAGACTCTTTCATACCAAACCAAACTTTAATTGGTTACAAAATCTATTCTGATTTGATTTTTAAATGACCCTAGCAATAATACTTAAGCCAAAGCTCCACAAGGAACTTTTTGTATTCTCCGCCCCAATTTGTCAAAAGTAGGATTCTGAAATTTACTGTCTTGGTCCAAATTTTATATATATATATAGTCACTTTGAAAGAATATGGTAGTAATCATTTTTGTTACTGATGTATACTGATACTCTTGAGCAGAGTATGTTATGAATATTTATCCTTTTGCTTTTTAAAAGAATATATTTTCTTTTAAAATCAATCACTTAATTATTCAACTTGACAATATATATCCATCATCTATCACAAATGTACTATTTCTCTGGAAAAATGTATCTCTGGAAAATACATAAGAATTTAATAATATAGTTGGCCTGTGAGGTGGGATTAAATAAACTGACAAGTGTATAGAGTGGATGAAATGCAAACATTTCAAAGAATTCAATTTTTTTAATTTTAAATATCTGTTAAATGTATATATTGATATTAAAATCAATAATCATATTAAAAGGTAATATACATCCAAAAACCATTGTTTATGCTGAAAGCAGCAAAGAAGAGAAGCTCTGCTGATAGAAAAAAGGATAATAAACATGCTAGAGAAAATAAAACCTATCCAATGAGCACAAATGATTTTAAGATGCTAATATTTCGTGCTAACATTTAAAAATATTACTGAGAAGATTTCAATGTGGGAAAGATCTCTGCTATTTGCATAAATTGTGTTGTGGCAAAAAAAGCTGGAAAGAGAATCCTTGTCAGCAGCAATTAGAAAAAAATTAAAAGTAAAGTACTGTTGGCTGATTGAATGTTTGCAAACCACACATGATGAAATAGTCTTTATTCAAAGTGGATGGAGTCAAAGAGAACAAAATTCCTAGAAAGAGGCAAGTCTTCCCTTTCATGATTCAGAAGCAATGCCCTATGTCTTATTACTACCTGCATGCTAAGAACAGGAACTAAGTCAGGACCCAAAGGAAGACTACAGCAAGAGTTACCCAAGAATATTCCTGCAAGTAGAGATTATTTAGAGCCTAACATCTTTTAATTAGTGAAAGAATGAACTGCAATCAGAAGCTTTCCTTTACAAGTTTATGTTATAGTTTTAAAGGGAGAAATACATGTTCACCCTTCTGGAAGTATAAATCTACAGCATTTCCAACCAATTTATCAATCTAATTAGAATAACTTGCTATTTCTGACTGGTTCTTGTTTGTTCTTGTGCTTAACAGTTTTCCAAATGTTTTTGGATCAATCTGATATGATCAATTATTTATTGATGGAGTTTAGCAAGACCTCAAAAGAAATTCATTAAGACCTTAAAAGAAATTCTCACTTTCACATGATAGTTACAAAAACTTCAGTTATTGTTGACAGATGATAACAGGGGTATTGTGTCATTGCACTTCAAATACTGGAAAAAATATCCTTATCTTTTATTTTTTTTACATGTTATTACTTTTTCATATATTTTATTTTCTATTTTTTACACCATTTTTCATTTTTGCACAATGTATGCATTTTCATCTTGGTTATATTCCCCATACAATTCCCACCCCTCTTATTTTGACCCTAATCCCTCCGCCTCTGTCCCCTTAGTGTGTCTGGTTTAAACCATAGAGCCTTGGACTCAATTCCTACTTTGTTCCTCATCCTCTCCTCCACTACTAGTCTCAATTCTATAGTGTTTACTTGGGTTTGGTTTTGTCTGTACCTTTGTTTTGTTTTTCTTTATAGACCACATATGAGTGAAATTATCCAATAATTTTCTTTCTCTTTCTGATTTATATCACTTAGCATAACCTCCCTAGTGTCATCCATATGCTGTCACAAATGATAAGATTTTGTCTTGTTATCTTTTTATAGTTGAATAGTATTGAATATTAAACTTTTTATGCCATTACTCTTCAGAAAATTTCACTAATAAATTTACTTTTGTAATTTAATTTTGTATTTTAATAGGTGAAATTAGTCCCTCTAGATGTTATAAATGTTAATAATTTGCATTTTTTTCACCATGTAATATTGTGTTTTCTATATGCTTTACTTTCCCATTGCTTCTTTAACAGGTTTGATTTAGACACAATAGATATTCCTTCACTCCTCAAGAATAATAACACTAGGGCCTCCCCGGTGGCGCAGCGGTTGAGCGCTGGGTTGCGAAGCTGCCCGCGGCCTCTGCGGTGCCAGTTCCATCCCCGGCTGCTCCCCGGCCACGGGAGGAGGGTCCCACATGGTGCGCAGACCTCTCCTGCGGCCTGCTGCTCCCCTCAGCAGTGTGCTTCGGTCCTTCTGCCTGCTCTGCTTCCCGCTATGGCTCTGGTGAATTCTCTCATCCTCCCGCACTTCTGACTGTACCCAGTGCTTGTATAAACAAACAAACAAATAAATGAATAAAATACATGCCTCTTTAAATTAAAAAAAAAAGAATAATAAGACTATTTTAACTCTGATCAGCAACTCCCCCAATAAATATTTGGTATTTATTGATGCCAAATATATTAGTTTTATATTGTTCTTATCTTTCACAGTTAGTTATATAATATTGACTTTTACATTCCATGATACTTAGGTCTTCTATATGTTTACAGATTTCTTTCTATAACATTGCTTCTTACATTTCTTTATATTGGATTCGTATACCTGGAATGTATTTTATAGAATATTCTTCAGGATCTGTTCATGGTTAACTTCCAGATTCTGTTTGAATAAAAGTATCTTAATATTGGATTTTCAGAATTAATTTTTTTTAACATTATGTTCTATTTTTTATAGTACTATCTTTGGGAATTATTACTTGTTGTAGACTATATCTGCCCAAATTTGCTAATATAGGCCTCTCTGGTGGCTTAGAGGTTAAATCTCAGTGCTATCACCAAGACTGCCAAAATAATATTGCCCGTATTTCAAGTTCTTCTTCTACAATGACTTTACCTATATTGAGAGGTGGGATCTATGGTATCCTGCTCCCCAGACTAAATCTGACAGTTCTGTGACCCAATTGTACCAACAGATTGTGACAAAAAATGAAGATACATAGTTTCCAGTACATATTCAAAAAGAACTATGCTATTTCTACCTTATTCAAAGACACATTATTTTTGAGCTCAGAGCTACCAGTTAAGAACGCTATCCTGAGACTACCTGAGGAAATAAAAGCCACAAGGAGAGATAACATGTTCTTAATAAAGCCTCAAGTAAGGTCCCAGTTAATAAAAAGTGTCAGCCAATGCACATATGAGTGAAGCATCATCTAAATGACTCAGGTCTCCAGCTGGTTTATAACCCAGCTGTCTTCTAGTCCCAGCTGAAGATCCAGACATTTTGGAGCAGAAACCAGCCATTTCCATTGTTTCCTGTCCAAATTGCTGGTCCACAGACTCTTTAAGCACAATAAAAGAGTTATTTTAAGATGCTAAGTATTATGGTGGTTGGTTATGCAATCACAGTAACTGAATTTTAATTAATATTTTGATCTAATTTTTTGTTCCACAAAATTTTAATCTCACTCCTTTTTATATAATCTGTATTACCAGACTGGCTGTTTTCATTTTTTTATTTTATCTTCAAGAAACAGAAAATGTTTGACAACATTGGAAAATCACCAAGATGGCAAGAACTTAAGGTGGCTAGATCCTGGAGAGGAGTAGAAATGAGCCCAGTATTCAATGCTACCTTTTTCCTCAAGACCTTTGCTTATTATTGAACAGATATCTAGAATTTGAGATGTATAAAACAACTTCAGACAGCTTAATAGGTACATGCAACCAAAATTAACTTTCATGTTTTCACAAGGAGGAAAGGCCTTTATAACTTCCACTTGGAACTAAAATTATAATATAGGAGCAATGGATAAGTAAGAGTCAAGCCTTTTCAAAACTAGTCTTATTTTTTTTTTAAATTTATTTATTTATGCATATAAGAGCTGAGGTGCAGGCCAGAGGTGCAGGGGAGAGGCTGGGGGTGGGGGGTGCGAGAGAGGATTCACCAGAGACAGAGTGGGGAAGAGAACAGGCAGATTGACTGAAATGCACTGCTGAGGGGAACAGAGGGCGAGACAGGAAAGGTTGGTTGCGCCATGTGGGTCACCTCCCTGGCAGGTGATTCAACTTGTGCTGCAGTGGCTGTCAATAGATTCAAAGTACTGACGCTTAACCTCTTGCTGCACCAGGGAGGCCCCTCAAAACTAGTCTTATCTTAAAATCAACTCACCACCAAGTTGGATTAAGATTATCTTTCTCTACTTAACCACATGCTATAGTCAAAATAAATAAATAACATCAGCAAAAGTTATTAAAAATTCTATAATTTGACATCACAAGATTTGGCATTCAATAAAAAAATTATTTGGACTATCAGGTGACCAAATTACACTCCCCCCAAAAAAAGAAAGGAAAAAAAGTATTTAGATGAAATGAACAAATTCTGAGAGAAACACAACTAATAAAACTGACAGAAGAGGCAGACATTGAAATTAATAATGTCATATATCAAAAAAATTGATTATTTCTCTACCCACAAAGAAAACCCTAGCCCGGAAAGCTTTGCTAGTAAAGTCTTCAAATGTTTAAGGGGAAAAAACACCGGTATTTTCCAACCCTTATGTAATTAGAGAAGGATAGAGAAACAAGAAACACTTCTAGACTCAATTATGAGACCAGCCCAACTCTGATTTCAAATTATGACAAGAATAATATAACAAATGAAAATTATAAACTAACTACTATCATATCACAGCTGCAAGTTTATAATCAAAATACAAACTATTAATCTAGTCATACATAAGCAAGTTTATATATCACAGCTAAGTTTTTTTTAAGTCCAGGAATGCCATTTGTTTACCTTTAGAAAATTAATTCATGCAAATAACACATTTGAAAATAAAGGGGAAAGAAAATATATTGGTATTATTACATCAGTAAATTTAGAAAATAATCATTACATTCATTCATTACATTCATTATTCATTTCATTAAAAATTTTCAATGAAAGTAATAAAACATTTATAATTGAAATAATTCAATCTCTTAGACAGCTTTTAAAACATATCTTTCAAAAATATTAAAAATACTGGGCCTCCTTGGTGGCATGGGGTTTGAAGTCTTAGCGCTATCAAGCTATCAGCAGCCATTGTGGCCTGAGTTCAATACCTGGGCAGGGAGCTACCCACATGGCACAGCAGACCTGTGTCTGCTGTCCTGTCTCACCCTCTGCTCCCCTCAGCAGTGTATTTCAGTAGATCCACCTGTTTCACTCTCCACTCTTTTTCTGGTTAATCCGCTCACCACCCTCCCACCCTGTACCTCTGGCCTACATCCCAGTTCTTGTATGCTTAAAAAAATAAAATAAAATCTTAAAAAATATATTAAATATACTATTTGTAAAAATCACATTTAGACACATTTATATCCCATGGCTTTGTTATTTTTTTTAATTCTTTCTCCATCTTTACTACAGAAGATAATTATAAAACAAATTGACTTCAAAAGAAAGTTTGAACAATTATTTCATATTCAATTTTACCTTTTATCTTATTATTATGCAACACTACCTTTTTTAATGTCTAGTGAATTCTCTTCAAATATGCATAGATTGTTCTGTTGTGTAATTTGAAAGAGGGAAGGTTTCATATATTGTGTTTCTTCAAAGAAGATATCAAAATTAAGACATAATGGTATCTCTAAAGTAGCACAATATAAACAATCAAATAGTTGCATGTATCTTTTATCTTTACATTGTCTTTTGCTGCTTTCCACCAATTTTTATCACTTAAGGATGTAGTAGAACAACCTTCAGCTTCACTTTGGGAAGTTCATCATCAGAGCATTCTATGCTTGCCACAGCAGTCTGTGATTGAGTAGATCCTCAGTTGCATATTTTACTGATTTCAAAATGATGTACAAACTTCCTGTTTTTAGCTACTGAGCCACATTCCCAATTGAAACCATAAATTTGTGAAACTACATCTTAAAGCTATCAGTGAACAACAACACAAAAATCACATACAGAAAGTCCTCAGAATTTTATTTTTATCTCATCAGGAAACTCCCAGCACTGTTTCCTTATAAATACGCTGGTGAAGAAAATTCTAGCTGGAATTTAATCTAATTTGTAGGAGAAAATATGTATGCATGTAATAAAAAAATTGTTGATTTATTGAGTGACAAACTTGTTTTTCAGTAACAAGGCTGTATTTTCTACCCTGACCTCAAGCACAGAGCTATTATCTGCTTTTGTGGGCAAGCTGCTTTCAGGCAGTTCTGATGCTTTAGGAATGATCTTTTCTTAAAGCAATGGTAGATAGATTGACAATGCAAACATGCAAGCAAAATGACCTCTGGGCTGAAATTGTAAGGCTCCCCACTAACAAAATAGTAAATCTAATTACTCATTGAACACAAAATGTATTTGTTATGTATTTACAAATAAATGTGAGATTGGTCAAAGAAACTAGTTGAACCTTGTTGATTTTACTTCTAAACAAAGTTAATGTAACATTTTAAGTGTAAAAAATTCAGAACTAGTTTTCCTAAATTTTTGTGTATCCTGGATATAATTCCACTTACCCAAGAAATGTAAGTACCACAATTTGAGAAACATAGACCCCGTGAAAAGGTTAAATGTGACAATCTAGTCAGTTCTAAACTGAATGTATTAAATAAACTTTCTCTTAGACTCAAACATCATCCAGTTCTTTTCATTGGAATTTGAGTCCAAAACCATTGTAATCTTAGAGTGTACAGATCGTCTCTCGTGCTTGTTTTGAAATAATGCACGAGTCACTGAGTGTGCCTATTTCTAACATGAAAAACAACTAATCAAACAAACATTGTTATGTTTGATGACAAAAAGACTATGTGTTAGTGCTTTGCTGCAGCAAATATTGAATATATCAACATATGAATAAATAAAAATATCTGTAGTTAAAAACTTTACTTCTTTGTAGCTAATAGCAGGGACTTACACACTAAAATCCAGTCACACTAACTTCCTTTCAGTTCCTCCCTACCCCAAGATATTTTCACAAGCACTTTGCTTTGTCAGAAATAACATACATCCATATATAAAATAAATCACCATCTCAAGAATTATATGTACCTGTGTTCTTAAAGTTATTGAAATGATCTCTGAACATTTCTAGGAAAAAAGTTGCAATTACACTTAGATGTAAGTTGCAATTACACTTAGATGTTTTGATTTAGATCATTTATGTGGTTCTTTTTTCTCTCAATAGCAATACCTTACACAAGTAGATATACCAGGTGATCATATTTATTTGCTTGAAGTATTTTCAAATTGTGAAGTATTTATTCAAAGAACAGTTTTCCCAGTTGCTGTTCAATAAGGAAGAATAAACTTATATCCATTCATACTCTACTTCTCAGGATTTGTGGTACAAATGTGTGGTGTTTAAAGAAATGTTTTATTATAAATAAATGCTTTCATTTAAGACAAAAACAAAACAAAACAAGTATATGCTCTCCCTGGCTTGTCAATATTCATCTTTCAGGTCTCAATTTGAATGCCACATCTAAGACTAGATTAGGTCTTGATTACATGATCTTATACAACTCTGGACTTTTCCATCCTCAAGATCAATAGGTCCCCAATTGTCATCATGTTTTCCAACTTTTGTGTAGTACTTCATCATTTAAAAAATATTTCCATATTCATTTTTCTTTTATTCACAGAAACAGCATTTCACATTAGGTGGAGGTGGCATTATCTTTGGGTTCTGGAATCAGACACTCTGGCCTATTGTGCCAAACCTGCCACTTCTTAGTAATAAGAAATGACAAAATAATTTTTAGTGCTCTTGGGTATCTCGATCGGTAAACGGGAATAACAATGGCATCTATGTAATTATTTTGTAATTACTCAGTAAACTCTAATATTATTTCCTCCCTTACATTTCAGATGAAGCGAAGTGGTTTGGTCTATATCGGACAAATAGTATCTGATGCCTTTTACTTGTCCTTTTAGGGATTTCTTCCAAGCAGACTCATTTTTGCAAAATTCACAAATGATTTAAAATTAGCATTTGGGCCTCCCGGGTGGTGCAGTGTTTTGAGAGCAGCGCTGTGAAGCTGTCTGCAGCCTCCGCAGCATGGGTTCGATTCCCTGCCAGCCAGGGAGAATCCCACATGGCAAGGCCGACCTCTCCTGTCTAGCCCGCTGCTCCACTCAGCAGTGCTTTCAGTCTGTCTGCCTGTTCTGCTCCCCGCTCTGTCCCTGTTGAATCCTCTCACCACCCTGCAACTCTGGCCTGTACCTCAGCTCTTGTATAAATAAAAATAAATCTAAAAATAATAATAATAAATAAATAATAAAATTAGCATTTTACTCTAAGGGATGCAGGTAAAATTCTGCCAATGGACATCAATTTCTGTTTTCTAATGAGCTCATTTTAAGTTTATATTAAAGAAAAATCATTTTTAGAGACCTATTTTTAGTCAAATGCATTGGTGTTTCCTACAAATGACATGTTGTACCAATTGAATCTAACACACAAAAAAAGAGAAACAAAAGTTAGGACATTTACCATTGAATACCAAGTTCTCTAGTTCTCTCCTCATTAGCAAACAGAGACTCTTTTTATTAATTTCTATAATCAAAAATTGTGACCTTTGTCTCTTTAGTGATAACCTTAGTCATATCATTGGTCTTCGAAATTTCTTCCTAGAAACTTGTTCTTTTTTTATTTACATTTTATTTGTTATTTCTAAATCATTTTATTCTTATTTTAAATGAAATTAATCTGTCTTTACAAACATCTTCTTGACATTGACTAATAACTAGTACATAGTTGAAATCAATAGTAACCAAGAAATTCCCCCCAACACTAATTCTTAGGAATATCTTCCTTCACACACAAGAGCATAGAATGGCAGCCCACTTTGCTCATTGATCCTTGAACTCGTCCATTTAAAGTTACTGAAGAAACTGAAGAATTCTGGGACTAGAGAATTTATAGGAAACATAAGTTCTTAATACCTGAAAATACTATAATATTTGTTATCAAGCATAACTGTCAAATTACATGCTTTTCTTAAGCAATTTGCCAGTGTCTTCATTTATTAGTGGTATCAAAGATCCACTGTCAGTCTTCATTATTGACGCCTTTCATATTGATGTCAATCTGCCTACCTACTGATATTTCTTTGTAACCCACAAATCAATAACCACTGTGTTTTTACAATCACTCATGAACCATACAGAAGGGCAAAATTTTTGAATTATCCATTGAACACTTATCCAATTGAGGTATAAGAAGGCAATGTTCTGTCTATACTTGTTTCAGATATCTTACTGTCAACAAGTATGTCCTTTTTATAGTTTACTTAGTGCCATATTTTTCATACTTTTGTGCCTTTTGTGGGTGATTCTGCTGTTTTAAAAGCCCCTGAGCATGCTGCTAAAGTGCTGTCTAATATTTCTAAATGCTAAAAAGTTGTGGTGTGCCTTAAGAAGAAAATATTGGGTTGTCAGAAAAGTCATGACATATTTTTCCTATGCATCATGACTTTTCTGACAACCCAGTACATATGTTGGACAAGTATTGCTCTTGGTCATGCATCCAATGTTAATGAATCAATAATATATGATATAATGTGTCATAGAAAATACACTAAACAAGGTTAAGTATTGATTAGTTGACAAAAATATTTTGATGAGAGCTTATAGGAACTTAACCCTGCCTTTCCCCTAGGAGCAATGGCTCAATATTCACTATGTGTTCATCAGTATTACAGAACATCATTATGTTCCTACTCATATGAAACATAATCTAGGGGGTAGAGACAAATAACAAAAAACTTGACAATAAATGTAGTGATATGTGTAATAAAGACAATTTAAGGAAATGAGAAGCACAAGAAAAGATGTTCAACATCATTAGTAATCAACAAATCAAAACTACAATGAGATATCACTTCATATCTATTAAGATGACAATAACTTTAAGCAATGGAAAATAACAGCTTTGATGAGGATGCAAAAAACTGAAATCCCTGGGCATCGCTGATAGGAAAGTAAAATATGCAACCACTGCACACAACAATATGACAGCTCTTCAAAAAATGAAGCATAAAGTTAATTCCATTTTTAGGAAATATCCAAAAGAATAAAAAGGACTCAAGCAGATATTTGTACACCAAAATTCATAGCAACATATGAATTTAAAAGCCAAAATATAGTGAAAACCCTTGTACCCATGCATAAATCAACAGATGAATAAATATAATGTCTCACAGAAGAAATGTTATTCAGCCATAAATTTTTTGAGATATGCTACAATATGGATATTGGTATAGACCATGAGAATATGTTTGGTGAAATAAGTCAGAAGAGGAGGAAAAATACATGATTACATATTTAAAAGGTACCTAGAATAGACAAATGCATAGAAACAAAAGGTAAACTAGAGGCCCCAGGAACTATGAAGGGGAATAAGGGTAGTAGTTTAATGGTTTGAATGGTGATGATGAAAATGTTTTAGGAATATAGAAGTAATTACATAATTCTGTGAATATATTTAATGCCACTGAATTGTACATTTACAAAATGGTTAAACTGATAAATAATATGCAATGTATATTCTACTACATTAAAATCTTATAACAATAGCTCCTTATACAGACTTTATTTTTTTTAATGTTTATAGCAGCACTATTTACTTATACAGACTTTAAATTCACTTTTCAAACTCATCTTTTTTCACTATTTTTCATAATACATATAAAATACATTCATATAATCTATTATATATACAAAATACATATATTTGATGTTACTAAATTCCCTTCACAAAATAATTCTCTTTCAGGTTTACTGTCTCAAAGATTTCTGGGAAATGAGATTTAAATTTCCTGATACATGAAAGAATGAAAAACATAAAAATCTGGCTGCTTTAATATTGCTGAAAATAAAAAAAAAAACTTGTTAATAGTCGTTTCCTATTAACCCACAGTCATTTTAGTTATGTGAACTATGCTGTCTGTGTGTCATTTCTGTTAATTTCTACATGCCATTTGCAAGTAGTGCTGTCAAAAGTAATTATTTTAAAGAACATAAACTGTATTTTGCCAAAGGGAGTGGGATAAAACAGCAGCAAATTTGCATTTTCTTCTAAATGCCAACGTTATGATTTCTGGGTGGACTCTTTCGGTTGCTAAAACTTGCAAGTCCTTTCTTGATGAGATATATGATTGGAATTTACTGGGTCATTTTTTTTTTAATTGGCGATGTGGAGACCAATGTTTGGACATTGTGAAGTTGGACACCAGCAGGTTATCTGAGAACTCAACTCATTTCAGCTCAACTCTGATGCTATCTACCCAGTGACAAGAAGAGATTCCACTGGGAAAGAGTTCAGTTTTCTGAGACCACCCTCTACATCAGACGCCAGACACAGACAAGGTTTTACCAGCACTTTTGACCAACTGACACAAATTGGCAGCCCCCACAACTCCTTCCTAAGACTTCAGATTCTTGTGACCCAGGTTAACACCTGTATTTCTGACCAACTGTCTATATAAATCAAGGTTCTCTAGCCCTCTCCCCAGGTTTGATGAATTTGTTAGAGCAGCTTATAGAAAACAAGCAACCATTTATTCACTAGATTACTGATATATTACAAAAGGATATAATTCAGGAACTGCCAAAATAGAACCAGAAGTAATCCAAACCTTTCCCTTTTGGGGTTTTGAGGAGGCTTCATTACATAGGAATGGTTGATTAAATTCAATCTCCAGTCCATTGTCCCTCCCTGTAGGTGACTTGGGGGAGAAGGGGGAATTGAAAGCTCCAACCTTTTCATCACTGGGTTAGTTTTCCTGGCAACCAGCCCCACCCCTTAAATGCTTCCCAAAATCATATCATTCACATAACAAAAGACATCTTTATTACCCTCAACATTTAGGAAATTTCTATAGTTTTGGGAACTGTGAGTCAGGAATTGCAGACACTGTTGTCACAAAAGGCAATATTTCCTTCTTTTTTATGGCTGAATAATGTCCCATTATAGGTATATTTACACCTTTTTGTCCAATCATCTGTCAATGGACACTTAGATTGTTTCCATATCTTGGCTATTAATAATGCTGCACTAAACATGAAATGCAGATATATTTGTTTACAATTTCTTTTTATATATACTCAGAAGACAGGTGTCTAATTTTGTGACTGGTATAAGATAGGGGTTCAATTTCTCCAACTGATTATTCCTGGCTCCCCTGTCAAATATTACTTGATTACATGCAAGAGTTTACTTAATAGAATCTCTATTCTGTTCCACTGGTCTATGTGTCATTTTTATATGATGACTTTTGGTACTGTCTATTTTATTCTGTTGTTCCATGTGTCCGTTGTTATGCCAGTACCACAATGAGTTGCTTATTATAGTTGTATACTACAGTTTGAAATCCAAGCTTATGATGCATCCAAATTTGTTACTTCTCAGAATCACTTTGCTATTCGGGGTCTTTTGTGACTCCACACAAATTTTAGGATTTGTTTTCTATGTCTATGAAGAACACCATTGGAATTTGGAAAGGAATTACACATTCATAGATGGCATTGAGTAGTATGGACATTTTAATGATGTTATTTTGATTTGTGAACATGGGATATATTTCCATTTGTTATATCTTTGTTAATTTCATCAAAGTCTTGTAATTTTCATAGTACAAATATTTCACTTTTAAATTTAAAATTTTTTTAAATTTTTTTTTGTTTTTGTTGGTTGATGCCACTGTAACTAAGATTGCTTTCTTCACTTCTTTTTCAGGTATTTTGTGGTGTATTTGGTAAATAAAAATGCAGTGACTTATGTGACTTTATATCCTGCAACTTCACTGAATTCATTAATTCAACAGCATTTTTTTATTGAGTACTTAGGATTTTCTATATTTACAATCATATCATTTGCAAATAAAGACAATTTTGTTTCTTCTTATGTGATTTGAACAATTTTTATTTCTTTATCTGATTGCTCCAGCCAGGACTTCCAGTATTATGCTGAATAAGAGTGGTGAGAATAGGCAGCCTCATATTTTCCCTAATCTTAGAGGTCAAACTTTCAACCTTTCACCATTAAATATGTTGCTAGTTGAGGTTTTGTCATACATGTACTCTATTGTGTTTAGGTATGTTCCTTTACAACCAATTTATTGAGGATTTTTTTCATGAAAGATTGTGGCAGTTTGTCAAGTGATTTTTCCCTTTTATTAAACATAAAGTTAACATTTTCATTCTCAGAGATATCAGAAGCTAAAATTTATTAGATGATATAGCTTTTTTCCAAATTGACAAAAGAAACTAATTTAGTAAGATATATTTTTAATAGTTTTAAATTTAAAACCACTTTTCCCTTACACTTTTATTTCTAAACCAATGAGCATATTATCTAAATCCAAGCACTTCTAGAATTCCTATCGCATTTGTAAGTTATTTTCAGATAACTTTCCCATTATTTCATAAACTCAATTATCTGTAAATGCCTGCCCTTGTTCTGACTCCATTTAATTAAAAAATTTAAAGGAAATTGCTAGTAAACTTTAAGAAAGGGCTTTTAGTAATACAAATGTCAGGGCTTTTGGCTTGTCTAAGGAGACTAAACAGAACAAAGAACACATTAGTAAACAGTCATAAGACTTCAAACTTTGAAAACATTTACTCAGATCATTTTGTAAGATTGAAATGTAGCAAGCAAGTTCCCAGTTGAATTCAGATTTTCTTTTATTCTTTTAAAATCAAGCCAGAGTTAATAGTACCAGGGAAATGAAACAAGATTTCTCACCCCTTTTTTCTAACCCATAAACAGATGACCATTAAAAAATTTCCATTAGTAAGCAGAAGTTTATGAAAGCAGTGTTCTGTGGGAGAATGGAAGAAGAGATAATGGGGTTACAGTTTGATACCAAATTCTTGGTCCTACTGAGAATGATATGTCTGCAGTTTGAAAAATCCTTTCAAGTAAATCTGAACCATTTTCTTTCTCACTCCTTATCCATTCATACCAGGCTCAGAATCACAGGATTAATAAGCGGCCTAGCAGCAAATGGGTCTTTGCACAGAACTGGTATATCTGTTGCTTTAGACAAGGGACTTCTACATAGGAACTAAGTAAAACATCAATTAAAAGGTATAATAGGCAGAATGATGACCTCCAAAGATGTCCACATAATCACCCAATATGTGAGTTTATATCACTTTATACAACAAAGGGAACTTTATAGATATGATTAATATTAAGAACATTGAAATGGAAAGATTGTTTTGGATTATCTATTAGTCTCAGTGTAATCACACAATGTTTCAAAAGCAGAGAATCTTTCTTGACTGTTAGCAGAAAGATGTGACAGTATAAGAAGCACCAGACTCAAAGATGTGCAGTGCTACTAGCTCTGCAGATGGAGAAAAGGGTTCACAAGCCAAGAAATGCAGGCAGCCTCTAGACACTGGAACAGATAAAGAAGGAAGCCTCCCCAAAAGTTTCCTAAAAGGAACATCGACCTGCTGACATCTAGATTTTACTGTAGTCAGACCATCACACTGTGACTTACAGAAACACAGAGAAATGTGTGTTATTTTAAGCCATAATGATAATTTGGTATAACTGCAAAGATTAATGTAAATAATAAAGTTTGACTTGGATTATTCTTGATTAGTAAGTATTAGACAATTAAAAAACTTTTATTTACTCAATTTTAACTATAGACATTTGAATATATTACTAATGAAGATTATTTGTAAGCAAGTAAAACCCATTCTTTCATAATCATGCTGTCTGCATGTCTATAGTGTTCAATTAGCAACATTTAGTTTACTAAAAATTTCCCTAATGAAGAGATACAATAATCTCTGCTTACTAGTTTTTTACATTCTTGCCTCATATTCTATAATGCAGTAATTACACAGTGTATACTCTGATTAGATTAAAAAAAAACACTTAGAGATGTTTTCTAATTTATGGTTCCTAAAGATAATAAGGGTATGAACCATGACTGAAATGAGAACATACACATACACACGCATATGTATGTGTGTGTGTATATATATATACACACTTAATATATATATTTACAATGTAATATGCAATATATTATTTGGAAAATAAACTCCATATTTTTAGCCCAGAGGAAGTTTACTCCCCAAAATGTACAGTTTCTCTGTCTCATGGTCCCCATAATAGATCTGCTCACTCCTCAGGGCCTGTGAAGTAGTTGATGGAGTTGGGGAGTGTGACAGGGGTGATTCATTCTCCTCCATCTTCCCTGTTGCCAGTTTAACATACATATATACATAGACACCAAGGTTCAACTACCTTTCAGTCAAGGCATATGGCAATGAAACTGCAGGAGACTGAAGGAAGCATGTGTGAAAAATCTTAAGACACTCTACAATGATTAATTCAGAAATATATTATACTCTTATATAACAGTCGTCTCTGGAAAACTAACAGAAGAATGATACAGAAAAAAATTACAGGTACAATATACATTTTAATGAGTAAAAAAACCTAATAGAACATATGTTGGGGCTCTTGATATATATTTTAATATTTTGTAAAAATAAATAAGAATTTCCTAGCAATTACTCCAATAGAATTATCTGATATAAGAGTCCCCACCAATATTGTAGTTTATATATAATTCATGCATTGTATCAATCAGGATCTACTCAGGAGACAATAACTGTAACAGTTATATGAACAGAGAGAATTTAAATAAAGATTTGCTAACTGAGTACAAAGTTTTTAACTAGATATGCTGAGAGGGTAAAGGAAAAAAAGAACATGAAGATCATGAAGGTCGTCAGCTCGGAAGTAGGTAATAACTCTTGGGCTAGGGACAAAGGAAGAGGCTGGAGATTTAGCCCCTGAACAGAGGCTTGGGTGTGAAAGGGAGATCTGTTTGGTTGCTAGTGATCTGCTGTTGCTGCTGATCTGAGCTCAGACAGGGCCCCAAGGACCTAAACTCAGAAACCCGAGGAATCCAGAGTGGTTCACAGGCGTTTCTAAGGAGGAAGGGTGAGGTTGATTCTTCAGGTATTATACAAACTGCAAACTGGATTCTGTTAATACTTCAAAAGGAATTGCCACTGGAAGAGGAAGGACACACTGCTGGGATGCAGTTCACAGAAAAGGCAAGTAGCCAGAAAGCAAGTGTGGAGGTGGACTTACTGTCTTCCTCCTCCAGGCTTAGAGTCTCACACCTCCTGTTGGTCAAACTTAACAAGCAACCAGCTCCAACATCAGAAAGTCAGGGTAGAAAGGTTGGAAGTTGAAATAATGATTGAATGACTTGCATTTAATGCAATAAACATCCTTATTGTTGAAAATACTTAAAATATTTGCACTTTATTAATTACATACACTCCAGCTAAATAGAAGGCTTGATGTTTTTGCTCATAGTATACCGTTGGCCCCTTTCTCTTTGTGCTTTCATATCTCTACCACAACTACCATAGCTCTAATCTCCATAATCATCCAATTCTTCCTTCTGGTAATTCCCAAACCATTTTGTTTGTACCTCTTCTGTGCTGCACTTCCAGTGTATATTATTGTTTTGAAACTTTAGAGCTCCTAATAGAGATCTAAATTATGGCTAATTCTACTTAGCATTATGCCTAAAGAGCAGTAGTTGTGACAGAAAGTTAATTCTCCCATAACCAGAAGAAAAGAATACGGATTCCTGCAGATTTGCAGAGTTTGGAGTGACTCAAACCTCAGTACCAAAACCCTGCCGGGAAGGATTATACCTTCACACTTCTATTTTTCTCACTGGGTCCCAGAGTTTGAGAACTTGTAAATTGCTTTCCTTTTAGAAGAAAATGACTTGGCTCCTAATTCACCCAATGAAACCATTTCATAGCCGTTTTCTAGGAAGGAGAACTTGTAGAAAGCCCATTCTAATTTACATTGTTCCTGGAGTCAGACATAAGTACCATCAACACTCAGAACATTATACTTGCTGATGAGATTATGATATAAGGCCAGTGGGATGGGGTAAATAGAAAATATTTGCAAAGTATATAGAAAACAAAAATTATATCTAAATAACACCAAGACTGGAAATATTAAAAGGAGAAAATATAGCAGTGGAGTTATCATAATGTCACAGAATGACTTACAAATTATAAATTATTGCTCCTATTTGCATTCACTTCTGTTCTCTCTTTCTAATGCTCCCTTTATGCTTATATTAAATATATGGATATTTTTAATAATTGTCATTAAAGAGAACAATAAGACCTTCTAAATTCCTTAATTCAAAAAATTTTAATATCAACTGGTTGTCAAGACAGCGTTAGAGAATGGCAAAACTGTCATGAATACAGAGCCCATAGTACTCGGGGCAATACAATAGTCATTAGTAATCATTATACAATGTATGAAAATTACAGCTAAAAAACCTTTGTTGGATAAAGATATACTTCCCTGAGGGTGTACGAAATCTTGGCGATGTGGAGCTTCATATTTTATGTGTATTAAATATGAAGAAGGAAACTGGGTTATAATAGGGTTATAAAAAGATTTTCATGTTTCTCACTTGGTAGGTAAAGACAGAAAGCAAGAAAAATTTTTTAATATATATGCATTACTTGGAATTTTCACTGATTCTGACAATCTTGGATATTTATTAAAAATAAGAGATAGTCTCCAGAGGCTTTGTCAACTCCATTTAACCCAGTTATTGTAAGTTCTTAAACAGAAACACCATTTTCTTACATTTTAAACTGCACAATTTTTACATTGGCTTATCTGAATTAGGATTTTTCTTATAAGTATTTGGTATATTTACTCTATTATGTTAAGTAGCAGATTGCTTTCCAAAATATAAATAGCTTCTAAAAAATTAGAACAAAAATAAGTAATTCTTTTTAAACCGTGATCATCATTATTAAAAATACATAGCTTTTATTTTAAAACTATGACATGTCAGTAAATGATATAGGGCCAGAGAAATAACAAAGCAAGTGTTTTAAACTTTAAATCTTTAATGACTGAAAATCAATTAAGATTCTCAGTAAGAAGATTGTAATAAAATCATATCTTTAGATAAGATTGAAATAGATACGTATCTACTTAATGAACAAGGAGTTTTACAAAAGGATTAAATGCATCATCTCTTTTGTTATAAGTTACATTGTAATGGAAAATATGAGTAATTTGTCTCAAACTAATTAAGCAATTTCTTACATCAGCAAGGGATTCCATTACTCAGGACTGATTTGGCATTTAAGTATTAGACTAAAGAATTGGTGTCATTGTGAAAATGGAAAAGTCCATAAGTAAAATTAAATATTATATGTTTTGTGCCTTTGGTAGATCATGAAAGTAGTATGAAAACCTAGAAAGCTTTCTCTTAATTTGTAGAAGGTGGGAATCAACATAACTAATGTGATTTTGCGTACAAGTTTCACCATCTAAATTTAAAATACTTCTTTGATGGAAACTCTGAATCTTTTTATCTGCGGACAATTCTGGGAAAATAGCAGTTGGCTGACTCAATCTTTTACAACACTCTTATATCTTCAACACATACTATCCATGTTGCTGTTTTTCAGGGTGACTGTATATTACAAGGACCAGAGCCTGGTTTTCAATATCTAGAAAGATCCTAAAAATCCAGAATTTGGGAAGGCTATTACCTAAACTAACCCTGGGAAAGTTATCCTGTGAAATTGCCCCTTCTGAAGCAGAGGCAAGATTTTTTTAATGAATATAGAAACAAAATGTGTGAATGTCAGAAAAGTAATAAATGTAAGCACTTATCTACCTTGGGTGCTATTCAATTACTGACTGAATTTTTGATATTTCATGTAGTTATCTAGCATTCAAATAAACACAGGGCAGGGCATGGTAGAGTCATATCAAAAATAAAATTTTTCTGATATATAAACTTTTTCATTGCTAATTTAAAAAAAATAAATATAGTGATAATGGGTAAAAAATCTATTTTATTTATGTTGTAGGAAAACAAAAATCTACAGTTTCTATAGATGATCTTTAAGAAAGAATTTGTACAGAATTTTACTTTTATTTTTAGTTTCCCCAAATATTTCTAGGAGTTTGAGGAGTAAAATTCCAATTACATTTAGTACAAAATATGTTGAATAATGATTGGTAAAAATATTTACAATCAGATAGTCATGTGTAATTAAATTTGTTTCTCTACTGGGTGCTCCTTAAATAAAAATTTCAGTCTTTTCCATAATACTTTTAGACTTCTTTCTTCATTTTTGGTGAATCCTTTAAGTAAGAGTCATAACAGATAAGCAATGGATTTCCAGACTCTAGGAGCTATAGAAATGTAAAAGAAATGAGAAGGTAAGGGGAGGGGAGGAAGAAAGGAGATGGAGAAAGAAAATATGAAGATACACACAGTAGAGAAGGCACGAATAAAATACTGGGAGCAAATATAAGGAAAGAAGTTCCTATTCAGTAGTAAGTACTGCTATAAAAATTTTATACAGTATATTTTAAAAAGCAACTATTGTTTTGTCTACTATTTCAAGAGAATTCTTTGAAATTTAAGGCAATTACAGATAGAGAATAAAAATTCTCTGTAGTTTGCCTTCAACATGTAGACTTTTTTAGCAGGTCTCTGGTGAACTAGAATATCCTCAGAGAGATCTTCAAACATGCTATTGAAAAATAGCAACCTCACTGCTCTCCTTTCAACTCTATAGTACTTGCTCCTCTATGGAGCACTGAGTCCTATCTGAAACTATATATGGCCATTTTCTTTCTCCTGCCCTAGAATGTCCTATGAATATAAAAGCTTTGCTATTTTTTTTTTTTTGCAAAGTATCCCAATACTTGGATAAAACTTGAAAGGTAACAGGGACTCAATGCAAATTTAGTGAATGAATGAGTATAAACAAGTTATATCAGAGGTCCAGGGAAGAGGAAAATTGTGTGAGACACACAGCGGACGATTATCGAAACTCAGAAGAGCAAAGGGCAGCAAGGGCATAGCCATTCTAGAAGTAAAGCAAAACTCTTCATTGAAATAGGAGTTTTATCCATTATTAAAGAAGATGATTTATAAATTTATATCCAAAACCCATTATGTCATTTTAAAATGTGTTCTACTATTTATAATTATATTTAAGGCATTATAGTAACCAATTTACAATTATTCATCTCAATTGTATTAGTCATTTTTAATGAATGTGTTCTGCTATATTTATAAAGCCAAGTGTTAAATCGCTTTCAAGGATTGTTTCAAGTAAATGTCTGTAGGTGATCATGACATTGATGCCCAGAGCAGACAGAAATTTAAAATATGGTGCATTAGCAATACTTCCTAATCAGATTGTCAATATCAATTTGGTAGTTCACAGAAAAAGAATTGTTAATGAATCGTTCCCCTGCATAAACCATAAGTTTTAATAGAAACTGACACCAGAACCTTCTTCCAGAGGCTCAGAAGTCAAAAAGAAAGAATAAAAACAGGACCATAAAGCTGATCTTCCTTAAACATTTACTACAGGCACAAATCTGAATCCTCCAAATAACCATAAACAGATCTCATTAAGGATGAGGAGACAGGCTTAGCAATTGTAATGCTCACCAAGGTTGATATAGATAGAGTGATGAATCTGTGATTTAAATTCAAATACCCTCAAAAAAATCAGCTAACAAATTCACAATGTACTTATCCATAATGTATACACTTCATTTCAAATATTCCACAACTAGTTCTGTAGCAGTGATCATTTCTGTTGCATACTTCTCTTTCTTAAAGTTAAGTCGATACTTTTGTTTCTTCGAAGAGTTAAATCCACTCTAATAAAACACTGGTCACGTTTTTAAAAATCAAAAAGTAAATTCAAAAACATTATTCATTGTAAATAAACTCATTAAAGAATCTGGCACTAAAATCAGTTTTAGGCCACATTTTAATGAGTTTGCCCAGTGACCTAGCTAATCTTACACGACTAGATAAGAAGTTATATAGAAAAAGAAAGTTAAATAACCACTTGTCTGCTTGAGATTTTAAGTACATTATATATTTTCTAGTGTAAGCACAATTTTAAGTAACATAAATTGCAGCTTCTCAATTACAAGCTATTTCTAAACAAAAGCTTCTATTTTCTTCAAATATTAGCATTAACTAATTATTAACTTTTTAAAACTATTCATCTTAACAAAACCAATATATCTCTGTAAAATGTCATCTATTTCCGCTTACCTAAAATACATTTTAGTAAAGGTTAAAAATGTTGGCAAGTAGAAAAAGTTTCTTAAAACCTGGGAGGGTCCCAGTGCCATAGTACAGTGAAAAGAACTCTAAGCCAATTTTTTTTTTTTAAATAGGGAGAAAGGGAATATGGACTCTGATGCCAAGTAATAGGTTTTGGTAGCTATCTAATTAGTCTAAGCCTCAATTTACCCATTAGTAAAGTAGATAAAATACTGCATTATTTTCTCCATCTGGAATGCTACTACTCACCCTCTCCCCAATTCCTCCTTTTTCTACTTAGAAAATTACACCATTTAAATCCAACTGTATGGAGCTAGAAGGGATTGTGCTCAGTGAAATAAGTCAGAAGGAAAAGAAAAATATCAGATGGTTTCACTTATAGGAGGAATATAGGGGAACCAAATGAGGGGCCAAAGGAAAAAAATAGTAACAATATAAAACACAACAAAACCAAACAACAATAAGACAACTACAAATCAGAGACATTCTGCAGGGGAGGGGGAGGAAAAGAGACCAGGGAGAGGGTAAGAAAACACAAGGGACTATGGTGATGGTGCATGGGTGAATTGGTGGTGGAAATTCTATGGGGACTACACTGAGAAAAGAAAGCAAACATTGTGAAAAAACTAATCAATTACTTAAAAAAAAATCCAATTGAAATGCCCCCTTTATTTCTGTAGCATTTATTTATCCTCACCTATACTCCTTGAACTGGGCAACAACTGTATTATAATGACATTTTATGCATACTATTCCCTTAACACAATATATAAAAAATATATTTAATATAATTTATATATTAATATAATTGATATATTTATAAATATATAAATAGCATATATGACTATACAAATAATAAATGTATGAATAAAAAATAATACATATATAAATAGCATATTTTTTTCACATTTATTCCATGATAGTTCTTTGAGGGAAACAAAAATAAAAATGCCGTATTTTATGTAATCTAATATCCCTTCACAGTACAAAAAATACAAAATTAAATTAATTATAGTACCGATCAAAATTATAATGGTATTGATAACTAGATCCTAAAAATAATTATAAAATTACATCACTATCCTTTTTTCCTTGTTCTGGAAGGAATTTAATTCTTTCCTAAATTTTAGTGTTCCCCAATAAATCCGTGACTGTCCATTGCAGCTTCATAGAAGGATTCTTCTTAGATAGCAATAGTAGTTCCCAGGACACACCTGCCAAACTGATTTTTTTTAATGGGAATCAGTGGAGGAATAGGCCTGGATATTTACCAAACTTCCCAGGTTTGGGGAATGCACAGTCACGACAGAACACTGTTGATAAACTGATTCACTGAGTCACTAACCCAGGTGTAGGAAGTGTTAGAGCAGAGAGGGTAGAGCAAAGACATAGAGGCTCACATGGGATTTGATTTTGGAGCTATTAGTTGGGAATAATGTGTATAAAAACAAAAAATAATTTCAATTTTTAAATTATTATCATACAATTTGTATTATTTTACTTTTATTTTTAAAAGGATGAATCCGTCATCAGTAGCCCCAACTTTTGATTTATGTTGCTCATTCAGTTAACTTTTCATTGAGTTTTTTTCACTTAGCCAACACTACAGTGAGACATTTTCTCCCCTCACAAATACTTCCAATAAGCGTTTTCTTACAATTGGTAGATTTTTATACTACAAAATAAATAAAGCAATAAGTTAGAGCAAAATAAACATTTTTAAATTATTTTATTTGTGGTTTCATATGGTGAGCAGGAGTCCTCCCTTCCTCTGCCCTCTGTGCCTTTAAAAATTTGAATACAATTAACTTTCAACAACAAAAAAGAAAACATGTTCTTGCTAATTATATCACCGAGTCCTTCAACCATGTATTGCATTAATTAAATCCACAGAAAACAAACGCTCCTGGTCTCATTTTTGACACTTTGGGCTTCACCAGGGGCAAAGTTTCTCTTAAGGAAGGAGGCCCACAGCTCAACCTTGGGCATAGTTATGCGACCTACGATGAGCTACTTCAGAACTGACCATGCTCTTTCCTTTTGGTCTAATACAATCCTTGATCCTTGAGAGGATTTTTTTTTATCACAGTGATAACACTTGTTTTATTTTTTGTATTTAATAACAGGTGCTTTTCTATTTATTGCATTATTCGGTGTCCATGTGTAATTGATTTATTTTTATTATTTAAATGAAAATAAGAAATATGGGTATCAAGGCCAGAAATGCAGTATGTTCTTTTTGGAAGACTTTTTCTGATTCTCCATGTCTCTTTCCCTTCTGGGATACCCATTATCTTTATGTCTCCATTCCTAATGGAGGCAGATAGTTCTCAAAGTGCTACTTTTTCTTTCTTTCTTTTTTTAATTTAGCATTTGTCTTTCTTCTTCTACCTAGTTCCTCTATACATTATTATTTTCCAGGTTAGTGTCAAGGTGACTAATTCAATCCTCAATTTGATATATTCTAGTTCTAGTTTTTCCTCTTGAGTTCTTAATCTCATTGACTGAGCTCTTTATACCCTGAATCTTTTTTATTTTATTAGTTTCAACTTCATTTTCTGTTCATTAATTTTACTTCTCAGGCCATCCATTAGTTTTCTAAATTTTGTGTATCTCTTTGACTAGCTTTTCTGAGTTCTTTTGTATCACTTTGACTTGCCTTTCTGCAATTCTTTTCTCTTTATTACAGCAATTTTGAATTCTCTAATAGGGAGATAAAATCTTCCATGTCAGCTCTTCCTGGTGGCGCAAGGGGTTAAGACGCAACCTATGAAGCTTTCCGCAGTCACTGCAGCACATGGCACAGCAGTCCTCTCTTGGCTCGCACGCTGCTCCCCTCAGCAGTGTGTTTCAGTAGATCTGCCTGTTCTGCTCCCCACTGTCTCTGGTGAATCCTCTCACCTCCCACACCTCTGGCCTGTACTTGTGTGCATAAATAAAAAAATCTTAAAAAAAAAAATCTTCCACATCTTTGTGGTTGTGGAGAGTTATTCTCTCCTTGTATTATCATAATCCCTTAAGGTCTCAAGGTGCCATGTGCTATATATTTTTGCCTGCCCGTTGTGCTGCTTTAGATTTCTTTATTTAAAAAGAAAATCTATGGCAGTAACTTAGAGATATGAAATTCATTTATATCTCCTGTAGAAGGTGCTATGATTTCATAGCACTTGATTTTAGTTTTTTGGCCTTTGTAGGCTTCCAGAGGTACTGAGAGCTTTTCTGCAGTTGACGAATTAGAGGGTGGAGAAGGGGCCTGGAGTGGTCCAACCACTGGTGAGAATGGGCTGGGTATAGAGGAAGGACTGGTTCATGTTTGTCCCACTGCCAATATTCCTTTTCTCTGGGTCCTATCAGTGTACTTCACAAGGTCAATTCTAGTTCCAATGGGTAATGGAAATGCATTCCAGAGCACTTTCGTTGTTCTTTTTTTTTTTTTACTGATGACCTGGCCTGGGGGGAATACCCCAGCTCCTCCACACGTGTCAAGGGTGTGCACTCCACACTGTTCAGCTTTCCTTGCACAGGGTCCTTGGGTGAACCAATAGCTCAGCTGTCTTTTTCCCCTGCCTGGACCACAGCTTTTAGGTGGTTTTCTCTACTCAAATCCTATTCAGTGAAACCTCTTCAACACCATCTGTGTTGTTCTCTGATATTGAAAGAGTCTCTCCGTTTTACCGCAACTCAGGCCTTTCTGGGTGTAGCATCCCTCTGGTTAACTATAAGATAATCCTCTCAGGAATGAAACAAGGAAACTCCTCTGTCACCATCTTGTCAGATGAGAACAGTACTCAGCATTCACATCTTTTGTTCGACTTAAGGTGATTATTGAAATATATCTATGTACAATTTTGTTGATTGTTTTCTGGTTGCATTCTGTGTCCTCTGGTTTCTCTCTATTTCTTTTTTCTCTTTCTCTCTTTCCTTTAGGCTTAATGGCTTTCTTTAGTGGTATGTTTACATTTTGTTTTCATTTATTTTGTGTTTTCACTATAATTTTTTTGTTTGTTTTATAGTTGTTGTGAAGTTCACATATCACCTCTCATGTGCATGTCTTGTTTTGAGTTGGTAGCTATTTTAATGTGAGCACATTTTAATACTTTACAATTTTTGATCCCCTGTTTTATATTTTTGGTGTCCATTTTACATCTTTGAATTATATGTAAGACAAGAAATTTTAAAATATTATTTTATGTGAACTCTATCAAAAATATCTGAGTGATCAATTTTATGAAAAATATAGCATCAAAATTTAACAAAAAGATTCAAAAATACAAGAAGTATCAGTAGAAAGAAGGTAGTAGTACACAGAACAAGTAAACAAAAGCAAATTTGAATATAAAGAATTTCAATTTTCAAAAATTTTGTTATTTTAAAAATGCTAGAGATAGAAAACAAAAACAGAAAATGTAAGAAGGGAAGTGGACAGAATTACTAAAGATAACTTAATCAAGTAATAAACAAAATGACTGAATACATAAATAAATTGAGAAAACAGAATCTGAACAAAAATATGTTTACAAAATAGTGTGTATATTCTGTCATAATATGCACTATGTATACACATTTGTAAAAATTAGAATGAAAATAGTTTTTTCTTCTTCCATCATTTTAGTAGCCACCCTAACTTCTATTGTAGCAATGTTTGTGATAAAAATAACAAATCAAAGAGAGAGATTTAGTATTTCAAGTTACCCTTGAGTAATTTACTGAAGAAAAAAACCAAAATGATGTAGAACTGTTTACAGCATGTTTTTTTCTTTTCCCTAAAGTAAAACTCACTTTAATTTTATATTCTTTTCTCAAGTAAAGAATTTTGAAGTCCAGAAAAACTTTAAATAATAAAATTCAATAAAGACAGGAAGTAGAAATAGAATTCCGGCTTTAAAAAAAAAATATGGAATTTAGCTTTTGAAATAATGTATAATCTATTTTCATATCCACTTATAGATATGATTGACATTTTTAGGACTTACCCTCAGGTCACAAATCCATACATGCAATACACTGGGCAGGATCTATCACACACTTAAGAGCATATTCAACCATGATCCAGACTGTGGGAGTTTTACATCCAATATTTTACCACAATAGAGCTAAGGGAGCAATAATAAATTGGGTTTTTACCTAAATGGCAAATATATCTCTCTATTGCATATCTAAAAGATACTGGAAATGAGATGACCATAAAAATAATCTGATCATTCAAAACCATACTTTGAAATTCACTATAGAACAGGTTTCAAGATAGGTTCTGAAGTTTCATAGTGAATTCACAAATGACTTAAATACATTGGGTTCTAGCCCTCTTTTGGGATTTCTAGTTCACATTTTAATTTCTAACTTTTAGCTTCATAACTGGAGAAATATTAAACATCCAAATGCAGATATCCAGGAATTTTTATCCACCCCATGTTTTCCATCTAAAAAGCATATTAGGTTTTTCCAGATTCCATAAGTAATATATAATATGTGAGGGAGGTATGCAGATGCCAAACCTCTGTCCACAGAGACAACTTTCCAGAAGATGGGAACAGAAACAGGGCCTGCTAAAAGGTTTCCAGGCCTGGACGTCCAAGGAGTTGGGTTGAAATATGACCCTTGTAGAGCAGAAACCACGGGGTAAAATTTAAAAACAAAATGTGTTCTTTAAATAACATTTCACTTGCTGACTATAAAAAACGGAAACAACTACTGGGTGTCCAGGCAGAACATCTAAAATCTTTAACAAATGGTGAATCACAAATCAAGTCAAACACTGGACCAAGAATAAATATTGAGTGACAGTGCACTGCTCAGGGAGAAAGTGAGTTTTCCTTAAATCTTTAATCTCCTGGAAGTCTGTTTATTTTCTTAAGTTTTAGAAACATATTTGTCCTAGGCATAAAATATTATTCTATTCGAGGCTTTTCTCCTCCAAAGTAAGGCCTTTTTATGTTTCAGGGACATAAATCAGAGCTTTCATTTTTAAAACAAAAGTCTTTAAAAGTCATGTTCTAAAGAGTACATTTTGCTGAATATAGAGGTAAAGAATTATTAGCTGTTAGATATTGTGTATACTAGCTTCCTCTCTTAAACACAGCCTTATTTTAATTCACCTTTCTCAATATTCCACTTATGAAGACAGAATTTCACAACTGTAGTAAATTTAATTATGCCAACAGAAGCCCAACCATTCCTTTTTTGTTCCTCTTCTTTTCTATTAAATTCTATTTATACTTAAATATAGAAAATCAGAGCTAGAAGTAGAATTGAAATTACCTTGATGAACTTTTCTCATTAATTGTCCTTAACTACTATCAAAACATGAATAATTGAGCAGAAGAAAAATAAAATCATTTGATTAAAAGGGTAATCAAAAAATAAGTTCAGGGCCTCCCCTGGTGGTGCAGCAGTTGAGCGCTGGGTTGTGAAGCTGTCTGCAGCCTCTGCAGTGCCGGTTCAATCCCCGGCTGCCAGAGAGGGTCCCACATGGCGCGACAGACCTCTCCTGCTGCGCCCTCTGCTCCCCTCAGCAGTGTATTTCGGTCCATCTGCCTGTTCTGTTCCCCACTCTGGCTCTGGTGAATTCTCTCACCCTACAGCGCTTCTGACTATACCCAGTGTTTGTATAAATAAATAAATCTTTAAAAAAAATTAAAAATAAATAAATAAATAAGTAAAGTAAGTTCAATTTTCCTTTTGATTTGTTCACTGGTGCTGCACTTAGAGAGTTGAGCTGTTCTCTTGCTGAGTGTCTAGTTTAATGAAGAAAAGATGAATGTGGAGTGTGAGAAGTAGTCTTGCTGCCACCTACCTACCTAACCTCTAGGCTCTCTGGTCACTCTCTCAAAGTAATCAATCTCATATTGTTGGGTATAGCTCTGCTAGAGAATCTCTCTGTTAAAGCCATCCTCACTGTCAATGATATGAAAGACACAGCAACTCCACCCTGGCCTTTGGCTTCCAATTAAACTTCCTCAGTAACCTGACTTTTATTTGTCTTAATTACAGAGCCCTGGGACTCAGATTTTTCATAATATTCCAAAGTCGAATATTATGAAGCAAATGTTTGAACCAAAATGCATAATGTTCAAGTTCTAGTCCTCAATGGGATTTCAATGGTGTTTGGAAATGGGATGTTTGGGAGGAAATTGGGTTTAAATAAGGACATGAGTGTCGGCCCCCAAGAAGGAAAGAGTGTCCTTATAAACAGAGTATGAGAGAACAGAATTTAAATTTTCTTTTACCTGTGAGCACATGAGGAGAAGGCAGCCAATTGTCTTTAGTTCTTACCAGGAACCGACTCTGCCAGGACCATGATTTTGGACATTGCATTTTGTTACATCAATCTGAACTGACTGCAACATAGAAGTATTACGCTTCCCTCAGTATCATTCAAGAGCAACATTCCTCACCCAGCTTGGCCACCCTGAATGTCTCTTTAGTCAGTGCCTTGAGAAATGAGGGATGATTGTTTTTTCCCAAGGACTAGTAGGTGGGTCCTGGTTGTCATACTCCATGTGACCAGCCCATTAATCTTCCTCACTAAAGCCCTGTGATCAGGGATGCCTCGTAGACATGAATGTATCCATGATACACAAACCAAAATGCTGAATGTGAATGGTAAGTTACAACGTGGAATGTAATGGAATCATGGTGTTATAAATCTGAGTTGTAGCTTGGAGATCATTTCTGCTGCAATACCTTTCTTCAACAGCTGAAGAAATGAATCTCCAAAAACAGACCCAAATTCATGTCAGGGTGATAATGGACACAGGAATAATATCCTGTCAATCTAGACTGCTCAGCTCATGTTCTGCTTTAAAGAGCCATTTTTATCTTATAAGATGTTAAAGAAAAAGCTTAAGATAAATTTGCAAAATCATACACACATGCATATGGCCCATTTTGTATTCTAAGACTGGAAACATTGATATCACCATGCATGCTTAATATTTTACCACATGCTGGGATTACAGCATGACAAATCAAAGCCATAATAGTAACCATAGCTTCTTGTTCTTCCAATTTAAATTGTCATCTCCTGAACCAAAAGCCTTCCACATCAATTGAAGTAAAAATCAGACAGACATGCTTGTTATGTATTTTGGGATGGAGAGATAAACAAGACAATCTATGCCTTGAGAAAATACAGCACAGTTAGAGAGGCTGAGAGTTGCTCAAACTCTCTGCAAGAGAAATATCAGGTTTACTTCTAAGGTTCTATAATCAGAAGCAAAGTCTCACAACTGAACAAAGGAGGTAAGTACATTTCTTTCGGGAAGAATAAGATAGACTTCATACAAAAATCGCAAATGGTGATAAAGATTTAGGCAAAAAGAGAGAGAGGAAGACACAGAAAATTAAGGAAACATGGTGACCAAGATGTGCCTAGAAGTGGGCAATGACCAGACTTTTCCAGGGAGCAGTGTCTGAGCCAGTGTTACTGAAGATAATGGAGAATGTAAAGGGTGGCAATTAGACTAAGAATTGGGAAGGCAGGTCAGAGCCAGCCAGATAACTGAGGGCTTATAATTGCATGCTAAGAAGTTCATTCTAATTTAGTCGATGGGGAGCCAAGATAGGATCAGGTCTTTGTTAATTATAAAATTACAATAATAAAAACAAATAATAACAAAATATTTTGAGATATTCTTCTTACTCTTCTTTTAGACATTCATTTAGACATATTGAGTTACCCAATTTGTCATCAATTATCAATAAAACCTTATCACCAGACTTAACTTTGCTTGTGATTTGTTTAATCTTTTCAAAATCTGCTGATGTTTTCACTTGTTGGCTGCCAAGATTCTGGCTCCAGCTTCAGTCATCACTTAAGAGCTCTTTGGCTGCCCTTCTCCATTCATCCATCACATGCTTAAAGTCCATCCAAAATTCTGCAGTACATCTCACTTTTTCCATTTCTTGTAATGCACATGTTATATTTGCATATTGTACACCTGAAAATTAGATTTGAGTAATTTCTGGTTCTTATGCTTAAAACTCTTTATGCCTTTGTGCTTATGCCATTCAAGGCCCTTCTTGTTAAGACTGGATTTCAGGGGCCTCCCTGGTGGCGCAGGGGTGAAGACACAACCTATGAAGAAATCCGCAGCCCATTGCAGCACGGGTTCGATTCCCGGCCAGCCAGGGAGAAACCCACATGGCAGGACAGACCTCTCCTGTCTTGCCCGCTGCTCCCCTCAGCAGTGTACTTTGGTCCATCTGCCTGTTCTGTTCCCCACTCTGTCTCTCGTGGGTCCTCTCACCCCCTGCATCTCTGCCCTGTACTCCAATTCTTGTATAAAAATAAATCTTTAAAAAAAAAAAAGACTGGATTTCAGGGGCTTTCTTGGTCATGGTTCAGTCTGATTAAGAAAGAAAAAAAAAGGGATTGCTCTGAATTTGCCTGTGAAATTGAGTTATAGTTATTTCCGGGCATTGATTACTATGTTGAATATTCTAAAACTGACCTTAACATCTCCTGCCTCCTGTCCCACTAAATATTCTTCATGAATCCTCAGTCACCTTATCCAATTATTTTGTAATATGATGATAGCTACTAAAAGTAGCAAGATTTTTTCATTTCATAGAAAGATAACACTTAAGAAAAATGTGGAAATTCCTTTTTCAATAGACAAATCTCTATTTCCATAGATTAAAAATTCCCCGTTAGATTCATCTGTTACCTCTTTCCCTTTCTTTCTTCTTCTTTCTTCAAGACTACTTCCCTAGTCTTCCTTTTTTTAATCTCTCAGCATTTAATGGAAAATGGCTCCTTCAGCAATCAATATTCAGTAGTTTTAAAGATAAGAAGATGTTACTTAGAAGAATATGCCCATTTTAGAGATGAAAATCCTGATACTAAGAAGATCTATTTTAGGTTTCTTTATAAAGGCAGTTAGTTATTATAGGAACACAAAGCTCCCAATCTCAGTTTGCTGTGAAAGTTATAACCCTGACTTAAATTAGTTTGAAAGAGATCATGATTCCTTTTTCTGTCTTGAAAATAACCTTAACTTTTGGCTAAGAAATCAATTACATCATATCAATTAACTTAAGGACAGAAAAGCCTCCCTAAGACCTGGCTGGCCCAGAACCCAGAAGGAATCCAACTTTGGCTCCAGGAAGAATTTTTTATGGACATGAACTAGCCTCAGTAGCCACCATAGAATCCTATCATTTGCTTTAATCATCTTGCACTAAATACTTGATTTAGCAAATGCTACTTAGGCATGACATATGTTAGTTTTCTGTACTAAGAAAAATATTTTCATTCAGTTTAGAAAATTATTTCAGTTAGTTTATAGAATGCCAATACTCATAAATTGATCATTTTCCTCTGTAATTTATCACACTTATGTAGCTTTTTAAAATACCATTACAAATTTGCTTTAATTTCTGAAATTATGGAAATAACATTCAAGGATATTATATCCATATTAAAATCATATAATTTATTTTTTATGGAAATCACCTGATTTTTGGCAATTCCTGATAAATAATGTGTAAATAAGTATGCACAAGAATAGTAAAAGGTAACTATCTATAAATAAAATATGAGAGAACTGATTTTATGGAGAGAGGTCTGACTTTGGAACTAGAAACTGAAGTTTGGCCATGTGTTATTGCTAGAGTTTAGCCAATTTATGAAATTTCTTTACATGAAATTTGGACTACTAATTGCAATAATGTTACAAAAATATACTGTTACTGATATATTAGAAATTTCCTAGGGTGGCTCTTATTTTGTGCTCAAGATCTTAGTCTTCTTTACCTATTCTCAGAATGCAAAAACATTGTACCACTGTAATGAATACTTTTTATTTGACCTTATGATTTCACTGGATTTGATCACTGTTAGTTTCAGAAAGCATTCAAGTATAAATAAAAGAAGAATGGAGTCCATTTACTTCTTTCTAATTGCAAATGCATTTTACCAACAATGATATAAAAAGAGAAATGCTTTAAAACAACAATATTTCCTCAGCTAACTAGTATAGTATTTACTGGGAATTATCTTACAAATATTACTGCTTCAAAACTAAGGCTTATACTTGGGAAATGATTAGATGGCTGTTGTTTTAATCCACCAATTTTTGGAGAAATTTATTATGTAGTAAAGTGTAATGAACATTTCCTAGGAAAAAAGACTAGTATGTTAGGAGCATAATTAGTCAAGGATACCATGATCTCAAATGAGATCAGATATTTTATTTTGGGTGCACTAAAAGAGAAGTGAGTGTAAAGTTGGGGTTTTTCTGGTTTAATAGAGTAAGTAAAATACAGACAGTAAAGATTGCTTACAAGGAAGGGAACAGAGTGGTGGACATATAATCATGGACTTCAATATAAGCAGGAAAAAATTTAAACTTTTAAGAGGATGCTACAAGTGGGAAAGAGAGAGCAGTGGGATTTTTAGAGGCACTGGAGAATTGTAGATGGAGGAGTACGGAAATAAATAAACCTGACAGATAAGAGAAGTAACCAGAACTCAGATTCCTCAAACTGAGATTCTGGAGTTTACATTTCCTTGTGGATTCAAAATTACATGAAAGGTCATAGGAGAGAGTGACTGAAGTGGTTGGAGAAATATCATCACTGAAGTGAAAGCAAGACCAAGATAATAGGTAGATCATAAATGAGGTAGCCAAGAGCAAGAATGATGACATTAATAGTGACTAAAAAAAGAAAATCTATGAGCCATTTATGTGCATGTGTGTTCATAAATCTAAACTATACATTTTACTTCTTCCAGAAAAAAAGGTTCTTAAAGGTAAGGGCTATATCTGGTTAACTTTGATCTTGTTCATCATCATTAGTGTATAGTGTTATATTTAGGATGTGATAGTTTAATGCCATTTGGAAAAATGAATAACTTTTAAGAAACAATTTAACAAAACTATCTACCAAGGTAGAAAGGTTTAAAGGTTTAATTGCCTCTTATCTAAACCTTATAGGCATGAGAAGCAATGTCTGGCAAACATAATTTTGCATCTTCCTTGTAGGAACATGACTGTGATTATTTTTTTTAAATATTTATTTATTTTATACAAGAACCGGGGTACAGGCCAAATTCGCAGGAGGGTGAGAGGATTCACCAGAGACAGAGCTGAGAACAGAACAGGCAGACTGACGAAATACACTGCTGAGGGAAGCAGCGGGTGAGACAGAAGGGGTCTGCCGTGCCATGTGGGACCCTCGCTGGCTGGCCGGGATTAAACTAGCGCTGAAAAGGCTGCAGACAGCTTCACAGCGCAGTGTTCAACCCCCTGCGCCACCAGGGGAGGCCCTGTGATATTTTTCATTTATTCTGCCTGTGACTATTCTCAAAACTCACACTGAAACATAGATACAAAATGTTAATGTTACAGAACTGCTCTTAAGAATTGCCACAGTTCCAATAAGGCCACATTCCTATAAGCCTAATTTTCTTTTTAATTTTTGCTTAGAAGAACTGGGGTGTAGGCCAAAGGTGCAGGGTTGGAGGGGGGACGAGGATTCACCAGACACAGAGTTGGGAGCAGAACAGGCGGATTTACTAAAATACACTGCTAAGGAGCTAAGGGGAGCAGCCCCCATGAGATAAGTCTGCTGCATCATATGTGGGTTAGCTCCCTTGGCTGGGGATGGAACTCAGGTGGTAGTGGTCATAGTGCTGAGACTTAACCCCTAGGCCACCAGAGAAGCCCTAAGTGTAATTATTTTTAATGTAACCCTATGTGCCAGGATTCCAAGTTTATTCTTATTGTCTTATAGTCTTATCTGATGAAGTATTTGTATTAAGATTTAAAACATTCTGTAACCAGGTAGGATTATTAAGAATTACCTTATGACAAGTTCTAACAGTTCTAACTTGACAGTTATAACTTTTGCAAAGCTCTGACTTCTTTCTAGTTTAGTTGTATGTGAGGTAGATATGAAGAAAACAGAGTTTGTAAAGGCTATCAGTATGAACATCTTTCTTTTCTCAACAATTTCTTGATGTGAGGAACTAACACCTCACTTTCCAGTCTCAATTTGCAGGCTATTTACTGGTAAAGTGTTAATAACTTCAATAGGACCGACTAGGGACTGCTCACTCCTCAGCTCAGTTAATGATGGAAAAAAATTGAACTTCTTTTGTCAGCCAGATGAACCATTGGTGTCACAGTCTTGATGTGCATGAGGTACTTGGGTCACCAGTTGGTGGGGTCAGTGGAAAAAATTTGAGGACAACTAGAGGGTGGATATACATAAAATATATGTCCTGCCATGAGGCTTAGAACAGTTTGAATTTTTTTGCTATGCTGGTCATTATTTACTATATATGATGGAAAGCTAAAATGATGACAACTCAAAAGTGCACATAATTAATTTTGAAATTTTGAAACTTCTCTTTGGAGTATCTTAACAGGAGAAGTCTTTTGATACAGTTCTATATTTAGTTGTATACATGAATATTCTCATGGTTTGGCAAAATCTAAATCTGGCAAAGTTCGAAGGTGCTATAAATAAACACAGAAACATATTTGTTGAGTTATCTAAATATAAGTTTAAAATAAAATCAGTTTCTGTTTAAACATTTGGATAGAAATATTTATAATAAAAAATTAAAAATGAAAATATCCTGTGCTTGGCAAGAATTATGCCCTGAACTTTCCAGGTAAATTAGTATCTATAGAGAAAATATCTTGTTTTGGAGAAGATTATACAGAGAAGAATCTGAAGTATAAATTTTCAGATTTTTTAACCACAAAATGGACAAGATTTTTTGCAATTTCATTAAAAAATAGTAAAATCATATTGAATAAAAATGCATTCATCAGAAAACAATTAGAGCCATGATACTAAAGATAGAGCAACATGGCGGCGAGGAGACGCTGCGAGTAAGATCTCCCATTAAAAAAAGTTAATAGGGAGGAAAAGCGGCAGGTCCCAGTGAGAACTGGGACACGGAAGATAAACGGGTGACTCCAACAAACTGCCCGAAGAAGAAAGTTGCCATAAAAGAGGACCAGAAGGGAGGAAAGCGCAGAACCCTGCTCCCCTCCCCTGCCCACAAAGTCGGCACTCTCCGACCAGCAGAGAGGAGGGGAAAAAAAAAAAAAAAAAAGATAAATATGGATTTAAAAACTGATAAAAGTTATTAAATGCAGACCAGGAATAACTATTATATTTGCTATTTTTTAAATTAAAATAAGCATTATGAAGAATTGCTTTGGCTTTCTATATAAAATGTCATTTGTAAAAAAAAAAAGTAACATATACCCGAAGAGTAAGAATCCTCCATTTCTGAATCATATAAAGTGTTGTAAAGAAAAGTCACCTTAATTTAAAAAATGATTAGAAAAAAGAATTTTGTTTTGAAACATAGTTTTTGAAAAGAACTATTTTATAGACCGGCCAATATAATAAAAACAATTTTCTGATGAATATAGACAGATACTTCAAAAATTTATATATATTTAATTATTTTAGCATCCTTCTCAAAATGTTTCTGTGATAAATTATATAACTGCCACCATCACTGCTTTTTTTTCCTTTAGAATAACTATTAATTTTATTCACAATACATTCTGAGCAATGTTATGGAAATCAAATAAACAAATGTGTACTATAGGTGTTTTGTATTGGACCTCAGACTATTTTAAGGTTGAGAGAGATATCAGAGGTCATGTAGTACAAGCCACTCCACACTTTGCTGCTGAGTACACAAAACCCTGAGGAGACAATGTCAACTCACATTCGTAACACTGAATAGCAGCAGACATGGACCCAGAATTCAACTTTCCTAACAGTCAGTGGATGTTCTTTTCAGTATAAATGCTTCAGTATATCAAGCTTTATTCAAGGAGTCCTACAAAGTGATAGTCATTTCCAACTAAAGGAATTTTTCTTTGTTTATTATGATTCTTGTTGATTGTAATTTGCAATTTAGAAGCAAAAATTAGAATTTTTCCACCACTTAGCTCTTCCTAAGAATTTTTTCCATATATTGGCCTGAAAAAAAAAAAAAACAATTGATTATGTAGTTTTATGGGTTTATTTTTCAGCTGGATCATTCTGAATATTTTTCATAACTTTATAATGAAATAAAAAACAACAGTTTAAAGCCTTGGTATTCAGCTTGTGGTTTAAATACTGACATTAGGGAATGAGTAGTTCTTATTTATCTGAAGACTGCTATTATGATGACATTTCCTTTCTACAAAGTTTTAGCAAAATGGCCAACTTCAGTTTTTATTGCTTTTTGGAGGATGAAATCATATTTGTATTCCAAGAGGAAAAATAACCACCAAATTAAAAGCAAGTTGTCTTCAGTTTGCATTATATTCTCTACAGTGATGGTTGGGCATTCAAAGTCACTATTCTCCCATTTCCCCTTTTCCCATTGGGATAATCATCTTGAGATAGGTGAGAATTTCTCACCCAGGTTATGAGGAAAAAAAACACTCATGTGCTTTGTGCATTTATGGGTAGGAGCTGACACTTTCTGATAGCATTTGAGACTTTTCCCTTTGATTAAAAAATAAAATGTCAATTTCCAAGTAAAGATGAAGGTTTCTTTCAGACTATGTGTTCATAACAACCACCATTTCTCTTTCTTCATTGGAGGAGGTAAGAGGACCCACATGAACACCCTTTTCACCCAGAGAGGCTATGGAGCAGGTTCCCCAAGATGCAGGGATACCATACACCCTTATCACAATCATGAACATGTAATATCTTATCCATACCTCCAAAAAGATAATACAACCTCAAGACAATTTGATTTCAAATACAAAGATTAATTCTCAAAATTCAAATTGTAAGATGTTAGACCTAACCCAAAGCAAAATAAAAAAAGAAAAGTTGTTTGCTAAAGACAGAGTACTTTAATTTTTTGTTGTTTTTTAAGGGAAAGATATTGTCAAATCACTCTTGGAAATAATGTCACAGTCCATCTAACTGAAGTGAATAAAATGAAAATACTCAAATGACATTTTCTCAACATTTAAGATAATCCTACACATTTCAAGAATCAGCTTTCAAAATATTTTTTAGTTCACATTCAGGTTCAGCTCATAGTCTATTTTTAGCACTGTATAGATTTAGAGTTACATAAATATAACGATTTGATTTATATATATTTTGAAATGACTGCCACAATAAATTTAGTTAGCATCCACCATCATAGAGATACAAAAATCTTATAAAGGAATTATTTCCTGTGATGATTACTCTTAGGATTTTCTCTCTTTTCAACTTTCAAATATACAATAAACCAGTATTAACTACAGTCATAATATTATACCTTACATCCCCGGTACTTATTTATCTTGTAACTGGAGGTTTTTGTCCACCTTCTTTTTAAAAGACTTTGGATGTTTGAAAGAGATTGGTCAACACTACACTGTGCAAAGAAAACATTTTCATATTTATGGCACAATTTCGTCTGGCAAAGATGAACTGTCATCCACAGTGACTTAATGGACCAGTGAAACATGCAAGCAAGTACAAGTACTGTGAGAAAATTACATCAATTGCATTTCCCACACATCTTTAATTACAATAAATTATATATATTTCTACCCTGATGTTGGGATACTTTAACATGAGTCTAGAAAATAGAAACTGTTAACATTTATTAAAATGGAAGCATAGATATATCCATGTTGAAAAGAATAATATTACCACAAAACCTGTGATTAATTAAAATTGCTCTCCATCTCATTCTTCTGCATAAATGTGCACAACATAAGAAATAAAATCCATATTATTCTCCATGGCCCACAAGATGCTACCTGACCTGTCTCCAACAACATTTCTACTATACTTCCTACCTCTCTCCTCCTGCAACCACACTTCAGTCACATTTTCCTTTATGTCCCTTGAACAGACAACTTTGTCTCTGCCTTGGAATCCTGGAATGCTGACTCCATGTGTTCACATTGCTAGTACATGCTTATCTCTCAGCTCTGAATGCAAAACTCACTTTATTGACTATCCATTCCAAGGGGAACACAGCATCCTAAAATCCTCCATTACAAATCCCCATTTTATATTCTTTGTTGCTTCAACTCTAATCTACCATCTATCTACTGGTTCACATGTATTTTGCCTATGTACTCTGCTGGTATGTAAATTCAAGTGTTATCTACCTTATTCTCCACTGTTTTTCTAGTTCCTAGAAAATTGCCTGGATAATAGTAGAGAAAAGAAGAAACAAATCATTCATATCATTTTAGTACAAAATAGAGACTATCAGAGGAGATTAAATATAACTTTATGGTGCAGAAATTGATGTTAAAATCTTAAAAATCCTTCATTTGCTTGATTGCTTTGCCTATGCAAAGTGTAAAGAAAGTTTTCAAGAACTGCTGGGGACAGAAACAATAGTGCAGCCTGCCTGAAAGTGATGGAAACATGCCTTCTGACTCATCTATAGGCATCTGCATGGTCAGGTGTAGGAGGGTTTAGTTGTGGAAAACATTGCTAACTGTTCAAATATTGCAACAGACTGAACTAACAGCAATGGCAAAAACCCCCAATCCCACTGTTGTCAAAGAAGCAAAGGGTATTAGAATTATGGTAGTAAGAGAACAGATAAGGGAGAACAATGCCATCTTTTATTTACACTTAAATCTCTATCTCCTCTTGTAATCTCTTGACCTGCATTTCAGCCCATGTCTGAAGAGATCTAAAAAACATCCTGTTTAAGTTACCATAGGGCCACTCAGGCTTCAACATGTTAATAGTCGGGTTTGCCTTTATCCTCTACAGAACATTCCCCTTCACAGACCAGAAAATGTGCAATCATCCATCAAGTTTTCCTATATCTGTGACACATGTTCTCATATGTACCAATCCCACCAAAATGCCTCCTTGAGGTGACTTTTGGTACAAGTCCTTTTCTCTGTCTTGGAGCCCCTGGCTTACACTCAGGTCATGTTACAAGACCATGCATTCATCTTTTCTTGAGATATGCTGATCACCCCACAGGTAAACCCTAACTGAGGTCTGGAACATGGTCTTGCCTATTGAACTCTATCATCCTTAGAATTTTTTTAATCCTTAGAATTTTTCTCTGTTGAAATAAGTTAAAGGAGTAATATGGTTGGAATAAGAGGTTACAGGGGAGTTGTTGTAATTATGAACAAAAATAGGGCGAAATATTCATATCTAAATTGAAGTGTAGGTTGAATGGCTGGTAGAAATGATGGGGAAATGGGGAGCTAAATCTCACTAAAGCCACGCTTTATCACCACTGACACTAAGGGCCCAGTTAGCCCTATTTCTACATACTCTGATCACAGTTTCTTATTTATGCAGTAAATATTATTGTGGGTAGACAACACAAAGATCTATTATAGGACAAGATAAGAGCCAGATCTCCTAATTCTAAATTCAAAGTCCTTGTCTCTATAATTACATTGTCTCATTCAAGTGCAAACACAAGGACCACATATATCTCTGTATCATTTCTAAAATAAAAGTAATGTGGTTATTTATCAGCCTAGAGTATGACTAAATTACACCTTTGAGAAGTAATTGTTTCTAATTATTAAGTACTGCCCAAGAAAAAGAAATTTTTAATACATTTCATAACAGATAGAAAGAGATCAATGGAAACTTGATATATTTCTTATTTCATCTGCTGAGTAATCTTAATATTTTAAGAAAACCACTACAGCAAAATTCGAACTTATTAACTCCTCTTAAAAAAAAAAAAAAAAACTTTGAACCTTAATGAATGTATACTTTAAAGGAAAGTACAAAAGATTCTTAATAGTGGTAATCAAATCATTCTTAACAATAGCCTCTGTGGGGCCTCCCCAGTGGCACAGAGGGTTGAGTGCAGCGCTGTGAAGCTATCCACTGCCTTTAGGTGCCGGTTTGATTCCCAGCCGGCCAGGGAGAGTCCCCATCGCGCTGCGGACCTCTTCTGTCGCGCCTGCTGCTCCCCTCAGCAGAGTATTTAGGTCAATCTGCCTATTCTGCTCCCCACTCTGTCTCTGGCGAATCCTCTCACCCTCTCGTGCCTCTGGCCTATACCCCGTTCTTGTATAAAAATAAATAAATCTTTAAAAAAAGAAAAAAACAATAGCCTCTGTGATACACCAGCATGGCTGGCAAGAGGAAAGCTGATCAGGCTGACATTCAAGCTCACCACATATGGAATAGTTCACTTCAGTCTGCTTCATGGCCACAAATTACATACCTAATTCTTGTCTGCCAATTAAAGTAAGTAAATTTGTAAGGATGGCTAAATTAGAAACTGTAGCTATATTATGACAACATCACCTCTGGGGAGGAAATAATATTTTAAAAAGATATGCCTTTTTGATGATGAATCAGTGTGCCATAGGTACATAAGTGAAGATAGCATATGAATGTACTGGATGACGTCATACTTGGCACACATTAATTTTATAAGGAGAAAAGATGAACGTGTTTTTCTGGACCCCACAAAATATATGCACCTAAACTTCATTTTGCCACTTTATTAATATACCTCACTTTTCATTTCCAATCATATTTACTCAGTTGCAGATTTGCTTCTGAGAATAAGACTACAGAGAATAGGACAGTGGGTACATTTTCAAAACACTGCTTTTTGGTAGTTCTCCTCCAGAGGTATATTCTGGGAACACGTGGCATCTGAGAGCACAAATGATCCACACTCCAAGGTTTTTATACAATAACAATCAAAACCTCAGATAAGAAGAAAAAATGCTAATATGTACTTCTGTATAACTAAAACATCTCTCCATATTTTCATCTGCTCTGCCACAGTTAAACAGTAAGAGGTAGCCAAATGTTGGTGAAACCCACATGCATAATCCTTCACACCATCTAATATTTTCTTGCTGATTCTTACTTTAATTTTTCTTTAGATTATCTATCAGTCAAAAATCTTTGTATTTCAGTCATAGGATGTCATCCACTAGCTGCTAATAATTATAGCTTCTGCCTGTCTGGTGGCACAGAGGTTCTTCTTTCCAGGAATTCCAAGTTTGCCCTAGCTACATTTTGTGAGATTGGCCCTTTTATCAACTTCTTCAAACACCCTACTTTGTGTTCTTACAAGCTTTTAAAGCTTAGTAATTGATCGCAAGCTTGCATATGTCTTCATTTATGTCCAAATATACCTCCATATGAATTGATATATAAATGTTTTAATGCAGAGGAGAGGTATGAGAAGGAATGATATACAGGAAAGAAGATTGGGCCAGTATTATAGAGAGCCCTACTCAGCTGGACCTAGAGCCAGGGTTATCATCATGTGCCTATTATTCTGGGGCACAGATTTTATGAGAGCATCATGGACTTTGACTGCTCTCTACTGGATAAAAAATAGATTAGGTAGTTTCAAATGAATAAATACTTCAGAAGAGAGTGAGTGCATTGCTTTATATCTTATTTCTCCCATATTAGGGAAATAAAGACTCCAAAGATTCCATTTCTTCATTGTACTATTTTTATATATAAGATGACCGGTTATTACCTACTTCCTAAACTTCTGAGTATTTCAATTTGATACACAATAATAAATTTATTTCTGCTTCATTTAAAAATTTACTTTCTCTCATATTTATGACCAAGTCAATTCTAGCAAATAGCAATAGCATCATAATTATTAATGTATGATTAGGGGAAAATTCCAGGATATTTACATTTTTAACAATCACTAATTAATTTCATAAGAAGAATCTTTCAATTAAAAAATTAAAGTATATAGCAGTTAAATAATACTTGTTTTTTATTCTCTTAATCACAACAAATGTGTGGTCAACATTTATTCTAGACTATGTTCCTTCTCATAATCATGGCCTCGGATGTTCATAATGCTTTTATTAGTCTTGTTAAATCACTCTTCATATATTCTGACTAAGAAAGAACAGCAGAAAATGAAAATATAAAAGACAGCAAGTTTGAACATTAAAGGTTTGGCAAATGTCCTATGGAGCTCTTATACATATGAATTCTTAAACAACTATTCTATTGTTTATCTGAAAATATATGTCATCAAGTACATATACTTCCTCAGCTCCAGTAAGTGATTAGCTTTTTCCATCTTTTTCAAGGATAATTTCTGTGGTTTTATATAATTGGCTAGTACCAGAAACTAATTTGACATTGTATTATTTTACAGCTACTCTTGATTATTGGTACATATATTGATTTAAAGGAATACATTGGTACTTAAATACTTTGGTTTTTAAATACTCTGATGAAATTAAAAACTCATGGCTTAACTTTAAGAAGTTCTCTATTAATAGTTTATTAGTCTTTTATGAAATGTATCATGAGGATTTTGTAAACTGTCCCAAAGGCACAAATTTTAGCAGTTTTCCTGTAGCAGGGTTCCCTCTCCTCCATCACTGAAACTACCAGATCCTAAGAAAATCATTTGATGCTGGCAAGAAGCTAAATGTCTATAAATGTGATTAGACTGCACATGAAATATCCTTCTAAATACGAAATTCGTTTCTTTTTTTATTTTTTCTTTGCTTTATCTCAAACAACTAGAAGAGCTTGGCATAGATTAGGCACTGAAATATTAAATAAATGCATTCTTTCAAAAAAAAGGCTAAATTTCTCAAGTGTGTGCTAGTGCTTCCCATTGTTAATACTAGCCTGTAACAGAATCTGATGTAGATAGAAGCACCTTGTTAGGAATTTGTTTCTAAAAAAAATTAGAATCCTAAAAATGACACACTTAAAAAGAATTTCTTAAGTCATTTAGGCGTAGAGATTTATGTGAATGCCTGTAGGTTACCCAGCTGGTTAGAAGCAGGGCCTGGCCCAGGACCCAGTGCACCCAATGTTCACTTCTATGTTCTTCCCTTCACCCTGGTTTGTGCCCAGAAAACTTCACCAACCTTGTTAACTCTGATCCTATTTTTTTCAGACCACTTTTTTTTTTTTTTTTTTAGCCTCTACAATGTTCAAGCAATTCCTTTGAATGGAATCTCTGGAAAGATTTCTACAAGAAGCAGTAAAAAGTAGTACAGATTTTTATAATTGATTTTATTTTCATTATTTTAAGATATAAGCCACCTCCTTTTAGATTTTCAGCATATAGCTTAGTTGCTGTGCTTATGACGTGAAATTTTAAGACTATTGTTAGACTATTAATAGATGGCAGAATGCAGTATAGCCATTGAAATAAGAAGTCATACAGCTTTGTAAAATCAGATGAGAAAGTAAAATGTCTGTCATTTTGATCTTTGTTGTCTTTCTTTAAAGTCCCACTTGGGGTGTGATCCTAGATAATATGATGATTGTTTTTATCTACATGCCCTTTTTAAATTTGGATCTAACTCTTTGATGGTTAAAATCATTAGCTGTGAAGCAAAGTTATTATCTCTAGGTTTCTCATACTTAAATCAGTTGTAAAGACAAAATGAAGAACAGTTTAATAATCTGCTTTAGTAATTTAGCTTTTGCTTCATGTTTAATCATTATATTACATGCTGTAATTCAATATTATGTCGTATATGCAACAACTTAATTTTTTGCTTCTGACATACACAAAAATCTGTAATAGTTCTCCTTTCTAACATACTGTAATGTATTATAGTGTATAATTAAAATGATCATCCCCCCAAACAAAAGTTTTCATAATGGCTGGAGAGAAAAACTGTTAAAAAACCAAGCATCCAGCCTCTACACATCCACACAAGATACTCTTTTTTCATTTTGAATATTCTTTATATAGAGTTATTTAATTCACTGAACACAAACTTTGCTATTCATTTAGTTTAGAAGTTTTTGAAAATTCCCTAATTAACAATTGATATTACATAAAATGATACTAAATGAAACTGATATTAAATGAAGTATAGAATTAATAGTAATATAATTAAGTTAAATATTTTAAGTAACACCAGAAGGGTATTCCTTAATAAATAGCTAATATTCTACACTAGACATTACTATTTGATAGATATTCTTTATTTACTGTAAAAAAGAAATACGCAAACTTTCAAACTTTAGGGAATTACTGGCTTAGTAGTTATATGTTGGAAGTATTCTTTATAGGGCTGCACCACTAAAACAAGTTTCCCCTTAATTATTTGAAAAGCATTTCCAAACAGAACTCAGGACACACTGTTCCCTCCTATATTGATTTAGTTATGACAATTTCTGCATCAGGTCACTCTTGACAAATGCTACTTAGATTTATTCTAAAGAATCCTCAGGTATGAACTTTGTCACAGCGTCTTGGCATAGATTAAAGTCAACATTCTTTGGAAGACTTTTTTTCAAGGAAAAGGAACAGACAATTTCTCTGAGGAATGTCTCTTGGCAAAGCACTCAACTGCTTTATTAACAGCACTCAGAAGTTGTACTTCCATGCCATTCAGAATAGACTATTATATGCTGCTTTTGTGAATTATGGTTGTGGTAAATTTAAATAAAACTAAAGAATGTGTCATCCAAAAATCCAACAGTTGTAATTTTCTTTAAAAATAGAAAAAGAAATGGAAGGAGGAGAAGGAAACTTCACAACATATGTAATCTCCGTATTTTCTAGTGCTGAGGAAATAAAAATAGTATGAAGTTACCTATGGTTTGATCTATTCACACTGTATTATAATATGTAAATTTACAGATTATACAATTTAAATTGCATAAGACATACCAACTATAAATACAATATATTTATACAGCATTTTTCTTGGAAACCAAACAGGAGGGAATAAACAATCTTTGGTTTTTAGTCAGCTGATATTAAAAAGTAAAGTGACAAGTCAGTGTGAAGTAAGGGATGTGTTGGGCTCCAAGTTCTCAAGGCCAAGGGGAACTCAACTTAGCAATGTGCCCCAAAATAGAGTAAGCAAAGGGTCTCATGAGCCCATAGAAGAGAGCCATACACCTTAATAATGTAATCAGGGAAACAGAAAATGAAGAATCTCAACAATTATAATGATTGTAGTGTAATAGTAGAGTAAGGATGGACACTCCAGGTGTAATACATAACTTGTAAAGTGTCTTCAGGGCATTAATAATATTGCAAAGCAAAAAATAAGTAGGAAGATAACTCAGAAAGAATATGCACGCCATGGTGAAAAAGTATACATAATATATATTATACTACATGATGTATATCATACATAATCATGTATATATATATATATAATATATTCATAATTTGAAGTTGCAGGAAGTGATGGTGTTTAAGTGAAGGAATGAAACAACTAAAATTCATTCTGGTCCTATCCCATCATTAACTCAGATTTAGGTCAAGCTGTTTTATGCAATTCCTATCTAATTGTGTTAGCCCAAAAATGGCTTTCCTCAAACAAAAGGTATCAGAACAAAGCACCACATAAATCAGATAAAATAGAACACTGGTTGAAAATATGCCTGTTAGGCCCTTTTATTGTTTGTAGTAATCTCTAAGGCCTCTCCAAGAAATCCTCAGAACTCTATGGATGAGGGGTAAAAATGCTAGACTTACATATCTGTTTACTTTTCTGTGCCAAATCCCACAATTACTAGAAAATTTGAATAAGTTTTTTCTGTATAGTCTGACACAGTGGAATTTCCCCAAAAGACAATCTAAAGCATCCTTTCAGATCACTTTATCGTAAAAAAGTGACAAAAGTTTATTTCAATTTTTCTGCAAGCAAAGTTGCATCAGTTTAAGAAAATCCTTTGAGTGACTTTTATACTAACAAGGAGGATGTTCAGATACAATTCTCATATCACATGTCAAACTTGCACTGCTCTTAACCAGGTCTGTCCACTGAAGCCTAAGTCAAAGAGTAGGGCTGAATGTAAGTTAAAGTAACAATCTCCATTTACATAGCAAATAGTTTCTAGAAATCTATAAAGTAATGCAAAAATAATCTCTACATATCAGGACCTTTACCTTTACAAATGATATTTGAATTAGTCTTCACAACACACTTGGAAAAGACTAACTTTACCATGATTTACTAACACTCAGAAGAATTAACTTGCCCAAAGATACATAGGTAGTGAATACTGGAGCCAGAATTCCAAACCCATAGATGACTGATTATAAAAATCAAACAAGGTTATGTATGCAAAGCACTTAACTGGTACATAGTAAACATAAAAATGATATAATGCTTATTAGATAAATAAAAATATATTCTTCTAAAAATCTACTATCTTATTTCTCACATTTTATTTAAAAAAAAAAAGAGTATAATTCTTTCATTCTACAAAATCAACCAGCATAGACTACTCTCAGAGTATAACTGCTGCCTTTTTACAGCCTAATCACACAATTGGAGGAGAGAAATACATATCTGTAACAACTGAATAACATTCAAGTTAGTATTTGAGGAAATTTAATCATTATTACATTTGAAGGGAGGATGTAGCATGTAAAACTAAAGAATTAACATAGAATTCTAGATATCTAGTCATTAAAGAAAAAAGAGTTAAAATGAAATACACACACAAAAGTAAAACTGAACAAATCACTCACAAATCACTTTTATACAAACACATAAAGGTAAAACCCTCAACATAAATTATACATACAGTAACTGTTTTGCCAAATATTCTAAAATGTAGAGCACATGGTCACTTATGGATGAGGAAGAGAAGATATTCTTTTAAAAAGAAAACTGATTTTTTTAAAAGAAAGGTATTAATATGGAATTTTAAGGACACAGAATAGTAAAAGTAAATAATATAACCAAACCGATTATTAATGGTGATGTGAAAATAATGTTTTTAGGCAAACTCCAAAAATTAAAATAGAAATTTGAAGGTATTATACGTATGTGTTCTTTGGTTTTATAGTTGTGGGCTCATATTTAATCATTAGTTAAATAAAGGTGTTTGGCATTGAATATAAGGTTAGAAAATATAAATGTAAAATTTTATATTCAAATTTAGAACCTAATAAAAGGTTAAAACTAGATTAAAGCATATATGACTTCTGTCTTATGTATAGTTTGTTATTAGAACTTCATTTTAGACTTTTGTTAGTTGTGCTCTTAAAAGATATTTCAATAAATGATTGCCTAAAACTGAGTACAAAACAGCTCTTAAATGGACTCCACATGGATGAATTAATTTTATGACTCTAAGTTCATCTTAAAGTTTAACTTCTAACCAAGAATGTTTGTCTCAAATTATTACTCAATAAACATACCCATTTTTTTATTAAATTATAATTCATCCTCTTTTGCCTCATATTTTTAAATATTTTTCTTAAAAATCTAAATCTTCCCTCATCATTAAATGTGCAAACAACTTGCATAGTTAAGGAAACGGAGACTACCTAAAAATAAAATTAAAGTATCAAAACAGATAATACAATAAATAATCGAGAAGAGAAATTCATCTTATAAGCATAGAACCAATTAACTAAATATTGTTTACAATAACCAAGTCTTGATAATTTTGAGGTCAACAAAATTAATTAACTTTTAAATGAAAATTTACCAATTAATTTTAAAATGATTTAGAAATTTAAAAATTAATTTTAAAATATAATTTAACAATAATTTAAAATTTAAAATTTTAATTTAAAAATAAATGTAGGGCCTCCCTGGTGTCGCAGGCGGTTGAGCGCTGTGCTGTGAAGCTTCCACAGCCTTTGCAGTGACAGTTCAATCCCTGCCAGCCTCGGAGCAACCCACGTGGCAAGCAGACCTCTCCTGTCTCACCTGCTGCTCCCCTCAGCAGTGTATTTCATCAGTCTGCCTGTTCTGTTCCCTGCTCTGTCTCTGGTGAATCCTCTCACCCTCCCAGACATCCGGCCTGTACCCTGGCTCTTGTATAATAAAATAAAATCTTAAATAAATAAATAAATAAATAAATAAATAAAATAAAAATAAATCTAAATATTTTTTAAATTTTAAATAAATAAATCAAATGTAGTATACCACATTAAAAGAATGAAAAATAAAAAACATATTATCAACTGAATGAATGCAGAAAAATGCATTTGACAAAATTCAATATCTTCTCATGACATAAACTCTCACCAAATGGATACAGAAGGAACATACCTCAATATTTATGCCTATCAGTGACAAACCCACAGGCAGTGCCACAATCAAATATGAAATGATGAAAGTTTTAGTTCTAAGGTGAGGATCAAGAAAAACAAGCATGGCTACTTTCACTACTTTTATTCAAGACAATACTGAAAGTCCTAGTTACAGCAATTAGGCAAGAAAAAAATTAAAAGCTAAATGAGAAAGGAAAAAGTAAAATTATATTGATTCAGATGACATGTTCTTATATGTGAAAAAATTCCAAAAGACTACATCAAAAACTGTTATTAATAAAAGTCAGGAAACAAAATCAATGCACAAAATTCACTTGTATTTTTCAACTCAAACAGTAAAAAGAGACACAAGGATGGACACATAATGAGTAAGGGAATCCAAATCCTTATCAAAATCTCAGCAACATACCTCAAAAATAGAACCACAGACGATGCCAAAAAGCCAAAACAATAAAACAGAGAACATACCCAGAGGTATCAGGTTCTCTGCCTTCACAATATACTGCAAGGTGATAGTAATCAAAACAACACGGTGCTAGAATGAAAACAGATACACAGATCAATGGACTAGAATTGAAAGTGCCAAAATAAAGCCAAACATACATGAGCAACTAACTTTTGACAAAGGAGACAAGAGCATGCAATAGAAAAAGGAAAACCTCTTCAACAGATTGTGTTGGGAAGAAACTGAACAACCGCATGCAAAATAATGCAATTAATTCAAAATAAAGAGTTGCCTGTAAGATCTGAAACCATAAAATACATTGGGGATACATAGATGATAAGCTCCTTTACATCAACCAAGATGTTTTTGAAGATTTGAGTAGAGAAGAAAGGGAAACAAAAGCAAAAAATAACAAATAGGACTACATCAAACTAAAAAAAACCTATGAACATCTAAATGAAAAGACACCTTACTACTTGGGAGAAGATATTTGCAAATCACACCTCTGATATGGGGTCAATATCCAAAATTCATAAAGAAATCATAAAAGATTAACAAATGGGTAAAGAATCTGAATAGAGGCTTCTTTGAAGAAAACAAACAGATGGCCAACAAGAACATGTAAAGATGTTCATCATCTCTCATTATTACAGAAATTAAATAAAAACAATATTGAGTTATTTCCTTAGATCTATGAAGATTAATATCCAAAAGAAAAAAACAAACAAGTCTTAGATAGAATGTAGAAAGTAGGGAACACTTGTATACTGTTGGTGGGGATGTAAATTGGTACAATCATTATGGAAAACAGTAAAGTTTCCAAAAACAAATTAAATATAGAAATTCCATATGATTTCAAGTTATCTCTGTCTGGATATTTATCTGTAGAAGACAAAACACCAGTTTGAAGAGACCAATGGTAAATCAATAAAAAAAATAAGTACAGAATTTTTTTAATTATTAGAAAACATGTTTTTAAAAAGGTGATTCCATAGTGACCTTTGTTCTTTTCTAGAGTGTGCTACATTTCTGCTATGAAAAGTATGATCCAGAAACCAACAGCATCACTTGGAACTTCATAAGAAACCAGAATACCAGGACTCCCCAGATCTAAATTGTAATTGTAATTAACAAGATCCCCTGTTGTAATATTTATTAAGGTTTGAGAACCTCTGTTCTAGACAAAGTGGGTCACCTGTTTTTCATGTGCAAGTAATTAGCTGTATGATGTTACAGTTGTTTCTCATAAAAGATAATTATATTTTCAGCACCTGAAATCTGTGAAATCTCCAAGCTCTATGCTCTGCCAATAGATGCAGTGCTTTAAGCTCTTTTTGATAGAAAAGAACTTTCTTCCTGCTGCAAAAGTTAAAGATAGTGGTTATCATAAAAATTTGCTTCTAGTCAGGGCCATTTATTTAACTTGTTCATATTTATAAATGTCCTTCAGGTTTATTTCATGCAAACAGACACCTAATACAATTTTTAGATCTAAAAACTTTTCAAACTGCAGAAAAATTTTTATACTTAATCTCATTATTTTACTTTCTTACTGTAACTTTCAACAGCACTTACAGAAATATGTGGTAATGGTACATCACGGTAGGAGTAATAATTATCAAATATAAGCCCGAATTCTATGGGTCAAGTAAGGGAAGTTAGTCTATTAAACTGAATAGTCTTTGTAAAATATTCATGCTGTCTCCAAAAATTCTTTATTGGATGGGCAAAGCACACCATAATGTGATAGGCAGAATTATGGTCCCCTTCAGTCACTCCCAAAAGAGATGTTACCTTATGTGGAAAGAGAGATTGCAAATCCATTTATGAACAATGTTATCACCAGAGTCCTAGAGAAA